>NW_005871125.1:1332439-1544908 GCF_000147115.1 Myotis lucifugus
AATGGCCCTGGAAAATGTAGGCAGTTTCCTTTAAAATAAGCTAACGGTAAAAATGTGTACAGATAGAAGTGATCAAATACAGTGCTATGTGGTTGAAAGTGTCCTCAGACTTACAGCCTTTTGTGATTGGAGCTCAGCCTGCTCTCCATGGCAGCAACGTGGAGAAAATCTGTAGATATCCAGACAGAAATTATGTGAAAATCAGTTGGTTCCTGTGAGAAAGGCTTAGTCTCAGAAAGCCGTGACCGAAGGAACTTTGGACGAAGGAAGGGCACGTGAGGACCCTGAGGAAACAGCAACGGGAAGGTCCCAAAGTTGGAGGCTCACTCTCCAGTTGTGACACAAATGTATAGTTTCTCAAGAAAATATATGAAGCACCAAAGGACTTGCCACCAACAAGTCTTTCTTGCATGTGAAAAAGCAACTTACATGGAGATCATTTAACTAACAGATGAATAAGCTCACCATAGGCCCAACTGGTGGTAGGTTAGTGCTTTCTCGGAAAGAAATCTTAATAAAAAGATGAAATGGTAAAGTGGAATTACTGCCAATTCAACCACCTCCCTCAAAATTGAGCATTCCAGACCAACCAGTGGGACGATGCAAAATTAACACGATAACCCAATCTCATTCTGTAACAGGAAACTGCAAATACTTGAAAGAATAATATCCTGAGAATGGACACTCTGGGGGGAAGGTAAATATTTAGCAAAGGCTTTGTGCTCTTACACATACTGTATAATTTATTTACAAGTTGCTAAGCACTCTGGTAAACATACTGTATCCTTAAGGATTAATTACTCCTAAGATTCTACTGTCCATTTTGTAGCACAATGGGAAGCCACCTCTTCATTTCACCCAACCTTAAAATATCCCACTTAAAAAAATATGGCCAAGCAGGGGCCCATGAGAATAGTGCATCCTAAGTGGCAAGACCTGTAATTTTCTTTACCTGCTATCCCCAGCAAGGATACACTGTCACCTTGCTTTCGCAGGTCAAGTGGCAATTCACATCTCCCACACTTTATGGAACACCTTATATTCTTTACATGTTTGTTATATCAGACTCCAAGCAGCTCACGGGGCTACCCATTTTTAATAATTTGGCTGAGGCATGTAAGCCCAACTTTCTTACCATCAATAAAAGCAAATCATTGTTTTCTTCCATAACATTTATCTTCCAGAATATCACTTAACTTCCTCTTGAGCTCTCAGAATGCTCTTAGGTAGCACTTATCACTTTGAATTGAATTACCTGTTTCATTGTTATTCTTCCTGACTAATGTGTATATTCATTGGGGGAAGGAACCCCATCTTATTCTTTCTGAAATCCTATCTCTACACAGACTGCAGATACCTGTAAGTTTTATTATTTCTATCCCTCCACCTACTGAAATTGAACCACTATAAATTGCCAGTATTTGACTTTTTTCATCTAAAAAGTAGAGGCCTGGTGCATGAAATTCGTGCATGGGTGCAGTCCCTAGGCCTGGCCAGCGATCTAAGTGCGAGCATCTGGCATGGAAGGGCAGGTCCCAGCTGATCTCTGGGCCCTGGGCAGCACCTAGGCCCCCGGGCCCTCACATGCCCCCCTCCGCCTGAGTCACAGCGCCCAAGTCCCCACATGGAGATGCGGTGAGCGCGGCTGGACACCGCTGGTGAGGGCACAGCGTGGGCCTCTGGGCCACCCAGTGGCACTGTATGGAAGCCAGGTGGGCAGCACGCTCTCTCCCGGCCGGCCTCGCAGAACAGCTCCTGCGCAAACCCACAGGAAGCCCGACTGGCCCCTGTGGTCCCAGCGGCTGTGGGCCGATTCACCTGGAAGAGGCCAAGCGGGTGCAGGGCAGGCTCCTCACAGGTGCCTGGCACCTGAGTGTGGGGGCTTCCCTGGCGTGTGAGCCCTGGCGTCCCAGGGGAGGGTAGCAGGGGGAGTGAGAGCGAGCCTGGCAGACACCCTGCATTCTCGCCGCACCTCTGTCCCCATCACCCCTGCCCCCAGGTAGCCAGCGAGAGGCACAGCCCCCTGCCCGGGAGCCGTGGGAGGTTGGTCGCTGCCACCCACCCCAGTTCCCCATTCCAGCCTGGGACCTGGCCCCGATTGGGCAATCAGAGCCTGCCGGCTGCTGGTCGCCATCTGCAGGGCAATCTGCGAGGCAATCAAGCCCCTGCTTGCACTCGCCTTGGCCTGGCACCGCCCACTCATCTGCTCCACCATCCCACCGTGGTCCCACTTAGGGCCAGCAGCGCCTCCACTGTCGCCTGCTGTCAGGGCAGCATTGCCGACACCCACCATGGTCTGTGCCGCCCCCTGGTGGTCAGCACATGTCGTAGCGAGAGGTCGATCTCCTGCTCAAGGGGACAATTTGCATATTAGGCTTTTATTATATAGGACAGCAGGAAATTCATATGGTTGAGCCTAACATAAGCTTTAATTAAGGACTTTTTTTTTTCATGCTCTGGAGATGCTAGTAGTTTATATGCAGATTTTCCACTAAAGTAGTAAAGATCTATCAAGGTTGCAGAGTGTATTGGGGGACTCAGCATTGCTCACCAGCTCCAGGCGCTGCTGGTGATTATCTGTGGCCTTGGAAAAAGTGCTTCAGCTCTGTGCCTGTTTTCTCACCTGTAAGATTGAACTAATATTGAATTAGTTCATATATGCAAAGTGCTTAGGACAAAACTTAACACTTAAAACTCAATAAATGCAAGTGATTCCCAGCATTAGTATTTTCTATAGTTGTATTTCTAAGAAGCTTTCCTAAGAGAGTTGTCTGAAATGGTGAGAAAAGGTTTAGAGTGCACAGAGAAAGGTGTTCACCTTCCATTTATTTACTTAATCAAAACTTCAGTAACTACCTACATGCTCAACAATAAGAGAAAGTTTCATTACAGTGCATGTTATGGAATCTTTATGCCCGTTGTAAATGTTTACAAATAGTTTTTAATGCTTGAGGTACAGCGTGAAGTGGGGAGAAAACAGGATACAGAGCTGTATTAAGTAAGAGCTCAAGTGTAACTGTGATTTCTTACATATGATATAGTTTACTATACCAGGGGGAAAATGCTCCAAAATAGTAAGTATTTATTATGACCAAGTGATAGCATGAGAGAGATTTTTCTTCCTCGCTATACTTTTTTTCTGTATTTACTCATTCTAAATGAGGCATAAATAACTTTTATATTTCGAGAAAGAGTAATTTGAAACATGTGTCGGTCCCCACCCCCACCCCACCCTGACCAAAAACAAATCAACTCTATAGCAAGGATTTTGTCTTTGTCTTCTGTGCTGCCTTATGCCAAAACCGCTTTAGAAGCATTGCAAATAAGAATCAAAAGTCAGTAAATTTAATAAATATAACACTCAGGGCCAAACTAATGACTACAAAGTAAAACAGCATGTTCGTTTTTTATTTCTGAATAAAAATGAGATTTGGGGTGTTCCAACGAAGCATTAAATGGCCAGAGCGGCTGCCCTGCCTCGTGTCACGCAGATCCTGGGGACTCTGTAAAACACAGGAGCGGGGCTTAAGGCTTTTCAGTTTAAAATAATACCGGAAACAACCAGCATCATGCTGATATGTGTATTTAACGAGATGGGTTTTCAAATAGAAACCCCTTGGTGGTCCCAATACCACAGTATGATTAAATCTGTATTTGGATTTTCATTTAAAAGTTAATACAATGGGTCAGGAAAAAGCATTTGAACTAACTGGAGGAGAATCCATTATGCTTTTACAGATATTCCACTCTGACATATATTTACCCCAGCCTGAGCCAGCCCATTATATTTTGAAAAGATATTCGGGAAAAATGTTTGCTTTGTAAACTGCCATAATAGTGACAATCAGAACCTAGTCCAGTTGAATGTCTTTTAAGTTGCCAAAGAAGACTAAGGGCTATTTCATCTTGCCTCTGTGGGGATGGACTGAGAGGGAACTTTGCATAAATTTTCTACCACTCTACTGCCAGGTGAAATCCCTCATCCTTAGTTTTTACTTGATTGTTAGTACTTTGAACTTCTCCCTTTTTGGGTAGACATCACCCATGACCTATGGATGCTTGATTCTCTCCCTAACCAGTAATTTCAACCTTAAAACTAAAAGGAAAAAAAAAACTTTAGAATGAAAACCACTTTTCAATTGCTTGCGAATTATTTTCTTTGCCTCCCTCTCGTGTATTCTAGAATCTTGATTAAAGAGAATTTTGTCTTAAAACAGAGGCTTTTGGTTAAAGAATATTGAAAAAAATTGGCGTGACAGCTGTGTAGCTGATTGCAGTTTAATTTGGGGTGACTCATTGTCATTCAGAAAAATGGGTCTCCAAAGTAGGGTGCTCCAAAAAATATTATATATCTAGCACTTATTTTTATCACACCCTGATTTTAATTTTTGTATGTTTATAATATGCATAATATGCTGGTACATCAAATAGTAGTTGTAAATGACTTAAAATAAATATATGGAGATTGGGAGTGCTCACAATATTCAATCATGGAGGTTTGAAAATGGAGGTGACGACTATCTCAAGGTTCCAGCCAGCCAACAATAGCAAATACTGGGACCTATATTTGTGTATTTATCAAATTTGTATTGAGCACTTATATGTCCACATTGTTTCAGATGTTAGGAATATAAAGGGTGAGGCATAACCCCCTATTCTTAAGAAGCCCATATTTTCATGAGGGAGATCAATAATGCAGAAATGAACAAACAGTAATAATCACAGATTCTTACAACAGGTATGATATAAATAAGCAAGATACTTTTATTTCCATTTATTCATTCAATGTTTAGTGATTACCAGCTTGTACCTAGCACTGTGCTAAGTATTCTACACAAAATAGATGTGGTACTTGCTTTCATTGTGTTTGTGCTCAAGTCGAGGTGGCAGATGTTAATTACAACTGTGATTAAAGATATAAAGAAGTCGTACAGTGTGCCACCAAGTCAGAAGGAACTGGCAGCTGAAAATTAGGGGGTGAGTCTAAGACAAGAGAGGGCTTTCTGGGAATGGGATTTAAGGCAGGGCTTTGAGTGATGCACTTGCTGGGAATGGTTATCATAGTGGATGAGAGCTGGTGAGAAATGTGCTCTCTCTATCTAGCGGGAAAGGAGTAATACACGATGTTCCCACTGCTCACTGGTGATTTTGAATCGTGTGGTTCTAAGAGAAAATCTGGCCCCATTGCTTGTTATCATTTGGATGTGTCTCATCTCAGCGGCTCCTCATCTGCTCCTGTGACATACAAGTGCTTTATATTCTGGTGCGTGTAAGAACAAGGCAGGTGCCTTTCCTAAACTTGGCTTCTAAACTCTAGGCCTGGCTGTGGTCCTTCCCTTGTAGGGCTCACCTGAAATACTGAATTGGAGCTGGGTGGGGCCTTTTGCTGTGTGCACAGAGCCTTCTGAGGATTAGCTGTTGGCTTCAAGAGGCAGGCAGTTGGGCTGCTGTGAGTTGGCTGAAGAATTGAAAGAGGAGGTTGGAGGGAAATGTCAAAAGGACAATTCAGATGTGATTATTGGGTATGTGAGGTTTACCAAAGGCAATACACCATGAGGAAATCAGAGCCAAATGCCAAGGGGCTCGACAGGCAGAGAAGGATGTGAATGTGAGAAGGTCAGGAGGGAGGAGATAGACCTTCTATCAATACTCTGATGTAAACACGCACTTTGTCTACATGTTAAACACCAGAAGCTTTGTGGGAAGTGTGTGACAGTGAAAAGGTATCACTGGACATGTATCCTTTGCTCATTTCTCTTTTGCTTTCTTTTTCCTTTTGCCTTTTTTAAATCAATTTTTGAGAGAACCGTATTTGAGGGCAATTAATCTTTGTATTATATACAACACATGCTTTTTTAAAACCAATTATCATGTGTCTTTTGACTTTTTCTGTAAGGCAAAAAACAATGTAAACAATTTTAATGGTTAAAAATTCAAATTCTTAATTTCCATGGAATTTAGATGTGTCATGTTTAAAATGTCAAATAACTCTTCCACTAAAGTTCTAAAATGTAGGGGTTTACTATTCTGTTTTTGTAGTATTTTTCTTTAGGCCTTTAATCTATATGGAATTACTTTTTTTTACATGGTGTGAGGAAGAGTATAACTTAATTTTATCCTAGACCAGTGGTCCTCAACCTGTGGGTCGAGACCCCTTTGGAGGTCGAACGACAGGGGTCGCCTAAGATCATCCTGCATATCAGATATTTACATTATGATTCATAACAGTAGCAACATTACAGTTATGAAGTAGCAACGAAAATAATTTTATGGTTGGGTCACAACATGAGGAACTGTATTTAAAGGGCCAGAAAGTTGAGAACCACTGTCCTAGAGGGTCATTCACAAAAGAAGACATGCAAAGAGCCAATATATATGAAAAGGTGTATTTCATACACAAGGAAATGCATTTTAAAGCAATAAAAAGCCATTTAGCATCTTTCAGATCAGCAAAACTTTAAAGGATTAAAAATGCTCAGTGCCGGTGAGGGTATGGAAGAAATTGGAACTCTCGTACAGTGCTGGTAGAAACATGAAACTGCTACACGTTCCTTGGAAAATAATCCAGCAGAATCTAGCATGAGTTAAGATCTTGGAACCCATGTTCAGAGCAATCCATTCATTGGAAAATACCAGGCCAAAATAAAAGCACTAGGATGTGTGTTGCAATGTTTACTGCAGCACTGTCTGTAGTAATTTTAAAAAGCAAGCTAAAAGCCCGCCGTTAAGGAAATGACTGGAGAAATCTTGACATATTATCTGTCTATACTGTAGAAAATTATGAAACTGTTACAAAGGATAACTTATGAGCACCTACTGACCTAGAGAAATGTGCATGACTTATTATTAAATAAAAATAGGAGGTGTGAGAGTAATGTGTATCATCTTATTTTTGAAATGTGCTAGTCTTTGCATTGTTGAGATACTTCTTTGGGATGTTGTTTGTGTCGATTATTTTCCTTTTTACCTTTCTAGGATGTGGGTAAGAGATGGTGGCAATGGTATTTTGTGAGGGTAGATTCCTTTATCCCCAAAATATTAAAATGGTCTGCTATGGCAACACAAGAGATTTAATTTTATGTCATGATGTACATCATAAGAACTAGATGAGGGAAGAGGAAACCCGAATTCAGTTTGGTGTACATGTCTTCAGTATATCATTGTGTCCTGATATCTTTTCTTCCAACACGTGTTAAGAAAATAAAGAGGAAATGCTCCAAATGCCCCTGAAATAAGGGCAGCGTAGGCAAGATAATAATCTTTCCCCTGCAATTTTTATATTTGCTCTAGTTAAAGACTAAGATTTACAAGTCCGTTAGTGTTGGTTTCGGCCCAATAGCGAAGGGCCATCATTTTCTCATCTGGGAAAGATTCGGTGCCTGGATGCCCATATTTGGCACATGGAAAGGGTAAGCTCATCCTGCATCACAGCCTGCTTTACATCGCAGAACCTCCAGTCACAGAATGGTACATCTAGAAAGAACTGAGCTGACCTCAGAGCTGATTACTTATCAGAGTGACCTGCACATTTAACAAACATAAATAAAAACACCCTGGACATACCCCAAATATACTAACTCAGAGTATCCAGAAATCGGGCCCGGGAGTCAATTTTTTTACATGATTACCAAGTGATTCTGATGCATGTCATCTATAGACTAGTGTTTGTAAACCACTGATGAAATTTATCAACTAAGAAGGTCAAGCTACCCGCCAAAGGTAATATAGGCAGTAATGGCAGCAAGCATTTGTAAATCCCATACATAAAAAAATACCTGTTAGTGTTAATCCCTCCTGCACAGTGGACAGATGTGTAAAATTCAATTATGTTTGCAAAATTTCGTTTTTTCCCCACACACTAGAAGCTATTAATCCTTGATATGGGTTTTTGTTAAAGTAACATACGAGCTTTGCCATAAAAAGTGTCACCCGGAGGCTCTGTTGTTAATCTGCACCTGACCCTCTCAGTCAGTGTCCTGTTATTGGTTGTGTCCTCATCTTTAGCCACAAGGCATACACTGTGTCCCCAAAACTCAAAGTCATCTGGGCAACACCATCCTTTAAAAACTTTGCAAAAAAAAATCGTGGTTGTATATTCCTTTCTGAGTAATAGATACGTGACATTTAAAAGTAAAAAACCAAAAACAAATCTATTAACACAAGGCCTTCAGTATCTGAAACCCTTGAAGAATATCACCACTTACAGAGAAAGAAAGACCAAATGGAAAGGGAACCTTTTAGAAACACTGAGACAAAGCAAACGGCACGCCTGGTATTTCTCCTTAGCCTTGAAGGCAGTAAAGTACCAGATGTCACACAACAAAGTCTTGAGGGGACCGTGTAACCTAATGGGCGTAGCCAGAGTACTTGGCTCTTAAAAGCTCTCGTGCTTATAAAAACAAGCAACTTGGCACCATTAACTCCATATGTGAGATTTAAGACTTTTCCCCCCAGCCTGCACTGGATTTATTTAAACATTTATAATGCTTACCTTTTGTGTTAGAAGGAGGAGTATAAGTGAATAAGATGTTTGTTCAGCCCTTGAAATGGGCTCTTTCACATAGTAGGTTGCTTAGCAAATATTTGGTGACAGTATCACCTGCTGCCTTCTAATTGTGCCATTGCAAAAGGAAGTACCAGCTGAAGTTGCTCTCTTGAGTTGAGTAAGCTGCACAAAGTACATGTCGCTCCACTAGAGAATGAAGTGAGCCAGGAAATGGATCACCATGATGAAGAAAAGCCAGAGTAGAGTTGTAATTGAGCATGACATCCCTAATTCAAACATATCAGAGTGAGCCATTTAAGTTTAAGGTACATGCTGTAGAGATATAATTCTCAAGTTGCTGAAGACCATTCCTTCCATTCTTAAGTTCTATTTCCTGGAAGTTGGTGGCATTATCCAAACGTGGTGTTGGCTCATTTCTCTCTGACCACTTCTCCTGTGTCTCCACCACTGGCCTCCTGCCCCCCCTCACTCCCCCCCTCACCTGGTGCTAGGTTATCACTCAGGGCTGTCTCTGCCAGCTCTGTATTCTCTGTCTCACAGATGTGAATTGTCTTCATGGCTTGAGCTAGTGCCTGTGCTCTGATGAGTCTCATGCCTTATTTCCAGTCCTGGCTTCTTACCCATAATGAAGTCACATATGTCTAGTTGGCTGCTGGACACATCCATGTGGATGCCTACTTTGCTAAAATAGTTCATCCTTTCTATTCCACATACAATCTTCCTGCCTCTTTTCCCCATTTTTGTTCAATTTAGAGAAATCCAAACACCCAAGGTCAAAACCTATGCCCCTTTTCTTTTTCCCCTGGTTCAGTGGCTCATCGAGTCTTATCACTCCTGTTTTTCACAGTCTCCTCCCTCGGTTTCATTGCTCTCATGCCATATTCATTATTTTATGCCTGTGTGGTCATAATAACCTCAAAACTTGCCTCTCTGCTTCCAGTTTCACCCCCTTCAATCTCTTCTGCACATCAGTACCAAATTTATCTTCCTGAAGTGCCTTTCTATTACATTACTCTGATGATCCGGAACACTTCAGTG
Source organism: Myotis lucifugus (assembly GCF_000147115.1). Lineage (NCBI taxonomy): Eukaryota > Metazoa > Chordata > Mammalia > Chiroptera > Vespertilionidae > Myotis > Myotis lucifugus. Next base: position 1,341,984 of record NW_005871125.1, read on the forward strand.
GGCTGTGACATCTCAAGAATCATATCCAAAATCATTTGTCTGGCATCCAAGGCCATCTACCAGTTAGCCTTCTATAGCTCTTTCCTTTTCCCGTTTTGACTCCTTTTTTCACTTCAAAAAGTGACAGAGCTTTTGACCCTGGTCAGAGTGGTCTGCAGATTTCCACAAACGTGACCATAGCGTGCCCACACTCTATTCACATCACCTGGATGCTGTCCTTCACTCTGTCCTCCTATCTGAAGTATCCCTTCCCTTCAGCCTCTAGTTTTAAGGTCCAGCCCTATCATAATCAAACAAGCCCACACCAACATCTCTCTCCTTGCCAGCTTTTTTTTTTTTTTTGTCAACTTGAGTCATCTTTAATGTAAAGCCTATAATTTCAACTACTTTCTATGCCTCTCCTACTGCTTCATAAATAGCAAATGCTCAACAACAACAACAAAAAAGATGTTGACTAGATTTAGAACCTGGCCCATTGTCTTAAACATGATTCTCAATTCAACTTGCCCATAACAATGAAAGAAAAAAGAACCAAAAGAAAATTTTGGCAGCTGGGCTCAGTTTTTTTTATACCCCAGCCCCTACCCCGACCCGCAAGGTTCAAATAAGAACTGTGAATTGAATTCAGCCCTTACCTGTCTCTGTTCAAATAATCCACAACTCCTAAAACTGGGAAACCTGTATGTAATTGGGGAAAGGTATCAGCCCAGATAAAGATATGGAGGAGAGTTTCTTGCCAGAGGAATTTTTCTGACTTCCTAACTTGATAAAATTTCTTAGAGGGATTTTCTAACATGCATATACACTCCTCACCATGGGCAGTACAGAACCCCTGGTCCTTAGACTTGAATGTTTTCCCTAAGGTTTTGCAAATTCGGTGTTCCTCATTCTTATCCAGATTAATATTATTTTATCTGGCTGTGTTTCCTTTAGCCCAAATTAGCTTTTAAAAAAACAAGTAAAAACACAATTCTTAAAAACCTTGATTGTTTGGAATAGCAATATTATTTTCTTAATTGTGCCGACCAGAATTGATTAGGACTTAACATATTTTGCTATGGGGGATTGGTATTTTTGATAATACAGTGGGCCTTGACTTACGAGTTTAATTCGTTCCGTGACGGAGCTCGTAACTCAAATTACTCGTATGTCAAATCATAAAGTGAATGAGTGAGACACGTGATGCTGGGCTGATGTTGTGGCGTTCACTGTGACATTCGCTGCACCAACTAGCGGTGGGGTATCTGAAGCTGGCTCATAACCCGAATTTTAGCTCGCAACTCAAAGCAAAAAATCAGCCGAGAGACGGCTCGTATCTCGAAAAACTCGTTAGTCGGGACACTCCTAAGTCAAGGCCCCACTGTATTCTAGAAAAGGGTGGACTCAGACATTGAACCCTAGTAGGCTTTCTTGGAAGAGTGCAAATGTAATTTTCTGGTGCAAATGTAATTTTCTGGAAGGCAAAAGAACTTAATGAAATATATATATATATTTTCATCTCCTTGTGTCTTTTCATGTTATGAGTTCAGGCCCAAAGATATTTCCTCCCCAAAGCCTACTTCTACTAACAAAATGCCAACAAGCCTAAAACCAAGGTCTCAACAAGGCTCCATCCCCTCTGGAAGCTACAGGGAAGAATCCTGCCCTTCCTTCTTCCAGCTTCTTTTGACAGCTGGCTGAGGCCTCCTCATTCCAGACTCTTTCTCCATCATCACATTGTCTTCTGCACTCTTCTGTGAGTGTCAAATCTCTTCTCTCTTACAAGGATCTCTCTCAAGATCCTTAACTCAATCACATCTGCCATATCCTTTTATACCATATAAAGGAATATTCACAGATTCCAGGGATTAGAATGTGGATGTCTGCATTATTCAGCCAAACACAATGGTTAACTATTAGCATGTTGTTTACTAGTATATCAAATGCATAATTACAATTTCAAGTTATAAAGCAGCAAGAATATCCTTAGAAGAATATTTACCATATGGTTAACAACAGTTATCTCTTGGGAGTGGGTTGGTGGGGAATTCTCATTGCCAATATTATATGCTTTTGAAGCATTTTACTCTTTTACAAAGAGCATGTGATTGATATGTTTTTGCTTAGGGATAACACAATAAGGATTAAAGAGGGACAAGGGTACTTCCTGCAAAATCAAAACAAGCAAATGGTGCCCCAATTGGGTATCTTTATTATTCTTTATTTCACGGAGCTTATTTCCAGCTCTCCCCCTTCTTCTTCCCCGTGCAGCTGCTCTCCTTTCACTCATCTGTGCAATTTGGATTGAAAACACCCTTCAGGCACTTACATCCAAACTCGGATTTGCTTGGCTTCAAAGTCCCTGCTGATCCCTCTGTTGCAGGCTATTTTTCCTAATTTCTTCCTTAAGACCAAAGAAAAGTTTCCAGAAGGAAGGGGGCAAGGGGGAGAATTGGAAGAAACAGAATATTTCTTTTTGGACCTGTACTCTGAGATCTTTGGGTTTTGGTTTTTCCTCCCGTCAGTGGGGGCTGTAGTGCCTTGCTTCATGGGGACATATTCACTCCCCCTTTGTGTGTAATTCCCTACCATTTGTGGAAGGTTTTTTTCGCTACACTGATGACTATTATTTGATCAGTTTCTCAAATGATATATTTGAAGCAGTTGCTGCTTTTCAGGTACTGAACAGAGCTAACTGAGGACATAATTATGAATAAGGTAAAGGCCATGTCCTCAAAAGTCATAGTGTCGAATTTTCCACTTTTCCCTCAATCTACTGCAAGGCCCAGTATCACAGGCTCGAGATGCTTCCAGTTCATTGGTGACTAGCAATTTCTTCCATCTCTCTCTTCTGTAACATCTACTTTCTTTATGGCTGTCTCAGAAAGGCAGAAGAGGCCACCTGTTGGATAGCCAAACTAAGCATTTTGAATTAGACAAGAATGTTGTTTCTCTCTGATGAAGATTTCATTATGTTAAAGGACAAATTTGGAAATCCATAACTTTTCTATAAGCATATTAAGGAATTATAGTCACTATTTTATGTCTAAATGGCCATTCCAAGAAAAGCATTTACAGTTTTGTGTGACATAGGACACTTTCTATTGTTTTGGTGAAAAAACCAACTTTTTGTTTGTTTATTTGTTTTATTTTTTCCATCACCATTTATCCCCTCTATGTCTTCTTTCACCTCCAACCACCCACTCCCACCACCTACAATGACCACACTGTTGTCCATGTCCATCAGTTCTCTCTCTTTTTTTCTTTTATGCTCAATCCCTCCACTCCCCCGTCACTACCTCCACACACCCCCGCCACCACCTCCACCCCTCACCACCAGAACTGTCTGGCTTCTCTCTATCTGTGAGTCTGTCTCTATTTTGCTTGGTAGTTCAGTTTGTTAATTAAACTCCATATATGAGTGAAATCATATGGTGCTTGCCTTTCTCTGACTGGCTTATTTCACTTAGCATAATATTCTCCAGGTCATCCATGCTGTCAGAGTAAAATTTCCTTCCTTTTTGCATCAGAGTAGTATTCTAATGTGTAAATGTACCACTGCTTTTTATCCACTCATCTACTGATGGACACTTGGGCTGCTTCAAAATATTGGTTATTGGAAATAACACTGCAATGAACATAGGGGTACGTATATTCTTTTGAATTAGTGTTTCAAGTTTCTTTGCAGAAATTCCCAGAAGTAGAATCACTGGGTCATAAAACAGTTCCATTTTTAATTTTTTGAGGTAACTCCATTCTGCTTTCCACTGGGGCTGCACAATCTACATTCTCACCAACAGTGCACAAGGGTTCCCTTTTCTCCACATCCTCATCAACACTTGTTTGTTGATTTATTGATGATAGCCATTCTGACAGGTGTGAGGTGATATGTTATTGTGGCTTTGATTTGCATTTCTCTGATAATTAGTGACGTTAAGCATCTTTTCATGTGTCTATTGGCCATCTGCATGTCCTCTTTGGAGAAGTTAACCAACTGTTTTAACATGTATAGCTAATCAGGCATTTAATTAAATCCACTTGGTTTATCACTAGATGCATTTATTATACTGTAATCACAGAGGTGAACACAGCTGGAATAGGCACTGGTGAGAATACTCTGGAAAACGGAATTGGAAAATCTGTTAAAAGCAGCCAGTAACATCTTCCCTTTCTTTACTTCAAACATTGCAGAGAGGGGCTGGTTTTTATGACAAGGCAGCAGCAGAGTAGATACTTATTAAAAGAAAGAGGGGAATCACCTAGATAGATGAATTATGGAGAACATGTACGGCCAAGCTTCTCAAACTTCATGTGCATAGAAACCACCTGGGGATTTTCTGAAAATGCAGATTCTCATGTAGTGGGGCTGGGCTGGGGCCCAAGATTCTGCATTTCTTACAAGCCCCAGGGTTGGTCTTAGCAAGACCACGAGGAGTCAACTTACTCAAAACCACAGCTTGTCTCCGACATGGTTGATGTCACATACCTTCTCTTTTTAGGTGCCAAATGGTAGCATTCTTTTTGGGGACTTAGAGGCTCTGGTCCAGAGGAGGTGCCTTTCTGATATCTCAGGCCTACAATAGCTCCTCAGTTCCTTCAGTTGCTTGATTTAGTCTGGACTTTAAAAATGTATGTATTTTTAAATCCCCAAATGACACTATAAATTCATTGAGAGTAGAAACAGGATCCTGGAAGTGCTGGGTGTATATTAAATATCCAACAAATGTGTTTCTAATCGAATATGATGACTCCTCTGTTTCTGCAAAGTATTTCTATGAAGCCCAGTCTATCAACTGCCACTTTGGCCAATGAAACAACCGAGAAAGTTTAGGAAGGCACTTCATTCTAAGCTTTAAACTTTAATAGGGATTGATGGCCGATTTTAGGTTAAGGCTGAGTAATAGAATATGAAGAGAAACCCTGGGATCTTTGAGAAGTTGTCACCACCTAAGCACACCTGCTTTCTCTGTCCTCCCCATCAGGATGGTGCTTCTATCCCAGTACCCTGACCATGACACCTCCTTCAGAGTGAGTTTCCATTCAATAACTTTTTCTGCTGTTTTTATATATCCCTAACCCTCCACCTATGGGATAATCCTGCGTATGTTCTGAATGGAGGTGGGTGATGAGATCTCGGGCAACTTGTTTACCCCAGCACCTGCTGTGATGCATCTTGTTCATGTACAATAGACAGATGTATTTATGGTCAGATTCAGACATAGAGATATTTTGAATATTTAAATGATAGCCTTCTAAAGAACCCCATTCTTAGACAACCATTTTAGACTAGAGGGTTTGAAATCACAATTATTTGAATTTAGAGCTTGTGTAAAACCAGCAGGATTAAACTTTGTGGGTGGCTAGCATTTAACAACCTGAACTTCAGGTTCATCCCTGTGCTAAGAGAGAAGCAGAAATAAATAGCCACTGAATGCAGCTCTAAGTTGGAATTATATACAGAAGCTAATTTAATAGAGAAAACGGAAGGAGCCTTCCACTAGCCAGTATACTGTAAAATCAATCTCCTCTTAGAATTAAAGAAAAAAAATGAATGATGCCATTTGGAGACTGGGAAGCACTTTAGCAAGGCTCATCGTGTCAAATGCCTATGATGGAAACGGCAATTATCAATCTGGGCCTTAGAAACAATGGATGAAATACTCCCAGGCTGCCTATAAAGTGCCCAGGGCACTAACTGTCTACGTCTTGTTACTCAGAATGTGTGTGGCCACGTTCTACCAAGCTTAAATGCTAGAGCAAGGAAAGAATGTTTTTCCCTCCTGTGTTTTTTGGTTTTTTTGTGTGTGTTTTTTTTTCAAAAATAGAGTCATGAGCTGATCACATGGAATAAATGACTCGTTGGAGTCGCCCATGAAAACTTGCAATGAGGAAAGAACATGGCTGCAGACAAGCCACTCAACCAGGTTCTGTGTTGGGGCTTTTTCATGCACCCAAACAAAACTCCAGGTCCAACCATCTCTTGTCTGTTAAAATGATCAACGTGGCTGTTGTCACATGTGTCGTCCCTAGAGAAGGAGCTACTCTCTAAAATGAGGTTGCTTTTTTGGGATTCTGTGTATCCTAACATCTGTTTCAGTGACGCCTCTCTGGCTTTCTAGAGGGACCTTTCATAGCCCTACTGAGGATGCCTGCTCCCAGGCTAAGCTTCCCAAACAGATCTTAGTGGGTCTTCAGCTGGCTTCTGTGTGCACTTGGAATGTGTTCTGTGGGTCTCTGAGCTTTGTGAAAACATGGGAAGCCTCGCTGATTCACATGCTTTGCTGATTTCAGTTCCTGACAGAATTCTCCCTGTTACTGCCCAACAGCGCTGGCCGTCCTCTGCGGGTGTAAATATGTGCCCGCAAACTGGACTGGGGGCTTTCCTGACACTGCCAGACCCTCCAGGACATCAGGTGGCAGCTCCAGTGGTCCAGTTGCGCTGTTTCTCTTGCCCAGGCTGTGCCAAGGCCTGGGTGGTAGAGCTCTACTCCCGCTCAGTCCCCGCCACCTCAGTCCCCACCACCTCAGTCTTGGAATGTTAGGTGCAGTTTTTCAAAATAAATTCCTTGCAGCAGAGCCATCTCCATGCAGGTTGAGCTGGGATTTGCTCCCATCACAAACCCAGGTGCTTGCCCAAGTGGGCGTGTCAGTGTGATTTGCTGCACACTCACCAGGTCAGAAGGACTCAGGGAGGGAGACAGAGATCCCTCCTAGGAGGATCTGGAATCTATCCCGATGCAGGTCAGCTTGGACTCCAAAGATTATGGTGTTTTCTCAATCTGTCTGCTGTGCTGCTTCTCCTGGGGTAACCATCCCTCCGGGGTGTTGATTGGGGTACCAACAGACTGTCTTTTCCTCAACCACGACTTCCCACTTGATGTTCGGGACTCATGCTGAGTGGCTCCTCCGTTCACACCCTTTCCCTTTCTCCTGCATTCTCTCCATGGGCTCTGACATCTGTCTTCAAGCAATGGTTTGTGTAAGGTGCTTCCCTACCTTACAGAGGTAAGCGTGTGTGTGTGTGTGTGTGTGTGTGTGTGTGTGTGTACACACATGCATACATACACACACTGCTGTTGGGGACACAATTAGGATCCCACCCCACTCCAAACCTGGAGCCTTCTCAGGCTTGTGTCAATGAGCTTATGCAAATAGATATTGGCATTCCTCCTTTTATTGCACTTAGCTTTTTTGTGCTTCACGGATGTTGTGTTTTGTTACAAATTAAAGGCAGGACCTTTCACCAGCAAAAGGATTATGATTCACTTATTGTGATACTAGCTTTATTATGGTGGTGTGGAACCTGACCCACAATATCTGCGAGGTATACCTGTACTTAAGAGAGAGGGGGGCCAATTCCACGCATTGGGTTAATCTTAGTGTGATCACCAGCCCAAACAGGGCCCCTGCTTCTATCTCCTGGGGCTCTGAAAATGAATGCTGTTACTTGTAGATTTGTTTTAGATTCTCCATAGAAGACCTAATGGAGCTGATAGTTTCTGTATTATTTATCGAAGTCTGGGTTTCTAATAAATTAGCATTTGAATTGTATATTTGTTAAGGGTTTATTGTTTGCGAGTAACAGAAACCAATTTGGGCTACTTGAGACCAAAATGGGAAATTTATTGCAAGGATTCCGGGGTGGGGAACTGGGGACTGCAAGGCCCGATCATAGACCTTTCCTCAACAGGCTGTGCTCACTGACCCTTGTTTGCAGTCTCTGTATCTCAGTTGGAATCCTACATTCTGGGCAGAAAGCACTGGGTATGTACTTGGCCATGTTCCAGCTAGTCAAGGCCAGGGACACAGTTTCAGGTAATTCAAAGCAAATGCCTGGGGCCAGCCATACAGAAGGTGCAGAGGTGGGGCTCTCCGTGGACCAGGCTCTGAAAAGTAGCCACTGTTGGGAGCATTCCTTCATCTTTTATTTTTTTATCATTAAGACAACATTAATGATTGAATGACTACAATTCTTTAAGTGATCTCAATGACTGTGAGTTCAGATGTTTTCCAGAAAGTAAAGGAACTTGCATAATAAACCCAGTGGTTCTGGACTTGGGTTCCCTGGACCCATCAAAGTCATGCAGATAAAGCTACACAAGATCATGGGGACCTTGAGTGTCCCTGATTTGGGATAAAATGCTATTAACTTGATGGGGATAATGGTCGTTGTTTCTCATGATGAGAAATATTTGTTATATGTCATTTTCTTTGAAAACTGTGTCACAGCAGCTGTAGTAATAATAGCGAACACTTGTGCAGTGTGTTCTGTGTGCCTGCACTCTCCCAGGCACGGCAGACATGATCTGTCCAAGCCTGGTGCTCATGAAAGAGAGAAGAAGGGGTATTCAAGTGCCAAAACGATTGGGAGCCACCGAACTAGGTCTTCAGTTACAGTTCAGAGTCTGCAGTAATTCTAATGCAGAAGTAAAAACATTCCACTCCTAACAGGGAGTTACAGTTCTTCCCAGGAAAAGCTTCATCAATGAGCCTTCTCTTGCTTGCCACCCTCGAGTTCGGTTCTAGCCACAGTTTCACACATTCCTAAGTTCTGGTTTCGGTCTGTTTAAACCCTTGGGTGCTTTTGCATTCTCTGACTAGGTAGGGCATCTGAGGTTAGGGGCAGTTTTTCAGAATAAAATCCTCATTAAACTATAGAAGACTTTCATGGAGCCGCCGTAGGGCTGCTGCACTCTTTGTACTCTAAAGAGTTGGAAATGTGTTCTCTGACCCGCCACACATTTTTACAGTCACACATTTTTATAATAAAGGCATGTGTATCTTTTCAAAACTGAGAAGGAGCTGTCTAATAACAGTTCAGGTTTAAATAGGACCTGTTTGTTAGCTACTGAACCAGGTACTTTTTCGTACGCACCCTTCACACTAGAAGAAATGAGTGATATTCTCTCCCTTTATAGATGAGGCAACTGAGGCTCAACAAAGTAAATGTTTGATACACATACATGCTCAACAGCACCCCTAGAACGGATGCTACAAAGTTCCTGGCGGCAGGAATGATATCTGTGAGTTTCCTATTGTATGTCTTAGCACAAAATAGGCCCACAATCAATGAATGAGTAAAGAATAGGTGAATGACTCTAACTGCAAATCTGTGGTCTCTCCAGTACACCATGTTTCCTCTGAGATTGCCTGAGATGTGCTTTGTGCCTAAGTGAATAATTCTATCAGCACTAATTAATATGCTCACAATATTCTATTGTCATAGACTATATGTATATTCCTACCATTGGCCTGTCTTTATGTGTTCCTGGCTGAAGGAGGCTAGTTAAAGAATGTGGAGATAACTCATCAAAAAATACATGATTGCAGGGAAGCAAGGTAGTAAGAATTTTATGTCTGAATGCTAGCATGTTATTATTGGTGCACCAAAATTTACCTGCTAATTCTGGGATATTTTTATTCCCAGGTAATACATAAAATGCAACTCCCTTGAAGTAAAATCATTGTATACTTTCTTTGATCAATGTTTAGTTGTTGGTGTTTTATAGCGTAAAAATATACTTAGACTGCAAACCCCGACCTAAGTTCCTGGAAGGAAAGATGAAAACAGATGATCCATACTCTAAAAATCATCCTAAGGCAACATTACTCCAACTTTAACCATATATTTGTTGATTATAACACATTGTTTTAAACTTTGGAGTGGTAGCTCTAATGATTCATTTGTCCCTGAAAAAAAATACCAGAAGAATTCCAACATCTATTTACTTAAGTCTTTTACAAACCCCTAAAATTGCAGAAGGCTTCCTTTGTCCAGGGGAATGCCACCCAATGATTGCCGGAGAAAATGGTTATATTGATTCAGAACAATGGTTTATATTAGCATAGCAAATACAGTTTGAGGTTAATTACCAGCAATCGTTTTTCTTTCAGAGTTTATAAACTCCCTGGTATTTATAAAACTGAAAGAATGGGTGCTATTCAACTTGTAACCATGATGACTCAGTGAGCCACTTTAAGCAAAACTATAAACATCTGGCTCCAGAGACCAGCAAAGACATCACAGCTTCAGGTCTGTAAATAGTACCTCTTCTATTAAAGTTACTATATTGGAGTGTTTAAAGTGAATAAAAGAAAAAAGTCACTTGGAGAAATATATAAGAAAAAAATCTCAATTTTGTATGCCTCGTGATAGTATAAGCCAAAAGAAAATATTTAGACCAGGGAGTGATAAACCCTTTTTGAGCTGTGGATCCCTATGTGATTCCAATGAGTGTGATGTACTAGCTCCTCTAAAATGGAAATATGCACAATAGCTTACATACAGTTTTAAAGGATTCTCCAACCTCTGATTGTTAGTTAACTAATTAATTAGTCTACAAAGCCCCCCTTTTTAAAAAAATATATTTTTATTGATTTTGGAGAGGAAAGGAGAGGGAGGGAGAGATAAAAACATCAACAATGATGCCCCCCTCTGGGGATCGAGCCCACAACCAGGGTATGTTCCTGACAGGTAATCGAACCATGACCTCCTGGTTCATAGATGTTCATCCACTGAGCCAGGCTGGCCAGGCCAAAGCCCCTTTTTTATTGGCCATGTATGGCTACAAGAAGCCATCATGATAGAACATTTAGGAAAAGTTATTCTAGCAACGTTGCATCTGATATTATGACATTCTTCCAGGCCTTTCTCTTTTCATTTCAACAAGGTTTTCACTTGCATTGCTTACCTTATGTGGAATGGCCTACCATGAACTTCTGGTCTTCCGGTTTCCTCTGGAAACTTATTTGAAGCTGTATTAGGAAAAAGGAACTGGACCTAGAATGTAGTAATAGAACTTCTTGGCACCATTCTTGCCTTTTTCCACTGTGATATTATTTAGCTAAAACAGCCTGTGTATTAGTGTCTTTGCCTTTCCCAGGCACTGTGTACTCTTAGGCAGTATCAGCTTACAGGTAGGGCCTGTGTGGCACAAAGAACTTAAAAATACGTATACAGCCTGGCTGGTGTGGGTCAGTGGTTGAGAGTCAACCTGTGAACAGGAGGTCACGGTTCAATTCCCAGTCAGGGCACATGCCCACGCTGCGGGCTCAATCTCCAGTGGGGTAGGGGGGCATTCAGGAAGCAGCCAATCAATGATTCTCTCTCATCATTGATTTTGCTCTCACTCTCTCTCCCTCTCTCTTCCTCTCTGAAATCAATAAAAATATATTTAAAAAATAAAAAGAATCACCTGGTGGGGATGTTAAGACACAGATTGCTGTTTTTGTTATAATTATTTTTAGGTTTCACATATGAGAGCATACATACAGATCTTTCTCTGTCTGACTTATTTCACTTAGCATAATGCCCTTGAGTTCTATCCATGTGGCAAATGGCAAGATTTCCTTCTTTTTATGGCTGAACAATATTCCTCTGTGTGTATAATAATGTATGTGTGTGTATCAGGTTTTTTTTTTAATCCATTCATCTATAGATAGACACTTAACATTATTTCCATATCTTGGCTATTGTAAGTAATGCTGCAGTGAACCCTGGGATGCAGGTATCTTTTCAAGTTAGTGTTTTCACCAACTGAGCCATACCTAAGAGGGCCTTATTAATACAATTTGCATATAATTGGATTTAGGTCTACCATTTGATTATTTTTTTAGTTTTCTCATCACTCTTTTCTTTCTCTATTTCTTTATTCTTTTTTGTAAAATAGGTATTTTTGGTATGCCATTTTAATTTCTCTATTAAATTTGTGGCTCTATTTTGCTGCCATTACAATATGCATTTTTTAACTTTTAACAATCTATTTCAAGTTAATACTTACCTTTTTACATAAAATATAAGAACTTTACATTGGTATAGATTTATACATCCATTCTTTTTTGCTATAGTGTTATATATAGTTTATGTATATAAGTTTTAAACCCAATAATACAGTTTTTTATTTTGCTTTAAGAAGTCATATGGTTTTTATGGAACTTCAGAAAGGAAAAATGGAATTGTGTGAGAGTAGAAATATAAGTATTTGTATATACACGCACATGTATAATTATATACATACCACATATTCCTATACCTGTATCTTCACATTTTTAGTGTTTTACATTTCTTCCTCTGGATTTGAATTACCTCTTGGTTTCACTTCTCTTTAGCCTGAGGACTTTAGGTATTTTATTTTGTTTTGTTTTGTTTTTAGCATTACTTGTAGCACAAGTACACTAGTAATGTGCTGAATTTTTGTTTATCTGGAAATGTCTTTTTTTCACTCTCATTTTTTTTTTATTGCTTAAAATAAATGAATCATTTATCTGGAGAGAGAATTCTTCATTGACCATTTTTTTTAGCATGTTGAATATACCATTCCAATATCTGTGTCTCCATTGTTTCAGAAGAAGAGCTAACCATTATTCTTACCATTGTTCCCTGTCTGTGATGAGTCATTTTTATCTTGCTACTTTCAAGATTTTATTTTTAGCATTCAAAAATTTGACTCTTATGTGTCCAGCCATATTTCCTTTGGTTTATCCCTCTTTGAATTGATTTAATTTCTTGGATTTGTAAGTTAAAAATGTTCACCAAATTTGGGTGTATTTCAGACATTTTTTCCCTCAAATTTTTTTCTGAAATTTTAATTACATGTGTTTTGCAGTGCTTGTTATTGACCCATGGATCTCTAAAGCTCTGCTTATTTTTATTCAGTCTTTTTGCTCTGTTTTTTTGAGTGGATAATTTCTACTGAACTGTTTTCTCATTCATTGATTTATTTTTATTCTCCATCATCTCAAATTTGTGAGTCTATGCAACGTATTTTTCATTTCAGTTAATATACTTTCACCCCTAAAATTTTCATTTGGCTCACTTTTATAGTTTTCTTCTTTTTTAGTATTCACTATATTTTACTCATTTATTAGGGTATATTCCTTCATTCCTTGAACATGATTTTCTGACCATATTTATAATAGCTGTTTGAAGTCTTAAATCTGGTATCTGAGCTCACTCAAAGTCATTTCCTAATGACTTCTTTTTTCCCTAATTGTGTCATACTTTTCATTTCTTTTTCACATCTCATAATCTTTGGTTAAAAAATAGAAATAAAAGTATTTCTAGATACTTACAGCGATTCTGGAATCTGTTTTGTTCTTGGAAGGACTTGGCTTTTTATTATTGACATGTCTGGAGTCTTATTGAAATCTCCAGCTGTTCATTTTGGGGGGTTCTCCCCTGGACCTTCATTTTAAAGTTCAGACAATAATTTGGGCAAAGATTATTGAACCTGCTCCTACACAAGTCTGTCACCTTCGGCTTATAAACCTGTGGATTTTTACTGCTCACATTAGGCAGTTGATGGAGGACGGGCATGCTCCCAGACATACATGAATAAGTAAAAGCTACAAACCCACCGTTCTCTAATGCGGTAGCAGTTTCTCATGAGTAAACAAACACTTCTCAAGTGGTTGCCTATCTTTGCTTATTTCCCAGTGCCCTGAGATGATTATCATTGATAATTTTGTCTACTGTGCAATCATTTTCTTTTGTTGTTGTTGGGTGTTTTTTTTAAATTCTCACCCCAGTATATATTTTTCCCATTGATTTTTAGAGACAGGGAAAAGAAGGGGGAGACACACAGAGAGAAACATCAGTGTGAGAGAGATACATCTGTTGGTTGCCTTCCACACGCACCCCAACTGGGACTGCAACCAAAGTATGTGCCTTTGACCAGAATTGAACCCGCAACCGTTCAGTCCGCAGGCTGACGTTCTAACCATTGAACAAAATTGGCTAGGGCTACAATCATTTTCTATGGAGAAGAATCATCTGGTCTATTTACACTGTCATTATCAGAGTATAATCCACAGGATTATTTTAAAGGTGAAAACAAATAGTGTACATAAAGCATTGAAATCAGTGACTGGCACATGGTAAGTACTCAATGCATGATAGCTACTTCTATTATTGTTATTATTACTTAATAGATTCTAGGTCTCTCATTGGGCCCTCAGTATTACTCATTCATCTTTTCCTCTGGAAAAGACCTTCCAAACTATGTATTGGGAAATCTAGCTCACCAACCCTCAGGTTGCCCGTTACCTCAACCTCACCCAGGATTCCAAATTCCTCAGTTTACCCACGTGTCTCGTACAGATACTATCATGTTCTGTCTGTGCCCTGATGAGGACAGTTTTAGGAAGTAATACTCTAGAGGACATCCAGAGGAAGGTCCCTATTGGGTCTTCTAGATCTGCTTTCAAATAAGTCTTTTGGGAACAAGTCTTTTAAGGAACTTTTTCCAAGTTCTCTGGAATAGGAACTCATCTACATATAAGACCATCCATTCAACAAGTAATTTTGATGACTTGCAATGTGCCAGGGCCCTTCTCCCACCTCCCACTAATCCCAGGAGTAAGTAAACCAGAGATCCTGGCTCCAACATGGCCCATGGTATGTTCTACATTCTGTGAGCATCCTGTTTTCCCTGGTAGTTTATGCACTAAAGGATTGAAAATAGTCCTTTGTTGGCTTTATCAAAGACATGAGCAGGGGTGTGGGGGACTCTAGAAATAGCTTTGAGCATCTTATCATTTGTTCCCTAAGATACTGCCACAGAATAAAATAACAGTGATCCTGGTTTGCACAGTTTACAAATGCTATGCGGAAAACAGAAGGAATTTCCTATCAGTTATTTTCCTGTTGGGGCCAGTCTTCTCACAGTCACCAATGTACTAATACTGTTGCAGTGATCAGCCTGCCTAACTAATGATCAGCCTGCCTAATAATGCTGCTGTTCTGAGTCATCATTGGAATTTCATTCAGGTTTCTATTCCTGCTTGAGTGACTTATCCCCTCACCTAGAGTCTTTTGGGCCCTGGGCTTATGGATATACTAGAGGCCCGGTGCACGAATTCGTGCATGGGTGGGGTCCCTTGGCCTGGCTGGCAGTTGGGGCCGGCCAGCCAGGGGGAGGGATGGTGGGAGGTTGGTCAGCCACAGAAGGTTGGCTGTGGGAGTGGACTGACCACCAGGGGCCAGCTCCTGTATTGAGCGTCTGCCCCCTGGTGGTCAGTGCACATCACAGCAACTGGTCAACTGGTTGTAATGGTTGCTTAGGCTTTTATATATATGGATGCTAATTGGTATGACTCTTGATGAATATGTACCTACTTTTACAACTCCAACACATTATCAGCTAATAAAGATTACATGTGAACTACTTTGGGTATTAGTTTGCACTGATTATCTTTGCCCCAATTTGAAGCAATGAGGTCAACACTTTCACAGAGATTTATGATTTAATAGTTGGAGAAACACACTAACTTCTCATTAATAGTGTACATAAAGCTGTTTTCTCTTGCTACTTAATAAATCCATCAGTTAAGGGTAAGAATTTCTATGTGATACTATTTTTAATGAAAAATAGTTTTAGCATGCCCACTTTTGAAATAGTATACATAAAGAAGACATGATTTACACACAATAAGTTATAGCAAGAAAGATAAGCTTTCCTGTTAGAAATCTTAATTGGAAAAAATGTTTACTATTTGTCATTAAAATGCTTTACAGATAAGTTTCAATAAAAATAGTTCAGTGGTGAAACGCATTATGTTATCCTTATGAAAATAAATGATATTCTCAAGCAGCTGCCAGCACATAGTTCACACTTTAACAAGTGAAATATGCCTTCATCACATTCAAGTTTTACCACTCTCTTGTTCTTGAAATCTGTTTTTCATCCCTGCACAGGCAACCACTAGGACAAAAATATGATGTGTTAATTAAAAAACTCCAGTGTAGTTCATAAGGGAATTATTCTCTATCAAGCAAAAGAAATTTTGGAGTTGGTGCCAAAGATTAGTTTGAGGTTTTGTTTTATCAGTTCACGTTTTTGTCCTTGCAAGTAATATTCTCCTTCCAAAAGGGGCCTGTACTAATACTTGGCTATTTTCTTTTTAAAACTTATTTTTCAATTATAGTTGACATACAATATTATATTAGTTTCAGTGATTAGACATTCCCATACCTTACAAATTGATCCCCCAATAAGTCGAGTATCCATATGGTATCATACATACTTATTACAATATTATTGACTATATTCCCTATGCTATACTTTACGTTCCATGACTGTTTTGTAACTACCAATTTGTACTTCTTAAACCTTTCACCTTTTTCACCCAACCCCAAACCTCCTCCCATTTGGTGACCATCAATTTGTTATCTGTATCCAAGCTTGTTTCTGTTTTGTTTGTTTATATTGTTTTTTAGACTCCACTTATAAGTGAAATCATAGGGTATTTGTCTTTCTCTCTCTGACTCATTTTACTTAGAATAATACCCTCTAGGTCCATCCATGCTGTCACAAATGGCAAGATTTCATTCTCTTTTATGGCTGAGTAATATTCTATTGTATATGAGTCATCTCTTTTTTTTATCCATCCATCTATCAATGGTTATTTTCACTAAAAGCCAATTTCCTGAAATCTATTTAGCATTTAAAAGTGCAAGGTGAACAAAACATTAGAAAAATAAAAAAAATATATAAGTCCATGAAGTAACTTGGTAATGTATTTAATAGAGATAATTATATCTTACATTTAAATACCACACATTTAAATGTCACAGAACACTAAAGATTTGTTTGCTGCTCTTGACAATTTGGGTGCTAGGGTACTCTATTCCACAGAGTCATTCAGGGATCCAAGCTCTTTTCAGCTTTTCTGCCATCTTCTCAGGTTTCAGAGTCCTCTGTAGCCCCCGGCAAATGAGGAAAGAGAAGGTGATGTGGATTTCAAGGAAAGTTCAGGAGCCAGGCCTGAAAGAGGCACTCATTACTTCTACACCACTGACCAACTGGTTTTCCAGGGCCACCTAGATGTAAAGTATAGGCTGTGGTATGCCTTAAAAAAAAAGGAGAAGAAAGGAAAGATTTTAACATGGACTCTGTTTGAACAGATAACTGAGGCCAACATGTATTATTTCAAAAACTGGAGAGACAAATAGTTGGTCTTTATGTGAATTTCCTCTTGTTTTCTTTGTTTTTGTAAGGTTCCCTTTTGTATTATCAAGTGAAGGGGAAAAAGAAAAGTGACAAATGCTTGCAGTTATCAAAATGTAATTTTCAAGTTAATGGACAGAGTTTTACCCTTCAGGGGAAACCATTTAGTTAGGCAGTAGTCACTCATCGTTTATTATTTTGTTTATTTAAAATATGATTTGTACAGTAACCTATTGTAGGTAAACCTGTACTATACCAACTGTGTAATACAGTTAAATTTGCCATCTCAAGTTTGTATTCATTGGCATTTTGTTGTTGAGATGTATACCATATTTGAATATATAATTGTCATTCCCTGCGTTCTATCCAAAAGTTAAACATATATTGAAGTCAAAAAATTTTGCCATCTGTTGATTCACCATGATATTTTCTGAGTTGTATTTCAAACTTGATAAGGATTTCCTTCTATAGTTACCACTTCTCATGTATCCATAGGCTGATATGGCTGTTTATAGTGCTTTTGAGAGTTTAATAGGACTCTTAACAGGTTTCTTCAACTTCTGACTCCTGAACACTAATATTGCTTCACACACAGTTGTGGGTGTGACAATAATGTAACAATCTGATCTTTAAATGTGTGCCACAATACATAAAAAGTTGAGAACCACTGGGCTAGCTACATCATGAGGATGGCTAAGAATCTCAGCATAGAAGATAGACAAAGAAATTATCTTTAAGGTACTGGGAAATGTTTGACATATCTGGATACCCAGCCAAAAAAGATCCTGCTTTTTTGGTGTCCTCAGTTCCTGAGACAGAGTGGGCAGGTTCCTGTTTCTGAGGTAGAAGCTGGCTGGGACCTGTACTAGAGCCCACATTTCCCAGGCTTCAGGTCAGCCAAGAGCTGGGGAGAGCTGAAGTATTTGTGCTGTTTCACCAGCAATCAGGTGTTTCATTGGCATTCCACAGCCTGTAGTAAAATCATTCCATATGTGAGGCTACTCATGATTTGTTCCTGAGGGAAAAGTGGTAAAGGAGGTGAAAACATTTTTTTTCTATTTTCATTAAAGCATAGTTGACATACAATATTATATTATTTTCAGGTGTCCAACATAGTTATTCAACATTTATATACCTTATGAAGAGATCACCACAATAAGTCTAGTAACCATCTGTTGCTGTACAAAGTGATTACTGTGTTATTGGCTATATTCTCTCTGCTGCACATAATTACATTCCCATGATATTTATTTTATAACTGGAAGTTTGTACCACTTATTCCTCTTTTCCTTTTTCACCCATCCCTTGACCCTTCTCCCCTCTGGCAACCATCCGTTTGTTCCCTGTATCTATGAGTCTATTTCTGTTTTATTTGTTTTTGTTGTTCTTTTAGATTCCACATATAAGTGAAATCATATGGTATTTTTCCTTGTTTGACTGACTTAATGTACTTCCCACAGTACCTTCTAGGTCCATCCATATTGTTGCAAATGAGAGGCGAGAACTTAAAGGAAAAGTTCCTACAGCTCGTCACCTTGAGGCTACGTGGAACAGGCAGGTTATCGGGGACAGGAAACTTACATTTGCATTTTCAGTGAGAGAACATGAACAAGACAGAGAATGACCATGAGATATTTACTAAGCTTCTACCAGACACATGACACAGTGATAAGCTTAAGCGTGAGAGTAATGATGTGTAAGACAAACTTCTGATGACAAAAGGTCTATCAGCGAATGAGAAAAAAATCAGACATCAAAAACCAATTATTAAGAATGAAAATAACCTGAATTCCTGAGCTTTGTTGTGAGAAGTTGTTAAGTTACTTAGATAAACTGTCAAGTTATTTACAAAATTACTATCTTGCCTACCAAGAACACTAGTAAACATAAAGGGGAGTGTTCCTCTTGGGGAGAATATGCTAAGGCAGAGGGACTGTTACGTACAAGTAATGTTGGGAAGCCTGTGTAGTTCAGCCTGGCTGGGATAGCAAAAAGTACGTTTGGAAAGATAAATGGAGGTCAGGTTGTGGAGGAACTTGCATGCCAGATTAGAAATTTGCATTGTATCCTGAAGGCAAAAGGGAGCTGTTACTAGCTTAGAAGAAAGTATATAAAGTTGACTGTGACTGAGTGAGAGTGAATGAATTGTGAAATCCAAGGACAGGATGACCAGTTAGAAAAATTACAGGAGTCAATATTTGAGGTGTCAGATGATATAATGTCATAAGTTAGGTGAGTTGTACAAATATTGACACAAGAGGTTTAAAAAGGCACAGCCCAAAAACAGGGGGGACAGGGAGGGAGGACATGGCAACTTCTACTTTGAACAAGAGGGAGTAGCAGGGTTTGGATATAACCTCATGCCCAAAACAACTAAGAAAAACAAAATATGGTTTTCATATATTGAACATCAGACAGACAGGGCAGCGATCACAGGGAGAGGACACAGAGCAGGCCGGCACTATGACTGCGCCAGCTTACTGCCTGGAGAGAGTTTCCAGGAGGCAGCCAGGCAGAGGGGACCTGGTGAGCCTGGCAGTCTCCCTGCGCTAAAGAGGTCAAGCTGGGAGTCCAGGGCAGCAAAGCTGGCAGGGCAGAGTCTGAGAAAGGAGAGCTACAGGGAGTTCCAGAGATTTGCAGAGGGGCCCCTTGAATCTTCAGTGACCCTCTCATTGACAAATGTGTGTAAAGAAACTACCTAAACCTGGAGAAAGAACCACCAAAAAGATTAGAAGAAAGCAATCCTCGGATCTATATAGGGCAAGAATAGTTTATCTTCCTAAGGGACAGAATAAAAAAATCCTCATAATTTGCATGACATTGTGGGGAATACTCAGAAGCGTTTGCCTTCAGTAGTGGAATAAAACTAGCTATGGAATAGAGGCTACTCTAATCCTAAACTTTAAAGGAAGACTTAGAGGAGTCAAATTGTAACTTAACAGCTTCTAAGAACAAAACTCAAAAATATTTATAAGAATACAAAAACTGCCCAGACCCAAAAAGGTAAAATTCCCAATGTCTGGCATCCAATTAGATATTACCATGCATGAAAAAGAGTAGGAAAACATGAGCCATAATAAGGAGAAAATTAATCAATAGATATAGACCCACAAATTCTACCAACAATACAATAAGTAGACAAGAACATAACAGTCATAACAATATTTCATCTGTCCAAGAAGGTAGATAAAAGATTGAGCATGTATAGAGACATGGAAAATACTAAAAAGATACAAATTGATATTCTAGAAATGAAAACTATGTCTACAATAAAAAAAATACACAGGATGGGATGAATATTAAAGTAGATAAGGTGGAATAAATTATTAGTAAACTTGAAGACACGGCATTGAAACAGAAATAAAGAATGACCAGATCATTTTTAATCTATGGGAAAATATGAAGTGGCCTGAGATACATGTAATGGATGTTCCCAAAGGCCAGAGGAAGGAGATAGTTGGGAGGTGGACAGAAAAATATCTGAAGAAATAATGACCAAAAATTTTTACAAATTGGATTAAAACTTAAACTCCCAGACCCAAGAAGCTCAATAAAGCTGAAGCAGCAGAACGAAGGAAACTGCACTCAACACAATCAAATTGCTTAAAACCAGAGATAAAGAGAAAATCTTAAAAGAGATTCAAGGAAAAAAACATTATGTATAGAGGAACAAAATAAGACAGCACAATTTTTTCTACCCAAATTGTTCTATAGACTGAGTATAATCCCAGTCAAATCATAGCAAATGTATTTTTTAAAGAAATTAACAAGCTGGTTTAAAATTCACGTGCAAATAAAAGGACCTAGGAAAGTCAAACAATTTTTTAAAGAAAAAACTTGAAGGACTAATGTACATGATTTCAAGAGTTTTTAAAAGCTACCTGGTATAGTAATCAAGACAGTATGATATTGAGGAAAAGATTGACTAATAGAACAATGGCACCCCTAGACAGTTCAAATATAGAAACACAGGTAAATGATTTCCACTATGGCATCCTAAATATCAAACTGAATAGCATAAGCATTATTTTTCTCAAATGAATTTTCATAAAGGTGCAAAGAAAGTCTTTTCAACAAATGGTGCTGGGCATCCTTATGAAAAAAAAATCCAAGCATTGTACCACTTATCAAAACTAAGTCAAAATGGATTTTAAGTCTAAATGTTAAACATAGAACTATAGAACTCCTAGAAGAAAATATGGGAGAAAATCTTTGTGACCTTGGACTAAGCAAAAGTTTCTAATATCTGATACCAAAGCAGTATCTATTTAAAAAGAAAGAAATAACAAAATTAACTTTATTAAAATTAAAAACTTGTGCTCTTGGAAAAATACTGTTAAGAGAATAAAAAGACAAGCCACAGATTGAGAGAAGATACTTATAAACCATACATGTGATAAATGACTTCTATACAGGCGTCCTCAAACTTTTTAAACAGTGGGCCAGTTCACTGTCCCTCAGACCGTTGGAGGGCCGGACTATAGTTTAAAAAAAAACTATGAACAAATTCCTATGCACACTGCACATATCTTATTTTGAAGTAAAAAAACAAAACGGGAACAAATACAGTATTTGTATTTGCATGTGGCCCACGGGCCGTAGTTTGAGGACCCCTGATCTAGAATATATTAAAAGCTGTTAAGATTCAAGAATAAGAAAACAACCCAGCAAAAAAGGGGAGGGGGAGAATATTTGAACACCTCACCACAGCAGATATACAAAGGCCAACTTAGCACATGAAAAAATATTCAACATAGCCATTAGACAAATGCAAATTAAAAGTATAATGAGAGTAAAAGCTTTGGATCTTGGGTAGCTAAAAGGCTGGTAGTATATATGATTGCTAAAATAGGAAAGCTTAGGGCTAGGGGTATAGGGTGCAGTTTTAGATATGCTTCTTTTGATGTAAAGAGGACCATTCAGAGTGGAAATACTCAGCACACAGATGAAGTTCTAGGACTAGAACTTGGAAGATAGGTCATGTCTGGATACGGAATTAAAAAAAAATGAAACCACATAAAATAGAATCTATACCCAAATGATTTCTTTCTTGATGATAGATGTTTCTATGTATGCTTATGTATGTGTTTCATGTCAGTTCATGTGTAGTTATGTGAAACCTTATAAGGTTACTTCATTGCCTTGGAAGTAGCAAGCACTAAAAACATTTGTTAAGTTAAATTACATTTGGTTTGGATGAGAAACAGATGGCATTCTTAACTCTCATCTAATCTAGTCCTCTGTTCAGAGTGACGTAAAGATAGGGAGCCTGGGGAAATGCACTTTAATATAATCTTTAGAAAAGGACCATGAAGAACTTGACGTCCAACCTGCATGCAAGTCAGTTTTATATGTATGCCTCATCCTCCATGACTACCATCAAAAACAATACATAGTCCCTACCACGCCCCACCTCCAAATCTGTGTTTTGATCACCATCAACAATTGTAGCCGAGCAATAACATGCTGAACCACTTACACAGGAAATGAGCAATTAAGTCCTAACATCCTTGGACCTAAGCCTAATATTAGGCTGAACTATATGAGGAAATGCTCTCCAAGTAGTAGACAGTCATCTATACAAGAACTAACTAAAACTCAGTAGCACGGTGCTTAATTTGGGGACGGGGTTTGGGCTCAGCAGTTTTTGATTGTGGCTTCCTATCCATCAAAAGCATGACAGCTGTGGACACCCCTGGGCATTTTGCAGCTTCACTACTATGCACAGACAAAGTGATTTCCACTATGGCATCCTAAATATCAAAACTGATTAGCACAAGCATTTATTTGTTGATCTTTTAGGAGTAAAAAGCTTAGTAGTGTTCAAGTCCATGATGTAAAATTGAAAATGTTTGGCTTAGCACATTATCAATAAAGACTTTCAAAGGCATTAAAATCTATTCAAAACAGATTCCTAGAAGCATTTTGTCTCAAAGAGTGTTTTCCCT
Organism: Myotis lucifugus; assembly: GCF_000147115.1. NCBI lineage: Eukaryota > Metazoa > Chordata > Mammalia > Chiroptera > Vespertilionidae > Myotis > Myotis lucifugus. Next base: position 1,364,857 of record NW_005871125.1, read on the forward strand.
TCCAAATAACAAGTAAGATTTTTAACACAAAGACATATGTTTAATTTGGACAAAAATGTCCTTTCTGTAAAAAGCAGGGTAACACCAAGGACTGTTTAATCAATAAGCTCTCATGGATAGAACACATGTAAAATGCTTTTGGTTTGGGGCTATTTTTTAATGTGAACTTTTTATTGGCATAATATATAAATATACCAAAAAAGTGCACACACCATACATGTTCAGTTGAATGACTTTTCAGAAAGGGAACACACCTGTGTAATTGATAATCAGACCAAGACACAGAGTATTACCAGCACCTAGAAGTTCCCTTGAATTTCTCACAGTTTTTGCCTCTCCTCCCAATAACCAGCATCCCAACTTTTAACTCCATAGCTTACTTTTAACAGTATATGAACTTTATATTAATGGAATCATACTCTTTATATCTGGGTTTCTTTCACTTAACATTATGCTCAGTGGTGGCTGTGTTTGTGCATGTAGTTGGAATTCATTCTCATACCACAATGTATCCATTCTACTGTTGGTAGATCTTGGGTTGTTTCCAGATTGGGGCTGTGACAAATATTACTGCTATAAACATTTCTGTCTGTGTCTTCTAGTGAACATTTGGATGTATTTCTGTTGGTATACAGAATATTTGAAGATCTTTTTCCCCCCCCAAAAAAATACTTTATCCTTTCTTCATTCAGAGCTACAATCTACATGGAATTAATTTTTTGTATATTATGTGAAATAGAAAGTCAAGATTTATTTTTTCTATGTGGATATCCATTCTTGCCTAGATATTTACCACCCTGAACACTTGATTATTTCCTCTAGTGGAGTTAGGGTAATAACTTCCAAAGAATTATACTAGTATATATATCTCACATACTTGTGACATATAACACACTCAGAGATATTGAAGTGATGATTGTGCTCCAAACATTCATTGGTGAGTTGGCTTTTATGCTTCTACCTAATATCCAGTGTTGTTACTGATAGCTGATTTCCAGAACAGTTTACAAAGGCTCCTTGCACCTACTGTTCCAAGTACATTGTACCAGTGTAGTGGAAAATATAGTCAAATTCCAATTCTGGGCCCCAGCACACCTCCCGTTTCACTAGCAGCAAGATAAAAGGGTGGACTTCAACAGGGGTGGAGTAGCTGCTATTGAACAGTAATAACTCATTCCTTAATAATTTATGGATACCAAAGTCTTTCTCTCTTCACAAATGTTCTGAATTGAGAAATAGTAAGTACCTCCCCTGGCAAGGCAAGAATTGTATTAGTAGGTTCCAGGTCCTCCATTTAAAACTATGAAGATTGGATCCTACCCAATTCCTGGGAAGGGGTTATCGTTGACAGACCTCAATGTGAATGGTACCCATAGAGTTGTGCAGTACAGTTCAGTACAGTGGCCTGCTGGGGTGGAGATATACAGATGTAGATATATGTCATGTACATCTTCCCTGGTACCACGGAGGAATTGTTGCTAGAATTGGAATGTCAACATTTCCTGATATAATATCCTTATTAAGAGTTATAAGTAAGAATTTCAGCATTCAAAATATTTTATGCTGGATGCATTTTAAATAGCAATATACTTTTATAAAAAAGTAGAGTTCATGGTATACTATAACTCTTCAAGTGACACAGACTCCTTCCTTTTACTGTTTCTGGTGCTAAAGTTCAGTGCTCTAAAGGAATGTCCACTAGGCATGTAAAAGCCTGTCTAGGAAAAAGAACCCAAATAAATCTGCTACCGCTGGGGCCATTATTTCTGTGCAATTAATCTATAAAAGTTTTATAGCATAGCTGAGTGTCCGAGTTGAAAGCTAAATGGCAATACAGTAACCCTCTCCCCAAAACAGGGCGGTCTGACACAGATACCCCTTTTGAAATTATGGCAGGATTACTACCATCAACTTAAAAAATAAAATAATGTTTAACATGCCCAAACAATCACAGAGAGTAATTAAGGCCAGGGGTTTAAAGGAAGGTGTAGACTTGCCTGAGCTTGGTATTTTGGTAAATGAAATCTGATTTTTCAACCTTATTTGAATGCAGGTTGAATCTTATAAATGCAGACTCTGTTCTTGGTGGGAAGTAAAAGCACAGCTGCCCCTCTGTGTTTGTGAAATGTCCAAAAGAACCATATCTGCGCAGATTAACTAATAATGAACATTCTCACTTACCCCCTGCTAACACTCCCGTAACCCTACTAAGAAGCAAAAGACCAAGAGTATTTGAGATCTTTCTCCGTGGCATATGCCATCAGTCTGGCTCAAATAAACTCATAAAAATTCTCCCCCAAAAGTAAAAGACCAATAAATATTCATCTACTGATACAACTAACATAGAAGCAGAGTGTGTCATATCAGAGAGCACTGTAATTTTGGAATGAGACTCTTAGCATAAAAATAAGAGTTTGCTGATCTTAAAGTGAACAAGACTTTGAATCACTCAAAGGAGCAAATGTGTTTCAGAGCAAAGATGCCCTGCAGTCTCAGCGATAGAAGTAAGGGTGAGGCGTTTGTGGTGTGATTGGGGGTTGGCACAGAGTCCCCTCCCCACCTTCAGAATGGCTCTCACATCAAGTTAGACTCAGCCATCACTGCAAAAAGTCTTTCCATTGAGGAATTCCTTCTTTTTAGACAAGTTCCCAAGAGAAGGATCCCCTGGCAGCACTGAGTGAATTAGCAATAGTTTCCTTAAGAATTAGTGGGCAGGTTAGAGTTGGTTTTGATGGAGTAGGGAAGAGGTGGAAGTATAAGTTACCAGGATGGTAAGAATTGGATTAGGAAAATTTAACTAGAACATAAATTGCAAGGGATAAAGGGATGAGTAGAAAGAGGGACAATACTACCTCCAGCAGGTGCAGTTCACCAGCATAGTTTCCAGAATTGCAGGCAGGCATCCCCTCTGTTATGGAAAAAGGGGAGGGTCCCAGCAGGAATGAGGAGGGCAACCAACCCAGTGATGGGCATGCTGTGTGTGTTGGGAAAACGTGCCCAGAACCAATACCACTATGGATATGTCTTTGTTTGGAAGCTCTAAATGTTCAGTAAATCTGCAAAGAGAGCCAGTCATATAGACTCTATTGCTATTCATAAGACTTTATCTGGAGTTAAATTCCTGCTATGGATATGATGCTGGGCAAGAGTAGTTTTTCAGTTGAGATCCTTTAGCCTAATTACAGCTATGGGACTTTAGCATTAAAGTGACCTTGGAGTTCTAGCATGACCTTGCGGCCAAGGCAGGCATCTTCTCTACATTATTTCTGGAAAATGCTGATACCCCTATAGTACAGCCTGCCTCTTACACTTGAGCCATGAAATCAGACCTGTCCAAATCCTGGCTCTACCACTCATAGGCTTTATGATATTGGGCTTAACCTCTCAAGTGTCAGATTTCACAGCCGTGGAGTATAGTTTGTAGTTCCTGCATCATAGGATTGCTCTGAGAATGAAGTAAAATGGTAGCTATGATATAGCACAGAATATAGCATATAGTAAGAATTCAATAAATGGTAGCTATTATTATCTACCTGACTATCCTCTCTTTATTTACTTTTATCTCATAAAGCAACCCTTGCTAGAATGTTTTATATACAGCAGGTCCTTGAATACCCCTTTATTCAACGTTGTTTTATTATGACAGTGATGAGATGCCATAGGAACTTGACTCTTGTTTATGTCAATTAGCCTGTGATAAAATTGGTTTCATTATGCATCATTTCGCCTAACGTCACAGAGCTTATCAGTGAAGTTAAGTGAGGACTTCCTATACAATGATTTTATGAAAAGCTTCTCCAGGGGAAAGGCACTTGTCCGTGTCCTTTGCCTCATTATAATGTCTTCAGTCAACACAACCAGACTCTCACTGCCTTGAATAGTGCCTGGTGCATAGGAGGCACTCAGTCCATTTTTGTTAAATGGATTTTGCTGAATTAAGTCTGTTCCATTCCGGGTGAGTGCTAAAATGCTATTATTTCCTGAGGATAAAAATAATGAAATAACTGAAAGAGATTACAAAGTTAAAATAATGTAACCTCGATCATTAGATCCAAATTTAAAATTGTCTTCTATCCTGGTATCAGAAAACTAGAGTATCCTTTATTTTGCCCCTTCGCGATCTGTTTTAATGCTGCCTAATAGAGTGAGAAAAATGGTTAGGTATAAGCAAAACAAGACCAAAGAATACTTTCCTGTATAACATCCTGGCTTTCATCCCTGCCTCCTTTTTCCTTTTCCACAGTTCATCTTTTTATATTTCTCGCTGGGCTATATCTCATTAGCTGCTCAGTGTACCTGTACCTTCAAATCACATCTAGTTGAATTGTTTCTTACTGCGGAATTTCCTATAGCTCCCAAGTCACTATCAACTTTTGAAACTCACTTTGTGATATAGAAAGTTATGTGGGTTTTTAAAAACTTACTGAAATAATACCTTCCTCTGTGGTGCCTACAAGATCCTATAAGCCTAAAGCAGAAGGGCAGTTAGCACTTATTTGTTCAAGGAAGACTCTGGTTTGGCATTTCATCGATTTTAAAAGCAAAACAACATTTTATGGGATGTCGAATAAAGCATCTTGGTTGTGTTCTCAGCAGGACTTCAGAATGGTTTGGTGCCTAGGTTAACGGCATTTCGATTATACTTTCTAAATGAGATATAAATTGCTCTGGCTTTTGCCTCTACAGGGGACCTTGACTTACGAGTTTAATTCGTTCCGTGACGGAGCTCGTAACTCAAATTACTCGTATGTCAAATCTTAAAGAGTGAGACACGTGATGCTGGGCTGATGTTGTGGCGTTCACTGTGACATTCGCTGCGCCAACTAGCGGTGGGGTATCTGAAGCTGGCTCGTAACCCGAATTTTAGCTCGCAACTCAAAGCAAAAAATCGGCCGAGAGACGGCTCGAATCTCGAAAAACTCGTTAGTCGGGACACTTGTAAGTCAAGGCCCCACTGTACTTGTTCATGCCGGGCCTCCGCTCTCTGACAAACCTCCTCTCAGGAATTCTCGTGGACCCCGGAGAGCTGGGGAGACTTTGACTTGACACTGGAGGAGAGTAACAAGGAGTTGATGATGGATAGGCTGAGTGAGGAAGATAAAGGAAAGTATGACTTCTCATTTACTGCTTGAGGACCTGGATAGATAGCGGTGCATTTATGAGAAGGGGAGAAATGGAAAGTGAAATGTTTTGGACTGCACAGAAGTATAAAAAGGTGATCTAGAAGATTTGTCGGTGGTAGGAAAACATTTTGCACAGGAAATAGAATGAAAATATGGGTTCAAAGACAAAAAGGATGTAAAGTTTCTCACTGGTAAATGATATTTGGATTCCTTTTGATACATTTAAAAGTGTGATGTATTTTTAATGCCAATATTTGCAATGCACTAAAACACTGTATCCATTGCAGCTCTTTAAACTCATGATGAAAAATGTTAGACGCCAGCTTTAAGAAGTACAAGCAGACAGTAAATCTCTTTTAGGGTGTGCGTAAGCACAAATGTTGGAAGACCTCTGCAGAAGAAAACCTGAGTAATATTCTAGCCTGCATGAGAAAGAAACTATAATGTTTTCCAAAGTCTTCTATGTCTACAGCAAACTAAACACGAGTGGGTTTCATATTCAAGGACATCATGTTCTTTAATCAGCTGGCAGGGCTGATGCCACAAATATATAAAATATGAGACCAGAATGAAAGCCTATAAAGAAATAGCAGTGTTCTATTTTGTTTCACGTATTTTTATACTTCGGGTACCTCAGCCTGATTCTTAATCATTTCTGTTAGCATCACCAATGAATGCTATGGAATGCTAGTGGACATTAAGGAGCCAAAACACCGTCTCTCCACTAGTATTAGACAGATGTATACAGTGGTGTGATGCCACTGAGAAGGATCTTCCGGAAGAGCAGCTCCTGTGTAATGAGTGCATAATGAAGGAAGATAAAAGGATGTCAGGGGGACCCAGAGCCCAGGGTGGGGAAGGAGGTACATGGTTATAGACAACTGAAAAAATGTGCAGGCAGATTTTAATACCCAAAAAGTATGTAATGAGCACCTATTATGAGCTGGACAGCATTATGGAAGCAAGATTGAGGTGGTTGTTTTCATGACTACATGATCGCTCATTTTGAAAACAGCTCTGAACTCCATGGCAACTGCAATCACCAATCAGAATAAGAACTCACATTAAATAAAGAAAAATCTTATTTATCCTCACCAAATAAAGCTGAAGATATCTCGCAGCCATGTCTGCCCTTGAATGTCTGCCCTTCTGTTACTCTAGGAAGCAATAGAAACTGAACGGGGAAGGAAAGATAAGAGGGAAAGAGGAAGGAAGGAAGATATTAGCTGAGAAACTAGGTTTAGTTTATCCTTTTTAACAATTAGGTTAATTATTAAAATTATCTCTAAATTAAATATAAGTTAGTTCCTGAAGAATTCTATTACCTCAGCATAGATTCTGTAATATTGCTCTTGGCAGCTTGGAAATGATTGTTGCTTACTTCTCATTCCTGGGATGAGTTGTGGAAAGACTCAATGTACACTTATAACTTGATCAAATTATCCATCTAACCATTTCTAAAACTCACCTCTTACTCTTAGTCTATATGCAAAGAAACCTCTGAATCAATAATCAGTTGTCAATGTATCCTTAAATAATATTGCCATGCTGAAGAAGAATCATCTTAGTAAGGGACTATTTTCAGCCTCTAGTAATGAATGCACTCATTTAAGAATGTGGTAGTAAATAGCCAACTTGTAATTAGCCCTAGAATAAATTAGATGGTAACTCGGGATATCTTTCCTGCGTGACTTCCTAGATGATTGGGGCAATAGATCTTTGGTTAACAAGGAAGAAGCTGATTGATAATGGTACTGGTTTCAGGATCTGCCTGCAAGCCATCCTTGCACTGAGACAGTGACCCTTCCTCCATGACCATCCTGACCACAGCTGCCCCGTCCTTTATCCAGAGGCAAGCAGCCACCTGTTGTTTAGCATTTGCTCTTTTAAGAAACTTCCCTCCCAGGCAGTTCTGGGTTCTCTTTTCTCCTTTGCTCCCAGGGGACTCCATTTGAGCAAGCACATTGTAATGTCACTGTGAATTTGCACATCAGTTTCCTCTCAAAGTTATGTGCTTTGGTTTTGAATATCATGTACCTGGAAAAATGCTGTGTGCCCAGTAAACACTGAATATCGAGGGATTTTGTTATTATAAATCTCCAGATAAGCTTCTGAAACAATCAATATCACACTTGCCAGCAGGTTTCTATTTTTCCTACTAGAGCATATCTTTTGTGGGATATGCTATATATCCCTTAATTTTGAAATAAGAACTGGAGAGCAGCTACTATAATAAGAAAGAGCTACCTCTGCGTTTATAAATAAACCTGTCATAAGTTAGAGAGATTGTTTAACTCGTTGTAATTGAAGCAGTTCTTTCACACTAACAAAACAGTAGAGAATTGCCGGCATGTGTAACTGATGGACAACAGATAAGGAACTGTGATATTAAAACCTTTACTGGATGTGAATGTATGTTTATAGTTCTGACTGTACAAACTGTTGGAGTGAATATAAAGAATAGAGATAAATCCACTGGAAGCTATTGAAAGTACTTTGACAAAATATATTGCAATCAAAACAATTTTCTAGCCATAAAAATTAATAAATTAAAAATTTTATAATTGTAGGGGAAAGCCATGTTGGGGAAAGCCTTTTTAACTGGATTAAGTCTTCGATGAGGATGATTTTAATAATATGCAAATATGTGAAGAAAAACAACAACATGTGCATAACCTGTGCCCACTCAACCCAAATATTGGAGAACCTTCTGTGTATAGAATAACACCATGTCAATACTGTATAGCAGCTACCTATTGATTTGTGGCCATAACAATGGCTGGCTAGACATGATGTTACTTAAGAAGCTCATGTTCTCCCAGGAGCCTGGAAGATGGGAACCGATCTGGTTCTGTTATCAGACGAAATGGGGGTCCTTTTCCCCACTGGGTGCTGGGGATGGAGTCCTTATGATAGCTCAAGAGAAAGAAACTTCTGAGATTCTCACGGGAGAATGAGTGATTTGTATTTGTGTGGAATTATATCCCTGAATTTCTAAAGTCCAATTTCCCTTTGTCCAGTCATAGAAGAAGTACAGCTGGGGTTTCAGTAAAGCTAACATCAAAGCCAGTGTCCAGAGTCTCTTTTCCATGTTGGAGCTGTCCAATTCAGCATCAGGCGAGTTACAATCCATTAGCCCATTGTGTGGGTTCTGCAGGGCCGTGGGCCACACAAGAGAGTGCAAGGGAGCTCGCCCTAAGAGTCCCGAGGGTCCTGACAACACAAGAGAGTGAACTCCTTTGTCACCCAGCTTTTCCATGTGTCTGTCTTCCCTTTGTTGGACCCCTGGGGAGTGTAAAGCTTTAGCTTCCTGGTGAAGCTGTCTAAATGACATGCCTATAACATCTGGCCTTGCCTTTGCTCCTTTTCTATTATTAATAACTAGATTAATTACAATGGTATCAGTTCATCTTTCTATCCCTAGTGCCTGGCACCCACAAAGCTCTTTCTAAGAGTGAGCAGCCCACTGTGGCAGCCATGGGGTACTGACTACCATTTCAAGCTGTGTTCTGTCATTGAAAGCTTGAGAGTACCTTGTCTTCGTTGGGATTAAACTAATTTATAATTATTCTTCTACCAAAAGAAATTGGAGGGAGTGTCAGAGGACTAGAAATCTCACCCACTTTCACTCCTTATTCTGAGGCCCCCCTCAGATGAGTCACCTAAACTCACTGAGTCTCCTTTTATACATCTTTAAAATGAGAGGAAATGTAAAGGTGGGCTCATAGTTGTCGAAGGTCTTATACAATTTCAAAGATCTTAAAAATTCTTTTATCTATGACTTTTGGTGAGGACATTTTGGTGATGTTAACATGGGGCTCTTTCCAGCAGGCTGGGAGTTAGGACACATGGGTTCTGGTTCTAGCTCTGATAGTAATTAATTTTATGGCCCCTGCTCAGCCAGTTTTGGAAGGATTTGGGGGCAAAGGGACTTAACTAAGTAAGCTCTGAGGTCCTTTCCAGAGCTGAGATCAAGAACCCACTCGCTAAGCCACGTGATATTGTTGAACAGGAAGGAAGCCTTCATTCCTGATTTCAAATGGTATTGGGCACCATCAATCGTTCCTTGGCACACTGAATTGATGGTTTTACTCAGGGGTCATCAAAGCAGAAATGGGAGTCCACCATCAACTTTCAATGTCGTTGCTGTGTATTTTTTAAATATATTTTTATTGGTTTCAGAGAGGAAAGGAGGGAGGGAGAGAGAGAGAAACATCAATGATGATAGAGAACCACTGATTGGCTGCTGCCTGCATGCTCCACACTGGGGATCGGGCCCATAACCCCGGGCATGTGCCCTGACCTGAATCCAACCGTGACCTCCTGGTTCATAGGTCGATGCTTAACCACTGAGCTATGCCAGCCGGGCTCAACTTTCAATGTTTTGAAATGCCTAATAAAAAAACTTCACAAACTAAAGTTTCAAAGTTTTCTTTTAACTATTACGTGAGGTGATTGATTAAATCATAGTATATCATGATTAATTCATGGTAAGTGGTAAGCTCAGGCTGTTAAAAAGATTTTGTTGGCAGTTAAATGTGTCTAATAAAAACAGGAAACAGATGGCTAATAATGATAATCTGGTAGACAGAATTTTCCAAAATATGATTTTTTTTAAAGGAAACAAAGCGTAGGGTCTTTAGTAGTGAGAAGACAATGACCTCTAGGCTGGGTCATGATGGAGTAGCTCTCATGTAGGGAAGTTAAATCAATCCAGAGCCTGTTTAGGTGTCAGCTGATAGGTGTGTTTTTTTATTCCCAATAATTAAACACTCGTAGAACGTCTTCTATAGGCCTTGCTCTGCTTGGCACTGGTGATCGTAATAACCACATGCTTAGTTCAAGGTGCCCACAGTATGAAAAGAAAGGAAATACAGACCTATAAACCCTATAATTCACAATACTGTGTATAGCAGGTATTTCCTCAGGCCTGTTGTTCTAGAGTAGCAATAACTAATATTTCTGAGGCCTAAGGCCCCAACCAGTAAAATGTTTGGGGGATTTGAGAATGATCAAGAGTTTTAGCCGCCCTGATTGACTGTAGATCCCACATCCTGTCACCTGCACTTGGCCCTTCCCTTTCTGCCAGTGCCCAGGACGGCAGGGCTGCAGTCTGCACCCAGGGCCTCTGTGTCATGAGCCTAGGTCACAGTCACACCACCAGGCAGCACCTGTCCCAGCAGCATCAGGTGCTTCTCTACGCTGCTGCTCTGGGTCTTGGGTTAAAAAGCTTTTCCTAAGAGTCCCTCAAAGATCTGTCTCTCATTGAACCACCAACCCCAGGTGCTTCCATCTTCCCATCCCTAGTCATAGAGAGGAGCCAATGGGGACTTTCTGTCCAGGTTCTAGGGCTGTGAGTTCCCAGGCCTTGTCTCCCTCTGCCCAGCTTCACTGGCTACTACCAAGGTCCTCCACTGGCAAGAGTGACCCTCTTTAGCCCTCTCTCACCACTGCTCTCTTTGGACCTCTTTTCCTGAGAGAATGAGCAACACCTTACTTTGGAGAGCTTGCTGCAAACCTTCTGCCCACTTCTGTGACTCTCCTGACCAAGAGGGCTTGCATCATCTCCACTGAGGAGTGTAGCAGAGACATATAAAACTAGCACAGCGGAGGGAGCTGTCACCTGTGTCTGAGCAACTGGGGAAACTCCTAAAGTGGTCATGTCCAGCATGGTTCTTTCTTTAAAGGAACAGTATAGCATGTTCACTAAACTCTAAGTAGTTCAATAAACCAGAACTGCATATTATAAGACAGGAAATATGATAGATCAAAAGATGAGCCTATAGGGATGGGGACAGGCACAAACCCCAAGAGGTCATATATATTTTGTCAATTACCTATGGAAGGTTTACCAGGTTCCAGGCACTGCCCTATGAATTAATACAGGCACTACCTATATTAATTCATAACCCAATGAGATAGCCACCATTATTATTCCCATATTGAATAATATTGAAATTGGAAACTAGAATGGTTAGGTTGCTTGTCTAGAATCCCACAGCTTGCCGGTAGCAGAACTGGAATTCAGACCAAGACTTTTTGAGCTCTAAAGCTTATACTCAAACTTTATTGCCTGTACACTTGAGAATTATTGCTGTAGCAAACCAAGGCCCATGGGAAGTTCTAAAGTGAGAGAAATGGTGCAATAAAAACAGAGCTGTAGAAGAAAAATATATACATGGGAGGCTAAAAAGAAGCAAGAAGACCAAAAAGAGGAAAAAGATGAATGTGGACCTTATTGTTTAGACGATGAGAAACCACAGGAGCATATGATTAATTTGAAAAGATCTAATTATAATTGTACAAAACTATTTTGAAAATGTTTTGAAAAACTGTATTTTTCATGTTTTCTTTTCAGTCTTTGTATTTGGAGATATTTATCCTGATTGTTTCTTGAGAGATCTGTTCCTGTCTCACTTTTTCATTCTGCTGGTGTCATATGCTTCCATTTCAGCAGTGGAAATTGAGGTCAGAGAATAGGAAATTACAACTTCATGTAGAGAATCGGTCATGTAAGGTCCTGAAGATCTCAGTTGTACACAGACATGCCTATTAAGGAATCAGAAGAGAAAAGTAATGGAATGAAAGGTTAGCCTGAATTGTTTTCAGGTGTTGTAGTTGTTTTGTTTTGTTTTGTTTTCCTGAAAAGAAATAGAAATCTTGTAGAACAAAACCACAAAAGTATCATCAATAGTCCACTCAACCTTTAAAAGTGAGCATTTGCTGATTTGGGGGTGGCAGTGGGGGGAAGAATAATACTTTTAACTTCAGAAATGAGAAGATAAGTTACTTATGATTTATTGTATTATTGTGGCCATTTGTCTTCTGTTTTCCCCTTTCCCAGGTAGTACCTAAGGAATTTTTATCTTTTTTGGTTTAGTATGCAGTAAACTAAAGGTTTGAGTATAAGGCTCCTTTACTATTTTTTTAATACATTTGACCAGCCTTGAAATAGGATGTGCCATAACCTGAGTAATAATTTTTCCTGGGAGTATAGCTAGTATTACATCCTAATTCCTAGGCCAGATGGACTCATGCCCTCGATGTCATGCTCCGGCCCTTCTCCAGGTGCACCCACATCCTTCTCAAAGTGTACACTTCCATTGACTGTCGGGAAATCCAGGGACCTGGAACCAAAACCCAAACAGCCTCAGGCCCACTTGTAGGGCCCACATGAACCTTGCAGCCCTGGGCCCAAGTGGTAGAAGGGGCGGGCATTTGTGTGGGCTGCCTTGGAGCTTGGATATGCACATTGGGGTATTCATAACGCAGGGGTAGGAGAAGGCAGCACAGGGGCAGCAGGCTAGGGGGCCCCTCTGTGCTGCTGCATTTAGGCACAGTGCCCCATGGAGCCCAATAGTTTTACGTTTGAACCTGGACTTCCAGGCTATTAGAAGATATGCCTGTCAAATAAAAAGATAAAACATTATATCATCTTTTTTCCTTGATTTATAACTCTTAATATTTATACATTTGGCATGAGGGTCTCCATTTATACTCTTGACTTCAGCCCTATGCAAATGTTAGGGATAGGTCTGGGCTGCCACCTGGCCCAAAACCATTTGAATTAGATTTTCTCATCTGGGAATGTGGAACTGGGGTTCATATCTGCTGGCCTCTTGAACTGACCCCAGTTCCACAGTCCAAGGTGAGAAAACCTGGCCCTTCACAGAAAGCTGCCCCACCTTCTGGTGTCCAAGGGCTCCTCACCATCTTGCAAACTGGATGCTCTACTCATTATGTGTGTGTATTTGCTCCCTGACAGAGGTCAAGAATGTTCATATTTTTTTCTTTGCTCTTTCCTTTTTGCTTAGAAAGGTGTGTGATGTATGGTACATACTCAAAGAATACATTACCAAATACAAGAATGAACTGGTATCCTAAGAAACCCAAAGCACCAATCAGAAAGAATGCATGTACCCCTATGTTCATAGCAGCGCAATTTACAATTGCTGAGACCTGGAAACGGCCCAAGTGCCCATCAGTAGATGAGCGGATAAACACACACACACACACAAAACTGTGGTACATTTATACCATGGAATACTATGCAGCAGTAAAAAAGGATCTCGTACCCTTTGAGACAGCATGAAGGGACCTGGATGCTTAGTGAAATAAGCCAGTCAGAGAAAGACAAATATCACATGATCTCACTCATATGTAGAATCTGATGAACAAAATAGATCCAGAGACAATAGAAGCATGGAACAGACTGAGGAATCTCAGAGGGAAGGAATCTCAGAGGGAAGGCAGGGGTGGGTGGATGGGAAGAGATCAGCCAAAGAACTTGTGTGGATATATGCATAACCCATGGACACAACAATAGGGTGGTGAAGGTCTGGGGTGGGGGGCAGTGGTGGGCTAGAAGGAGTCAATGGGAGGAAAAAGGGACATATATAATACTTTTCAACAATAAAGATTTTTTTTAAAGAATGAACTAGCATTTGCTCCCCAAAATGATTCGAAATAATATAGTTTTACTAAAAGCTCTCTCCCTTTAGAATGGGATTGTAACTGGAAGCTGTTACAGTAATCCAGATTACTGCAATAATACTAATACCAAAGTCACTAAACTCTCAAGTGAACCATGACAGACCTCTTTCCAGAAAACCCAGGTCCTTTGGGAAATTAATGGAATCAGTCACCCTATTGATTACATCTACTCAGTGATATGAATACCAAAGGCAGCTCCGCCTGTTCCTTTGTGAATAAGATCAGGAGAAGGTGGAAAGCTTTACCTCATTACAGTGCATTAAAACTGCAATGTTTAACCCCTACTCGATGCCACACACTAGGTGGGTAAGGTCATTTAAACCTCACTGTTCTGTTAGTAGATACGATATTCTTCAGAGAAATCGGAGGCTCAGAAGCAATCTTCCTAAATGTATGCTGCCATGTGATTCAAACGTAGGTTTTCTGAATCCACCGTCTTTCCATTATGCGGCACTGCTTCCGTAAGTAATGAAATCAGACCACTGGGGCTTTGTTACTGACCCTGAACTAGGTTTGAAATGATCAGCCTCTATAGCAGCTTCCTACCTGGATTATAAAACACTGACACAGTGGTGAAGCTTTTCCGCAGTTGAGGGAAATGATATTTCAAAGGTTGCCATCTTTTCCAATTCATTTTTTGAAAGTCAGCTTGGCTTATCGCTGGGGAAAATCTCGAAGCAATCATAGAAATGCAATGAAAAGAAGGCAGTGTGTCATAAAATGGGCTTTGTATCTTGATAACAACATGTGATCTATTTATTACTTATGATAAATGTGAAAATAACTTGTTTTGGTGGAATGCATGAATAAGGCCGTTTGGGTAATTGAAGTCTTGCTTCTAGCAGTCGGCTGCTTGAATACCTTGTTGAAATGTGGAGGAGGACCTCGGGCAGTTTTGCAAACATAATTAGGTTTGCAGTTTATTAAAGTGTGGATTTGACGTTCTCCGATGTGTAATGTATTTTCAATAATAATCCAAGCGCCAGGAGACTCTGAAAGAGATAGGGAAGAAAGTGATAATATTGTATTAGTGTGCATCCTTAGGTCGTGCTCAGTTACACATAATATTGCATTGTTTTGTCTCTTAATTAGCAATTTCTGGAGTTTGAGTGATGACTGGCACCTGTAATTTAATCAGGGAAATCTCAGCATCCTCTGATATAATCTGAAATTGAACTCTGTTAGGTATCTGCTTCCATTCAGAAGGGGGACTCTGGCCCATCACAGAGCAAAAAGAAAGCCTGGATGTCTGAACCATAAAGGTGAGGGGGTGAGGGGGCGAAAGGTGCAAAAAAAGCCTGGAGAAGAAGGCAGAGGCCACCTGGGATAGGGTTTTGCAGGCCATGCTAAGCATTTGATCTTCCATGAATGGAAAGACAGTGAAGAGTTTTAAGTAATGGGGCACAGAATGCCACTGGCATTTTAAAAAAAATCTGTTTGCCTGTTTTGTGAATAGATCGAAGGGGAACAAGAAGGTAACAGAGAAACCAGTTAGGAGGCTGAGAGCGAAGGAGATAGCGTGAAGGAGGAGCAGTGGAGATGAAGTGAGGAAGAGTCAGGATCTGTGTTATAAACAGAATGTATTTTCTAGAGACAGCAGAGGGGCTTGAGGAGAAAGTAGAGGAGGAGGCCCATGTGGGGGGCTCCTGCAGAACCGGCTGAGCCATGAAAGCTTGCAAAGAGGGGGACCGAGGACAGGACGGAGACAAGGCAGGGTGTGTGGAAGAGCTGGTTAGCTATCCTGAATATTACTAATATTCTTTAAAAAAAAATACACACACACACACACACATAACACTTTAGACCCTTCAAGGTATAAAGAAACTTTGATCCAACAAATACTTGTTGAAGGCCTACCAGGAACTGAGAGCAGGGCTGGCTGTCAGAGACACCAGTGAACACTGCACATCGGATGTTGGGCCAGCCTACCTTCAGCAAGGAAGACTTTTCTGTTCACTTATAAAGCCCACTCTTCTGATTATTTCTCACCTCTTAGAGAAAGTAAGGACGTATGTTTTTAAAATTGCTAGATATATTATGCACGTGTTGTTTGTTTGGTTGGTTGGTTGGGTTTTTGTTTTTGTTTTTTGTCCTGTATAACAATTGTCTGGTTACATTGATCCTCCAGCAACATGGAGTTATATGCACATAGTTTTATTACCACTGTGACTTCCTATCATTATCTTTAAAGTTACCTTTTTATTTCACTTATGCATTTATTACTGTTGACACTACTGCAGATGTCCCCCGTTCCCCTCCCCCTATGCTCACCTCCACCCCGACCATCATCACACTGTTGTCTGTACCTATTATTTCACTTATTCTTTTTGGAGGGAAATGAAAGAAGGAGCCTGCTCTTTTGGCCTCTCTTGATGAGTCTGGTTAAAGGTTTATTGAATTTATTTATCTTTTCAAAGAACCACTCTTGGCTGGCCTCTCTAGATCACTAATCCTTCCCCTCTTGGCATCTTCCTCAACCTCTTTCAAATTTGCAGTCATGACCTGAGCCATCATTCCTGCTCTTCCTAGTCTGAGTCTGAGCAAAATAAATCAAATGATAAGAAGTGGGGAGAGGGGAGGTGGGTATAGAGGTGGGATAGTAGTCTTCATTTTGGGGGGCTTTTTGAAAGGAAAGGAGGAAATGGCATCATAGTACTTCAGTTTCCCCAACTCAGACTTTGAGGCCAAACTACTTGGGAAGAGTCACATTGATCCAGAGGTCTAGGTGCAGGGACATGTCCATTTGGCTCTGGCACTCTGTTCTGGATCATTAAGGAACACCACCAAGCTCATAAAGATCATCCTTAAAAAGCCAAGGGCTGTAGGCCCAGACAGAACCTCGTTTTTATGTGGCATCTGACTACTTTATAAAGAGCCTTCATTTCTGTTCCCATTCAGTCTTCCCCTGGCTGTGCCACGTGGGTGAGGTTTCACTGTCTCACAGATGATCAGACATCAGGGAGGTTAAGTGACAGAACCAAATCTTGAAACACATTTCAATGACCTGATGGCATCACGTGGTGATATCACGTCACCAGGTGTCCTCTGAGTTCTTGGTCATGATATGTGCTTGATAAGCATTAAATTATAAATGACCTAGATTCAGGGCTAACCAGTCATTGCTGTACTGATCCATGTTTCCCATCCCCTGGTATTTGTGGGAATATTCAAAGGGAGAAGAATGGGATACTGGCCAGACAAATGTCTCAAACAGAAACTACTTCTAGCCACCAATGTTTAGGGGTATGGGTTTCATGGGGAAATCAAATGGTTTCTGAAGTCAGGAGTGGGAGGAAAAGTTAGCTCTGCCTCTGGTTGACCTGGTCCAGGAAGTAACATCTCAGCTAGCCTTTCTCCAGTCGTCTTTTCTCATCCAACCCTGTCTATAGTCTGAGCAAAGGAGGTATAAATAAATTACAATATGCCCTGGCCTGTGTGGCTCAGTTGGTTAGGTGTGGTCCCATGTGCTGAAAGGTCGCTGGTTTGATTCTGATCAGGGCACATGCCCAGGTTTCAGGCTTGATCCCCAGTAGGGGGCGTGCACGAGACATCCTAGCAATGTTCCACTCCCACGTTGATGTTTCTCCCTCTCCCTTCTTCTCTCTCTAAAAATTCAAATTTAAAAAAAAATCTTTTTAAAAATAAACAACAGTAAGCATAATAACTCCTCCAATGGCCCTTGCTTACTTCTCTGCTTCTACAGAGATTAGGAGGGAGATTCCAACCATAAACCCATAAACCCATAAACCTCATGATAATATCAGTGTCAGGTGTTTTATGTTCAGGAAGACAATGGATAAGAAATAACCTGGGGGGAAATGGATCCAGGGATAAACTAAGGGAAAGATTCTGTTACAGAGAGGCTTTATTTACTTAAAAAAAAATCCTTTTCAGCTACTCCTCCCATTTTTGCCACCATGAGCTCCTCAGCACTGTCTCCTCACCTTTCAGTTCACACAGTGGTGGCCATTTACAGTCAGGATTGCAGAGATTAAACATTCCTTTTCAGCGATGCCGTTACAGAGAGTCCCAGAGGGACTTCCCTGTCATTTCCAGGGAGCTCATCCTCTGTTCTTTCAGGAAGTAGGAACCGCATCAGAGCCAGACTATCTGACCTCCCGCAAGATTAGATGGAGGGGAGGTTCACTCTCTTTTCTTCAGCGATCTTGCTTGATGCAGAACAGAGGCTTTTGAGCAGAATAAAATGTTATTTTTAAGCAGTTTAGAGTAAGGACTTGACATGTTTTTCATGGCCAAATATAATGGGGTTTTAGAGTTCATCTCAAGAGGGACATATATCCTTATGTCTTTCCATCAAAATCTGTTTCTCCTGATTCCTAACAGTTACGTATTTCATAGTAGGTATTATCTTTCTTTAACTCATTAGAGAAAGTGAAATCACAGAAACCATGATAATGGTGAAGTCCGATCCCTGTTATCAGAAATTTAACTGTATTCCACTTGGATGATAACAGACAAAAACTGGCATATGTCTCTCCCCCCCGCCCAAACCAGTATCTTATTTTATATGGTAGAAGCACCAGGCTCTGCTTTTCCGAATGATCAGATTATGTCACGCTGCAATGAGAGTTCCTGTTACAACAAGACCCCTAGGGCACATCAAAGGACTGCACGGTTGAAACACTCCAGATGATTTTAGGAGTTGGAGAGATTAAATAATCACTCTCTACAATGTGGGACTTTATGATATTCAAGGAATGCTTGTCTATTACCTAATTCGATCCTACTGATGGTGCTGTAATAAAGGGGCGGTATTACCCATGTCTCACAGAAAGATCACAAAAGTGAAATCATTTGCCTCAGGTTTCACAGCCAGTAATAGAAAAGCCAGGACTAGGAACCAAAGTGCAAAAAAACAGAAACTTAGAGGGATCCGGCTGCCTATTGTGTAAGCCCTTGTGGCCTGGGGGTAATATGGCAAAGGAAGAAGGCAGTTTTGATGTGTCAAAATAACTCCATGATGCCCATAGGACTCTGTTTCCACCCTCACTCGGGAAAAGACGTTGTCCCAGATTTTATAGCCGGGCACCTATCCTGTACAAAACATTCTTCATCCATTGCCCTCAATCCTGCTCCAACCCATTTCATATCATAAGAGGAAGCGTTATTTGGTGTGGGGAGGAGGAAGTCAGATCTAAGGGCTGAGGGCTGATGCTTGCCCTCAGGAGCCCTGGTTCCTTCCCCACTGCACATTGCACAAGACATAAAGCTGTCCACATCCCCGAGACCTCCCACTATCCTAAATCTCCTAATAACTGAAACCTGGGTTTCTTCCCAGGATCTGGTACCCCTGCATCAAAAAGTCCTACATCCCATAGATTTTATTCACCCAATGGAGAAAATGAAGCACCTAGTCAGAAGGCACTAAAAAAACACACACAAAAAAAAAACAAAACACAGCCTGAAGAAGAATTAAAAAGTAAAGACCTTTATATAATCACAGAGCCATTAAGCATCAGGCCCGTTCCTTTTGGGGAGACAAAAGAAGTAGATTTTAGGTTTTGCCGTTGAACAGGGCTGACAACAATTCTTTGACTCTTCAGCTTCTGTGTGGTAATTTTAGACTCTGAATATTAACATTCTCTCACTGATTGTTCTTAATTAAACTTGCTCCGGAGCCACTGTTAAATGCCAAAAACCTGGATCCTCAGAATATTCTGGAAGGCTTTGGCTTGTAGGAAGGAGCCTGATAAGATTGTTCACTCCCACCCCTGTACATTAAAACCTACCAACGTACTCACAGCTGGCATCCCGCCAACCTGTGTGCCATTTGGGAAAGGTCATTGGACAAGAGCATCGGAAGCAAATGCATGTGGGATCATCTCTTGGTTAAAATGTGTGAACGTTGTACATTTCCTCATCGTGAAGCAGTCAGGGATGGTTCGGCATCTCCCCCACCATCACCAGCGGCTCCCAGCTGCTGCAGGAGCGAGTCTTGATGTCATGAACCAGTCAGCACATAGCGTTCCTCAGACGCTGTGATTAGTTCAAGGGTGGGCTCAGTATCTTACTTGATCCAAATCGAGAGAGGTTTAGGACTTGTTTTCTTTATGTAGTTGGAAAAGTAAGTACGCTGTTCCTGTTCTGGACAATGTGTTGGATGGACGTGTAAGGCCCGGAACTACTGCAGCCATTTGGTGACAGTAAGGGATGCTATGCTGGCTTGTGTGAACAGAGCTAAGAGAATTCTAGAGAAACCAGGCCGAAGTGCTGGCCAAATCCTGCTGACCTACGGCTAGACTTTTCATTTCGAAGCAAATAAGTTCCCATTCTGGTTCTGTCCAATTTGAGGTGTTTTTCTGTTCATTTGGAAACAAAAGCATCCTAACTGGTATGGTAATTAGATAATCATATTTTTTAACCCCTGACAGAAGTCTTACAGGGTTGGTTACATTTATAGAGCCAGATAGTCCCACTGCCAAGAAAGAAAAGTAAGTTCAGTCTTTCCCTCTGGAAAGGACCTCAAAGATCTAAACCACCCAGCCTCATCCATACATTTAATAGAGGAAATAGAGGAGAAAGAACAGGGCAGATCTGGGGTTTGGATGGCATAGAACAGCGGTTCTCAACCTGTGGGTCGCGACCCTTTGGGGTCGAACAACCCTTTCACAGGGGTCGCCTAAGACCATCAGAAAACACATATATAATTACATATTGTTTTTGTGATTAATCACTATGCTTTAATTATGTTCAATTTGTAACAATGAAAATACATCCTGCATATCAGATATTGACATTACGATTCATAACAGTAGCAAAATTACAGTTATGAAGTAGCAACGAAAACAATTTCATGGTTGGGGGTCACCACAACATGAGGAACTGTATTAAAGGGTCGAGGCATCAGGAAGGTTGAGAACCACTGGCATAGAAAATAATGAAACCCGGCTCACTCTTCATACTTTATTAATTCTCATTTCCCTGCAACTGGTGCTTTTCCTTCTCAAAGGGCTGTTTACAGGTTTACCACTTCCCCTTACGTCTTTATTGGCATTCAAGGAGTTTTTTGTTAGACTGAGCTTGAACTTCAAGGTGGCTCCTGTTTCCTAGAAATTTTCAGATTCGAAAAAACAAGTCACAGGTGATAATGGCTATATATGTCTCATGTCAGCCACTGCTTCTACACATAATAAACAATTTTAGACAAACTACCTATAAAGTGTCCTTCTGAGTCTCTAAGCCTTTGACAAAATTCAACCCTAATTCTCACCACTCTTGTGTGTATACAGATAATCACTGCCTCAGTTTACTGTTTATTCAATCCTTAAAAGATAGAAATAATTTAATATACTACCTTAAAATGTAGCCAATTACTAAAAAAAGTCATAGTATAAATAAATGAGATAATGCATGTACAGCACTTAGAAAAATCTTAATAATAATAATAACTTGAAAACTACTGGGCATCATTATAATTTATTATTGCTGGGATTAAAATAAATACATCTAATATTATAATTGAAAAAGTTCCCTGCAGAATGTTTAGTTTAGGCAATTACTATAAGCCTAATTATTCTTTCAAAAAAACAATTTCATATACACATTGCATTCAGATATTTCCAATATGATTTGAAATAAGTTATAGACATCTTTGTCAACATCCCCCAAAAAAGTTTAAGCAGAGCAAATATAATAATTTAAAGCTATTAAAGTTTTATGCAGTTTAGTCTCTGCATGAAAAAAATTCAATGCTTGTACTTCCACATTTTCCCACCTCTCTTGAGCTATAATTGATATATAACATAGTTTAAGATATACAGTGTTGTGATTTGATGCATGTATATATTATTAATGTTTACCACAATAAGGTTAGTTATCACATCTTTTACCTCAGAAAATTATCATTTTGTTGTTGTTGTTATGATGAGAACATTAAAGCTCTACTCTTATAGCAACTTCCACATTCACAAGGCAGTATTGTTAACCACAGTCACCATGCTGTGTATTAGATTCCCAGAACTCATCTTAAAACTAAAAGTTTGTACCCTTTGACCAACATCTTCCTCTTCTCTCCAACCCTCAGCCCCTGGTAACCACGATTTTACTCTCTTTCTAGAAGTTTGGTTTTTTAAGATTCCACAAAGTAGTGAGATAATAATGGTATCTGTCCTTCCTTGTCTGACTTATTTCACTTAGCATAATGCCCTCAAGGTCCATCTATGTTGTCAGAAGTAGCAGGATTTCCTTTTTATGGCTGAATAATATTCCATGTGTGTGCATGTGTATGTATATATGTGGGTATATGTGTGTGTATATATACTGTATGTACATTTATACACATACACATAAACACACCATATTTTCTTGATTCGTTCATCCGTCCATGGACACCTTGGTTGCTTCCATGTCTTGGCTCTGTGACTAGTGCTGCAGTGTACATAGGAGCATGCACTCCCAGTTTTGCCTTCTCTGTTAATTGTACAGACACTAAGCAGCAAGACGTAGTAACCTCCAGAGATGTAAAGAACATTCACATACCACAATATGAGTATGCTTACCAAAAAAAAAAAAAAAAAAATTCTCTCCAAACCAAACTAAAACCATCAAAAAAATAAAATCTCCAAAGCAAGGAACACATACGATACAACTATAAACAGAGGCTGGCTTCTCTTCCCAGTTTCATTGATTATCCTCCGCTCCCCCCAGTTCTGTTCTCACAGTCACTTCAATCAACTCTGTTTGCAAAATTCATCCGCATTGGTGTATATAGTCATAATTCATGTATTTTAACAGCTGTTAAGTCCACTTTTATAGCTCTCCAAAAATAACTCCGCTTTTTGGAGAGTTATAATTTATCATTTTTACTGTTGATGGGATTTTGGCTTGTTTCTAGTTTTGTTTTGTGATTATGGAATAAAGCTACGGTGAATATTCTTGTATGGGTCTCCTGGTGCATGTGTGCAAGGGAGTTTTCAAGGGTTTGATTGTTGGGACATGAGTATGGAAGGTTTATTTTTTACCAGTTAATACACAACTATTTTCTTCCAAAGTACTACACTACTTTATACTCTATTGAGCAAAGATCTGAGTTTCAATAGCCATTTCTTGATATTATCAAAATTTAATTGAAAAAACTGATAATTGTGAAATGGTTTTAATGGTAGTGGTCACTGTTTTAATTTGCATTTCCATGTTTACAAATTATACTGAGCATATATTCATATTTTTGGTTATTTGTTTATTGCATTCATACCTTTTGCCCATTTTTCATAAGTAATGCATCTTTTTCATATTGAGACTAATCTTCTGATGGATACTTAAATGTCTTCTCTTCACTTGTGGCTTGACTTTTGACTTTCATTATGGTATATTTTGATGAAAAGGAGTTTCTAATTTTAACATAATTGAATTAATCAACCTTTATGATTTTTGTATCTTGTTTAATAAATCCTTTCCTAACCCTGACATCATGAAGATATTTTGTCTCCAGGATCTTTTAAGGTTTTTCTTTTCACAGTTAAGTTCTTATTCCAACTTGACTTGACCTAGCTTGACATGACTTGATTTGATGTGTGTGTGAGAGAGAGAAACCCAGGTTAACTTTCTCCCCACATGGATAACCAGTTGTCCCAGTTACATGTATTAAGAGTCCATCCTTTCCCCACTGATCTGCAATACTACCTCTGTCACTGATCATTTCTTTATAACTAAAGATCTGTTTCTAATCGACTTGTCCATTCTCATGTCAGTTCCATACTGTCTTAATTACCATAGCTTTATAATAAATCTTGATATTCATTGAGTCAATTTCTGGGGTCTCTGTCTGTTCTTCATTGGAAGCATTTTCTTGGAGAGTGCTTTCTCACACACAAAAAATATAATAATCTATAAGGAAATGAAGGAAGCTGAGGATAGAGGAAGGCTTGTACGGCAGTTACAACAGATTTCAGGAGGAAGTGTGAAGCTGGATTGGCACTGCAGGAACATCTCAAATTCAGATCAGGGGGCAGGCCTCAGAGCCACAGCATAAACACGGGTTTGCATGTAGGTTGCCCTGGGGGAGGGGGTCTTAATCTTGGGTGAAGCACCTTCCTTCAGCTGAAGACCATTCTTTAATATGGACTCAGCTCTGAGCCACCAGCAGGGTACACTGCAGCTGGGAGAATGAAGCTTATAGATTTTTGGACCACATAGGTAGTTTAAATTTCCTTTCAAGCTCTGCTAGATGACTTGTGGTTTTAATCTCTCCATGATGACTATATTTTCCTTCCTATCCAGGGCTAAATCCAAGACACAGTTTCCCTACTCTCTCCTTTCATAAGACTTTTTTTCTGATTACGTTTTCACTGAGGTTGTTATTGTTAAGGCTTTCAATGAGTGTCTCTGATCTGAATCCCCACCTTGCTCAAACTTAGGAATTAGCAAGATGCTCCTCAGTCAGGGTAGCCACTGGCCTCAGTGTTAGCTTATCTCAGCATTTTTGGCTTCTTAGGTTTAACCTGACTTACTCTGTTGCCACCCTACCCCTGCATATTAAAAAATATATCACATACATACATATTTCACTATTGCTAAATGATTTGCACTGGAAGGTGATTTCAGTATATTTATCACCCCAAATTATGCTGGAAGATAGATTCCCAGGTGAATTTTATGCACACTCAGATTTCAAAACCACTAAACTAATATGTGCTGATGGCTGTCAGTCCCTGGGGCCCAAATCTTCTTAGTTTCAATTATCAAAGTCCTTCCATGTGGTCTTCTCTGATTATCACATCTAAACCTTTTTTATAAATGTATTCTACATAATTTATAAAACATTTACCACATACTGCCTTATATTACAATCCTATATAATAAAAGGCTAGTATGCAAATAGACCGAACAGCATAACAACCAGAACAAATGAAAAACTGAACAACCAGTCTCTATGACATGCACTGACCACCAGGGGGTGTGTGTGGAGCATGGCAGGCGTCGGGCGCGGTGGGATATTGGAGCAGGTGAGAGGTGGCGCCAGACCAAGGTGGGGCACTGGTCGCTGTCATCAGGGCGAGCCTCTGGTGGTTACTGAAAATTCTTTGCTTCCACATGTGCAGTCCCACCCGGCGCCAGCCCTGCTTGCACCTACAGACGGTGCCGGAGCCGCTGCTTGCACCCACTGCCAGTGCCCAGCGCCAGCCCTGATTGCTCGGCACCATCAGCAAGTTCAAGCAGCAGCTGCTGGCCCTGATCGCCCCTGAGGGCTTCTCCACCTCCCCCTGCTCTTGAGAAGTGATTGGGGCAGCAACCACCCCTTGGACCCGCTGATGGCACCAGCCCCGCTCACACCCGCTGCTAATGCTGGCCCCAATCACTCTGTGCTGTCAGCGGGTGCAAGCAGGGCCAGCACTGTCAGCATGTGGGAGCAGCAGCAGCAGTGGGAGCGGGGCTGCCGGCAGACGGGATGGGGGGGGACCGCAGCGGGAGGGGCCGGGTAGGGGCATGGAGGGTGGGCCAACACCCACCCCTGTGCCTACCGTAGCCTCAAGGCCCACAGTTCCTTTCAAGGTGCACAAATTCGTGCACTGGGCCCCTAGTACTAATATAAGGTTTTATCTATGTTTTATGTACCGAACTAGATTATACATCTTTGAAAGGTGGGCCCTTATGCTTTGTAACTCCTTTCCTTTTCCTTTCCCACTAGCAACTTGCTATATAGGTATCTTTCAAGTGAATGGTTTGTTCTTCATTTCCTGGATTGAGTCCTATTCTTAAATACTACAATAAAGGACTAAATTGAAGTATCACATAATGATTTAACACAATATATTTCAAGTCCTTGAGACATACTGAAGAAATTTATCTGACTGTAAGAAATTAATTGAAAGGCAGTGTTACATTTTATTGCTTTTTCCTTCCTGGCTTGTGCTAATGGGAGAAGAGGAAATTCTCAAATCTTACAATGGAAGTCAACTTCAGAAATTTAAAGATAGTTGTTTGGTTGGTTGGTTGCAGTTTACAAAAAACAACAACAATAAAAAAATAAACCACATACACACAAAAGAAAAAACAATTTCAATTCAACTCAGCAAAAATCTATTGATCATCCATTACATGTAAGATTCCATGATAGGTGTTCAACCTCTTGAGAACATTTCTCTTAAGTACAGTAAGGCTTAGGAGGACTGTTTTTCTTTTCTCTGCTATTAAAAATAGTTGCAGCAACCAAAGCGGGGGTGGGGGGGGGGAGCAGGGAGAGAAGAAAGTCATCCCTCTGCCTAACTTTAACCCAAGAGTGAAGTCTAAATCTTCGTGTCCTAAGCAAACTGCCACAGGGAGCTTCTTCATGTTCTGAGGTCTTTATGTTGCGACTATAAACCATAACCAAAGAGGGGGAAATCCATTTATCTCTGGAGTGTTCTCTGCCAAGTGGTCTCTTATTTATTGCTTTTTAAGGGAATTTTTCATGTACATCAAAACACAATCTTTCAACAAAGGAAATGCACCTCTGAGACCCAAGCACTTTATAATATAGAATTGACATGTGAACATTAATTTTTTCTGGACTACCTAATGAGTTTCTTGGTGCTTGGGCAAGAGATTTTTATTTAAGTGAAATCCTATTATTAACTCTTCCATGGGATACAAGACTTTCAGAAAATTCAGCAAATATTTTAAGCGGTCCATTTTTTCTTGAGAATATGAGATGCATTTAGCTATTGAGCAGCCTAAATCATCCTTCTGAAAACACACACAGTTTTTCTAAGCACTATCAAAATTAGAGGGGTGTTTTAGAGAAAGGTATTCAAGGAAAGAAAGAAGGCCAGTGTGTATTTTCCCACCTGTGAAGACTTTAAGAGTAAATTTATTCCATTGCTTTTCCTTATCTCATTCCTTAAAAATAGAGCAAAATTATTATTGTGCAGGGCAATTTTGGTTACATGTAGGAGACAACCTGACTCAAACTGATCTACACAATAATGAAATTTTTATATTAAATAACTAAGCCCAGAGGCAGGAAGGAGAGGCTTAAAAGTTGGTTAATTCAACAAAACTACTGAAAACATGTTTTTTTTTCTTGTCTATTCAGCAGTTATAGAATCTGCTGTACCCTAAAGCTCACTCCTTTCATGATTAATGGCTGCCCCAGGTGAGGGTTATACATACAGGGTTACATATTTCCTTATTCATGTTCAACAAGAGCGTGAATCTTTTCACCCCCAGCCATGGAATAATAATTCTTCCCTTAAATCTGATTGGGCCCGTTTATAACATATATTCATCTCCATATTAACACAATTTACTGGAGATATCTAAGCTCTGATTGGCTAATCAAGATTTATTCCTAACTAGAGGCCCCTCAGGCCTGGCCTGCACCCTCTCGCAATCCAGGACCCCTTGGAGGATCTTGGAGAGCTGGTTTCGGCCCAATGCCCGCAGGCCAGGCTGAGGGACCCCACTGGTGCATGAATCCGTGCACTGGGCCTCTAGTATGCATATAAGATCTTTGGTTAATCTCTTCCTGCCCTCCCCCCCTCCCCTCTTCCCTCTGAGATTCATCAGTCTGTTCCATGTTTCCATGCCTGTGGTTTCTGCTCTTGCATTGAGCATCTGCCCTCTGGTGATCAGTGCATGTCATAGCTACTGGCTGGTCAGCCAGTCACTTAGGCTTTTATGTATATAGATGTGGGGATGGAGGGACTATCTGAGCAAATCAGTCTTGTTAGGGCTTATGAAGGGGAAATGGATTTGGAGGCGCAGCCACTACAGCCATCTAATCTGATTCCTTGTGAAGGCCAAGGAATGTAGAAATCCCTTTCTATATCCAGCTAAATTGTGTTTTTAGAAGTATTGAAAGACTGAGCATGTGCAGCTTGTAGCCACAGCAAGAACATCTATGCAGGACTTACGTTGAAATTATTTTCCCATTTTATTTATTTATTTATTTATTTATTTATATTTTTATTGATTTCAGAGAGGAAGGGAGATGGAGAGGGAGATAGAAACATCAGTGATGAGAGAGATTCATTGATTGGCTGCCTCCCGCATGCCCCCGACTGGGGATCAAGCACGCCACCAGGGCATGTGCCCTTGACAGGAATCAAACCTGGGACCCTTCAGTCCGCAAGCCAGATGCTCTATTCACTGAGCCAAACCAGCTAGGGCTTTCCCCTTTTATTTTATATAAAGTGTCCTCTATCCTCAATTGCTATTGTAGGAAATAATGAGACTGTCTAATACGTGTGTTTCTCTGATGCCAAAGTGCTGCCTGAGAAGAGAAGAAATAATAAGTGCCAAATCAGGAAGCTGATCAATAATGAGATTTAAATACCTATAAAAAAAAAAGCACCAGCAGCAACAAAAAAGGTGAAATATATCCCTAACAAAATCATGTTTTATTGCTTCTGATGTTCACGGTGAAACCCACTTGGAGAAGCATCTGCTTTTAGCGCTTTAATTTCTAAAGGATGAGACAAATAGTTTCCTGTAGAAGTAATAACAGTAGCTACTGTGCATTGAGAGACTATTAGGTGGGCATTTCCCAGACTCTATCATTGGGAATATGATGGTAAACTCACCACAGGCAGGAACTGCTATATCCCTACCACCTGCCACCATGCCTGGAACTTAACGTGACCTTAATTCTAGTAAATGTGGCCGAATGGAATAATTTTCACCAAAACCTTAAGCAACAATGTATTGGGGTTTCCCCCCATTGTAAGGATTATGAATCATTGGCTCTAAATGGTTCAGCAATTTGGCGCAGGGCACACAGCAAGTGGTGGAACTGATATTAGAATCCAGCCTTGCTCTATTTCTTCCCTAAGTGAAGAAAAAAAATGGATCAGGGAAGATAATTATAGTTCTTCAAAGATATGAATGAAAAACTGAAGTACCTGAAGTTTGAGTGGTCTTAGTAATAGTGCATTTGTTAAGTTTGAAAAGGCATGCATCAGACGATAGATGTTGATGCTAAAAAAGCATAAGACTGGAGACTGTTTCCAAACCAGGGCAATGTGTCAAATGCCTACATTCCGTGCTTGAGAATTTTGCCATTATAGTAACTTGGCTGTTGCCTGCATCTATGGCCACTGCTCCTGATAATGCAAACTCACTGGTTTTTTCTTTATGTCTCAAGTGCAAAGTCCCAAAGGCAGGATCTGACTAGATCAGCTGTCAGTCATCAACCAGTGGAATGAACCCATCTGGGAAGGATTCAGTTGTCATCCCACCTTATGGTCCATTGACTGCCTTTAAGTCAGGTGTCAAATTAGCTGTGGTCCCAAGAGTGTGTGCATGTGTCAATGCAAAGGAAAAGTCTAGAGCAGTGGTTCTCAACCTTCCTAATGCCGCGACCCTTTCATACAGTTCCTCATGTTGTGACCCCCAATTTCATTGCTACAAATTGAACATAATTAAAGCATAGTGATTAATCACAAAAACAATATGTAATTATATGTGTGTTTTCCGATGGTCTTAGGCGACCCCTGTGAAAGGGTCGTTCAACTCCCCAAAGGGGTCTCGACCCACAGGTTGAGAACCGCTGGTCTAGAGGGAATCACAAGGAACTATTAACAATGCTCTGAGGGGAGGATGGAAGGTCAAGGTTGGAAGAGAACTGGGAGGGGAACTTTATTATTTCATATCCTCTGTAATGTTTTGATTTTTACAAGCATGGGTTCATAAACTAGAGCAATTTAGAGTTTAATCATGGGATCAATTGTGAAAGGTCTTGCCGGGAGCCAGAACAAAACTCTGGAACTTCACATCCATGTCTTTCAAAAGGAGTCTGAGGAGGACCCCCTGGTTGCCCATAAAACAGAGCTGTTCTTCCATAGGTGTCCCAGTAAACATGGTAGCCATCAAACTCAAACAGCATAACATGAAAAGGCAAGTGGGGCTCATCCCTCCCACCAGGACACAGAGGCTCAGGCAGACTGTAAAACGTTAGAGATGGTGTTCTCTTGCCAAATTCCTTTCTCTGGATGCATACATTCTTATTACACACTTTATAAATCGATTTCATTTACTCAAGATTATCTCATCCTCATGGTTGCTGCTGTACATAACAATAATCTAACATAAAACAAAACTTGATGTTAGCATTATAGCAATACAATCTCATTTGTCCTCTAAGGCAAGGGGACAAAATCTAAGTATATAATGAATCAATACATATACATAATTACCTGGAGGTTACTTATACTGCCTCTATACTACATCCTTAAACTGTAATTAAAAACACCTGTTCTGTTTTTCCTCCTGACAACTTTATATAGGCTGAATTAGAAATATCTAGTCTACAAACACATATACAAATGAGCAGCTGGTCTCTAGCCTCAATCACATTCAGACCTTTGGTTTCCTCATCTTAATCCCAAAGGGTAGTTACGGGGTTTTAAATTGATGTTGCCACCTAGCGGGCGAAAACTGATAAATGAGTAAGCCTCTCAGTTCACCTTCTTTGATACTCGCTCACAGCTGGTTTTTCTAAGTTCCAGTTGCTATTTCACTACCTGAAACCCGTTTGTAGTACTGAATTATCATCCGCTTTCAAAATGGCCAGCTATCAGATCTAGAGAGAGTAAGCTTTGCCTTTGGTGAGACAAATGGGGTAGTTGGGGGTCACTGGGTTTTACATGCTAAATAAAGAGCTTTTGTTGGTCTTTAGTTACTGGTTAGTCTACCCCTGTAATTTATTGGCTTGTAAAAAAGTAAGACATTTTATGGATTTTCCTAAATAGCTTTCCTTATTCTCTGTTCTTTGATAAGTAATCAAACAGTAATAAACACATTTCTCAAGTTGCACCTGAGAATTTCTACAAGCTGAGATGAAGTGATTTTTTTAAATTGAATGATAAAACTGGGTTTCAGCAATCACTTTCAGGGTTAAGTTTTTTCTTAATCTTCCCACGGTTGTAAAATGGCTACGGATTGCTTACTTTGCATTCTTGGGGAGCTGACAGGCCCCGATGGAGGTGTCTCCAGCAGGATGTCAAGTGATCCATCCTTCAGAAACAACCATATCACCCAGCAAAGGTGTCTTTCTCAGCCAAGAACCATATTGGGTCGGTCAGGTAGGAGAGGCCAGGATCTGATGAAGCCAGGGCAAGCAAAGGTCAATGCATTGTGTACCAGAAAAGATGTAATTACATTTCAATTCTAAAGGTCAGGTTTGGAGTTCTATTACAGTGACTCGATGAATTTTTCTTAACCTCTACTTTCTTGTATTCTTTTCAGAAAAAGATACTAAAAGGTTGTTTTCTGTGACTTTGAGGAAACAAAAGCTACAAAGCCAGATTAGGGTGGTAGTGCCTAACCATAATAAATTATCATGAGCAAGCCGAGGACCTTTTAATTCATAGTCTAACAAAGGTATAACCGGATCATTGGAAATAACAAAGCTAAACTGATTAGAAATGAACACACAGCCCTAAAGAACCTTCATTCAGCCCTGGTGGGTTGGAGCGTTGTCTGTGCTCCAAGGGTAATCGGTTCTATTTCTGGTCAGGGCACATACCCAGGTTGCAGATTCATTCCCTGATTGAAGTTTGTATGGGAGGCAACCAAATCAATGTGTTTCTCTCGCTCTCTCTCTCTCTCTCTCTCTCCCTCCCTCCTTCCCTCCTCTCTCCCTCTCCCTCTCCCTTCCTCTCTATCTCAAATCAATAAACTAAATAAGTTATAATTAAAATGTTATTTTAAAAAAGAATCATCACCCAGCAAATCTGGAAGGTCCCTAATGCCCCCCCTATTAATCTTACCTCATCTTGGAAACTGTTATTCATTTAAGTAAAACCACGGAAAGCATGCAAATTCCATCCTGATTCTGGCACACCTGTCAGGCTGGAGATGGAAGTTGTGGGTGAACTGCCAGAGTTTTTGTTTTGAGCTTTAAATATATGGTCTTCATGATGTTCTACTTTATCTTCAGTCATTATAAAATGCCATAGGGGGTTACGAAAAATATTCCTTCCTGTGTACTTTATTTAGTTTTACCTACATTTCCTCTGGAAGCCAAGAATTCTCAATGATCGCCTTTGTGCCAATCCATTAATAAATATTTAATGTGTCTACTCTGTGCAAAACACACTGACAGTTGTGATTTTTTTTAAATATATTTTATTGATTTTTTACAGAGAGGAAGGGAGAGAGATAGAGAGTTAGAAACGTCGATGAGAGAGAAACATCGATCAGCTGCCTCCTGCACATCTCCTACTGGGGATGTGCCCGCAACCCAGGTACATGCCCTTGACCGGAATCGAACCTGGGACCTTTCAGTCCGCAGGCCGACGCTCTATCCACTGAGCCAAACCGGTTTCGGCGACAGTTGTGATTTTAACACAATAGAGTTGCACTTCCCAACACTTCCTCATCATGACATAGACAAAATGATAATACCTGACTGGCGCACCTGAGGGACAGGTCACCACCACAAACAACTCCCTGGCAAATGACCCCTCCAGTCTTAGTCTAGTTATGGAAAGACGCTTAGAGACTATCCAAATATAATTTCAACTGTGGTATAATTTTAATGGCTGTAAAAATTGGCTTAAAATTGTTTCCACTTTAACAACTTTACGGTCATCAGTGTCACATGGAACTCATGTAAACAACTGGGTGGCCCTCCAGTCGGGTCCCCCAGACCAGTCGGGAAGCTCTGTACTAGAGAGTTAAGATGCCCCATAGAGATGGGCTCATCTTTACTGTTCTCAGTGTGGGAAGAATCCAAACCAGGAATGGTCATAGTGTGTGGATTCCATATCTCCTCTCATCAAAAGTCACATTCCTTTTCAGCATTAAGTTTTATTTTAAAAGTGTTGTGTGTGTGTTTCTATCATTAAGAATTTTCTTTCTTGCCGAAACCGGTTTGGCTCAATGGATAGAGCATCGGCCTGCGGACTGAAAGGTCCCAGGTTCGATTCCGGTCAAGGGCATGTACCTGGGTTGCGGGCACATCCCCAGTGGGAGGTGTGCAGGAGGCAGCTGGTCGATGTTTCTAACTCTCTATCTCTGTCCCTTCCTCTCTGTAAAAAAAATCAATAAAATATATTTAAAAAAAAAAAAAGAATTTTCTTTCTTGGTGTCTGTTCTGAGGTATTCAGGAGAGTTCTTGTCCTTATTGCCACTCTGCCTGTGTTTTGGCCTTTCTCTGCTTAAGGGTGAGTTTGTAATCTTCAAAAGCTGATGAAAAAACAAATGGTTTTAAGACAGAAAAAGACCAAGCAATCAGAGAGTAACAAGAACTGGATAAAATACCTGTTGTCGAGCCCAAAGTTTTGCTGTTTTCCTTCTTAAAGACAGAGGCAGGTGTTTTTTTTTGTTTGTTTTTTTGGTTTTTTTTGTTTTTGTTTTTGTTTTTTAATATATTTTATTGATTTTTTTACAGAGAGGAAGGGAGAGGGATAGAGAGTCAGAAACATGGATGAGAGAGAAACATCGATCAACCGCCTCCCGCACACCCCCCACTGGGGATGCGCCCCCAACCAAGGCACATGTCCTTGACCGGAATCGAACCTGGGACCCCTCAGTCCGCAGGCCGACGCCCTATCCACTGAGCCAAAGCAGCTAGGGCTTGTTTTGTTTTTTTAAGTAAAAAAAAAAATAGAGATGGTTAAATCTTTATTTTTTAAAGGTAAATATCACCATTTTCCCCTTTCTTACAGTGATAAGGTGATAAGACTTATCCCCAGTACAGAAGAGGAAGTGTACGCATTGAAGAAAATATGCCACCGGCTTAAGGTAAGAGAGTGTCACTCACTTATCATTGTGCCTGCAATGTATTTGCAGCGCTTTGCTGACTGGAGTTGAATATTTGGAATTAATTAACCACGGGAATAACATTCTAAGAGAACTTGAAAGAGCTTTTAATGGGCAGTTAAGATTATTAAAATGTTATTATATATCTGGCCCATTATCTATTTACTAGTTCATTTATTTATTTTCCATCTCCGTTAGCAGGATGTAAGCTTCATGAGAGAGCTTGTGTATGTCTCTTCATCACTATATTCTCAGTCAGTCTCTGGAATATCCTAGAAGCTCAGTAAATGTTTTGTTGTTTAATGCATGAGTGAAGTTAGTTTATACTTTTCCAGAGCTTCACTTTTTCCTCTTGAAATCTTCCTGCGGATCATTAGAACTTCAGGCAGACGTGAGATGAAGAAAACAAAAGCTAGAAATTGAAGTTAATTAATTTTGCTATGTTTCAGTGGATTTGATAAGAGAATTCTGTCGGCAAAAGTTGAAGGGCTCTGCTTACTCAATCTTTGATGGATTTTATGGATTTTAAAGTTAGTGAGTTTCTCAGTCCCTATTACTGCATGTAATTGAGTGTTAGCTTTAGCTAAAGACTTAAGATGAGAAGTGTGGTGATGGGCTCTTTTCCATGCCTACCTGCCAAGAAGAGAAGTGAGCCCCTAAAACGTGGTGGTTTGGGCTCATTTTCATGGAGAGCAAAGCAGTTACAAAGGAAGCCTTATTAATGTCTTCAATACGGAATAGAAAAACACGTGTCCTATATGACCGGAGTATAATCCTACCTGGAGAAGGTGTGAGGGGATGAGGAATAAAGGAGGAGTGACAGACTCAGGAGCTTCTGGAAATGTTCGTAATTATCAAACTTTTGGTCTTCTGTTTTTGGTTTGATTTTTTTCTCTTTGACATCTTCCCTTTACATATTGAATTTATTTTCAAATGAAGTTTTAAACTTCTATTTTATGGATTTTCTCTCTTCCTCTTCCTCTCCAGCCCCTATCCATGAAATGTCCAGTTTAATGTTGGTGTCTCATCATAAGGAGTGAGGTTGCAGGAGCTTATCCTCAAATTGTTATGGTTTTATCCAATTCCAGAGAGACTGCGTTTGCTGGGCCTCTCCCAAACCATTGTAGCCTTTTCAACAGCAATATCTGAACACTATCGAAACAATCCACCAGAGCCTCAAAAATTGTAAAGAAGCAAGGCCAGTTTCAAGTAGATGTTTCCATCTCCATTGCAGTTGTGTTTTGAATACAACACTGGAAAAATTAAATAGCCACTTTACACCTTGGGGTCTAGTATTTCAGGGAACAAATATAGGAAAAAATCATTAGGATTTTCCCCTAATTTATATGGTAGGATTTACAAAGCTATGAAAATAAAATTGCATCGTTATATATGTGATCACTTACCATTATCATAAACAATAACATAACATCAATGAGGACTGTGTGGGTTACTTACAAACTCTTGTAAATCACAGTAAATGGAACTAAAGGATGTTGAATAAAGCCAGGACTGTGGACACTGATGATAACGCATTTATATTGGACCCCTTTTATGAACACACTTATAAAACATTCCTGCGTATTGTATTCATTTGGTTCTGAAGGAAAGGTAATAAACAGGGGTGGGGGAGGAAATGGCTTGGTTGTGGAGGCTTAGATGACACTGAGGGGAGGAAAGGGTGCTGGTGAGGAAGAGGGGAGCGGAGTGAAGGGAGAAAGGGAGTAGATGTTAGAATGTCAATGATATTCCAGGGATTCCACCCCACAGGGAGTTACATCCGGAGTTACACCCAGTCCCTCTTGGCCACTATGTGCCCTCACAGTGCCAATGCTTCCTGTAGCTTGCCTCATTTTAACAACTCTATGATGTGGGTACCATTATTATTGCTATTTTACACATACAGAAACTGGGAGAGACAGAGGTTAAGTATCTTGCCCCGGGTCACAGTGTGGAATCAGAACACACGTATCTAGACAGGGCCAAGCCCTCTAGAGCCCAGGTGAGGCCACCTCTTGCCTCTAGTCTATTTACACTGACCATCTTCCCAGCAGAAGGATGAAAGCCAAGTTTGCTGGGCAGTGGAGCCTAGACTCAGTGTGATCATTAGCATGTGTTCATTTACTTTATTCCTGAGTCACCTACACCACCCCCAGCACCTCCAGCTTCAGTGATTTGCAGGAAAACTTTCACAACTTAGCCTATAGTTCTACTGGCAGCTATGACTTATTATCACAAAGGGATACAAAGCAGAATCAGCAAAGAGAAGAGGCACAAGGGTTGAAGCCCAGGACAAACCAGGCTCAAGCTTCCAAGAAGTGTCTCTTAGTAGAGTCACACGGGATGGTCTTAATTGCCCCAACAATGAGTTGTGATAACACATGTGAAATATTGTTGGCCAGGGAAGCTCATTAGAGACCTAGGGCCCAGGGTTTTTGTCACGTAGGCCCCTCTGCCTAGCACATACCAGAATTCCAGCCTCTCAGAGAGAAAGCAGGTGTTCAGCTTGAACCATGTTGTTTGCACACACAGTTCAGTGTTAGCCACGCTTCCCAATTAGGGTGGTGGAAACCCTCCAAGATCTAGGTTCCTGGATGCCAGCGAAGAGCCCATCTTGTAAGCAGGCCTTTCTGAGGATAGCGGTTTCGTGCCTGTTCTGTCAACTCTTCTCTGCACATTTCTTCTGTTCCTTAAAAAAAAAAGTTTTATTGGCCTGAAGTT
Organism: Myotis lucifugus; assembly: GCF_000147115.1. NCBI lineage: Eukaryota > Metazoa > Chordata > Mammalia > Chiroptera > Vespertilionidae > Myotis > Myotis lucifugus. The sequence continues at coordinate 1,400,898 of NW_005871125.1, forward strand.
TGAGGAGTTTCACTTAAATAAGATTCTATCTAAAAGCATCATGTTAACTTGCTGGTGTTTTAGGTAAATGATGTCATCGAGTGATTCACTCACACTTAGCGCAGGCATTTTGGCCAGGCAGAGAAAGGGCCTGCAGAGGAGGAGACTATGACTGCCTGTCATCCTATGCCCTGTGGAGCTGATGGACAGAATTGGGGCCATTGTTGACAGCTCCTTTGCACACCTGTGCACTGCCTCCCAGGGGAAGGGAGGAGGATTTGCCAGGAAGCCTTTAGTTGCCCTATTTCCCTGAAGCACAGTGTGGTAGACAGAATTCTAAGATGGCCCCAAGGTTTCTCCCCACTGGTCTGCACGCCCTGCATAATCCCTCCTCTGAGTGTGGGCGGGAACTGTGAGTAGGATGGGTTAGTCATTCCTTTGATATATTGTGTTATGTGGCAGAAGGGAGATTACCTTGGATAAGCCAGACCTGATCAGGTGAGCCCTTTAAAAGCAGAGAAAGAAATCAGAGAAGAGCTCCTACTGGTCTCAAAGAAGAATCAAACTGGTATGTTGTGAAATGTTCGTGAGAGCCACACCATCGGAAATACCCATGGGCTCTAAAAGGTGAGAGTCACCCCAGCTGATAGACGGCAAGGAAATGGAGATGTCAGTCCTGCAACCACAAGGAACTATGTTCTGTCTTCACCAGATGCCTCTGAGGTCCAGATTAAATCACAGCCCAGCTGGCCCCTTGATTCTAGCCCATTGAGACCCTGAAGAAAAATTCTAGCCAGCTTTGCCTGCACTTCTCACCTACAGAACTGTAAGATGATAAATGGGTGTTGTTTTATGCTGCTGTGGTTAATTCTCTCGGCAGCAATAGAAAGCTAATACACACAGAAAGGTAACAACCCTGCATCTTGGCCTTCGGTGGCTCTTACTTTAATAGCATACACGAGTGCTTTGAATTCTCTGATTTTCCTGGCTATCACCAAGGAGCTCTGGAAAAGGGAAAAGTGATTAGACTACATGCTTAGGCTGTAAATTCACAGCATCTTATCTGAAACATGAACAAATGCAAAATGTATGTGCAACACCAAACAGACTCTGAGAAGGTACAGTCAAAGCATAGCTGAGTTGATGTGGAAACTGTTACAAAGCTGGTTACTTTCCTAATTAAATTGTATGGTTTTGCTGAAGAATTAAAACAAGAAAGTTAAGCAGAAAACCATGCCCCAGAGAATGAGACTGAGAAAGTACCAATCAAGTAAATTGTTGATGAAGCGCATAGCCATGATTTAAATAAAGTAGTGATGGAAGGGGGACAGTTTGCAGGTGAATACAATTAGAGACCGAGCACCATGTTCTGCCCACATCTCTTCACAAATTCTTTGTGCTCTGAAGGATAGGAATGGCTTTATCTAAGGTCACAGAACAAGTTCCTGTTATAGAATTGACACATCCTCGTTGAAAGAAAAATTAATGATGCTTCGGTTTCCAGTTTTCTCATCAGAGGGCTGTATGATTTTAAAAAATGGACTGTATCCAAAAGTTTGTCACTTTTACAAACTAAATCATAGCCTCAAAATATTAGCTGGCTCGTCAGGTATCACTGAGTGCAAGGTCGAGTCATACAAGGAAGGCTTCACCCTTCTCCTTTGCTTGGCTGAGAAACTTGCTGCTGCCTTTCCCAGGTTTCATCTCCCTCCTTGGCGCCGTGCTGTAACTGACTGCTCTCATCTCTGATCCTCCTTGGTGCACTCCCCAGTCATACAGCTGGACCTACAGGAGCCTCAAATACCTGTGGTGCCTAGGAGCAAACAGGCTCAAACATCCAACTGGACAATTTCATTGACTAGGAAACTTATGAGGAAGAAGATGGTGATAGAACTCCTGCTGTGGGAACTACTCGTCCTCATTTTCTTTAGAAACCGATTGAGCTATCATAGCATCTCTTCATCGTGACTGTGGTAGTCAGATTTCTAAGTTGGCCGTTGAGATTCTTGGCCCTGGTATACACACACCTTCTCTCAGGTGTTCCATCACACATGAGTCTAGTTCAGTGATGGCGAACCTTTTGAGCTCGGCGTGTCAGCATTTTAAAAAACCCTAACTTAACTCTGGTGCCGTGTCACATATAGAAATTTTTTGATATTTTCAACCATAGTAAAACAAAGATTTATATTTTTTACATTTTATATATTTAAATGCCATTTAACAAAGAAAAATCAACCAAAATGAGTTTGCGTGTCACCTCTGACACGTGTGTCATAGGTTCGCCATCACTGGTCTAGTTCCTGCTAGAAAAGGATCTTGCACATGTAAATAGGGTCCCAAGCCAGTTGACCTTGGAGGAGAAAGACTATCTGGGTGGGCCTGACCTAATCATGTGGGCCCTTTAAAAACTGAGTGTTTTCTCCCCGGGGCGGGGGGAGAGGGGGGCGCGTCAGACAGATGGATGCCTGCTGGCCTGGAGGAAAGCAAACATCCGTGCAGAGAACGTCCATGTAGCAAGAAATTGTAGGAGGCCTCTAGTTGCTGAGAGCTGTCCCCATTGGACTAGAAGGAAAGCAGAGACCTCAGTCCTACAACTACAAGGAACTGAATTTTACCAGCAACCAGTGAGAATGTAAGAGGATTCTGAGTACCAGATAAGTCCCTAGCATGAGTGGTCACTTGATTTTAGCCTGAGCAGAAAATCAAGCCACTTCTGACCTATAGAAATGGTGAAATAATAAAACTGAGCTGCTAAATTTATAGCAATTTAGCAATAGAAATAGAATACTATGGCCTTAAAATAAAACAAAAAACACTGATTCAGTGAGCTACCTGAGGATACACAGAAATCTTCTGAATGATAAAAGTAAGAAAAAGACCAAAACTTTGATCTGTCAAAATATTTGGGGCAGGTTAAAGCATTTCCATCTTTTTGTTAAAGGCTTTGTAAAGTAATGAAGCAACATTACTTTTGATTTCGCTGGCAATTTTGAAAGAGAGAAAAAGCTGCTTATAATCCAGGCAGACGTCCAAATGCAATTATGGATTAAATTTCAGGAATATAAATTTCAGACACGGCATGCAGTCTTCTCCTTCTGTATGGAGAGTGGTAATTAGAAAACTCAATAACAAAAACATATTAAGAGAAACAATACAATATGTGTGTGTGGTGGAGGGGGATACATTAGAAACATTTCTTCAAAAGTAAAAAAAAAAATCCTCTGCAGTATTATTATAATCACCTCAGTGGTCTTTTATTTAATTTACTCAAGTAAGTTGGCAACATGACCTTGGGCTAATACCATAGTATTTTAGTTTCCTTTCTGTTTGTAAGACTATTCAGGGTTTTGTTGTTGTTATTTTTTTAATTGTTGAGAGTATTACAAATGTCTCTCATTTTCCCCATTTTGTCCCCCTCCACCCAGCTCCTGCCCCACCCCAGGCCTTCACCACAAAACAGCCTGCTTTGAAACCAGTTTTTAAACTTTAGAAGTAGTCGCTCTTATTGGCTGGTAGTAACAGCCATCCTTAAGGTAACTGTAACTGGACAGTTTGAAAGTCCAGGTCCATCAGAGTCTCACAGAAGGTGATCTCAAGTGGGCTCATTTATGCAACTGAATTCATTCATTATTTACTCAGGGGGTCACAGGGATCCAAGAGTAAGAGAGAGCAAACTCGTAGAGGTCCTTGAACCCAAGTTTGGATCTCATATAACATCACTCCTGTTACTTTCTAACAGTCAAAGATGGTCACAGGGCCAGCCCGGATTCAGGGAGTGAAGAAACAGATTCCAGTTCTTGATGAGATGATTGCAAGGTGTGAAAACAGACTTGAGAAGAATTTTCATTTTTATAACTGACCACACCTCCTATACCCATCTCATTCCAACCTCACCCACATATTTGTTTATAGTTTGTTACCAAATCCAGCAGAGGGGATGGCAGCTCCGTAACTTCTCCTCTACATTCTCACTGCCCCTGCGTTAATCCTGGCCTTGATGGTCTTTAGCCTGAATAGAACCAGTCTCCCACGTTGCCTTTCTGTCGCCTCACCTATGAGTCCTATTTGTTCTCCATAGTGGAGCCGAGGTGATCTTTCTGAAATGAAAGTGGGTTCTGCTTTAAGGGCTGATATCAAAGCAGAAGAATGGAAATGAGTATTAATGACCTAAAGGGATTGACTATCACCATCCAAATGTAAAATTTAACTGCATGAGGTCTTGTAAGTTCAAATGTGAGAAGCAGTTAGCATAGTGCTTAAGAACAGCATGACTCCTGGCTATGTGCTTCCTGAGTTCATATCTGGACTCTTCCATGTCTGAGTCGTGCAAGTATCTGTGAATGACCTAATTGCTCTATGCTTCCTAATTGCTCTGCTTCCTAATCTGCAAAGTAGAGAAGTATAGAAGAGTTGATCTTGCCACGTTTGTGCTAACCTGTAGCTTGGAACATATATATTTACACTACAGCTATTTGATCACATGTTGTGTCTCTTACTAGTCTGAGAATCCCCTGAGAGCAAAGGCTGCTTCCCAATCTTCTTTGGGTAGATCTATACCTGATTCATGTTTGTTTCCCTGGTGCTTGGCTGTAGTAGGTATCCAACAAATCTTGAATGAATGAACAAATTTAATTCATTTATCTAACTACTTGCCTATGATTAAAATACATACAACTCTAACTTGGGTTCTAATAAAAAAAATATGTTTGACAATAAATTGTCAACAAGATCAAAAAAGCAAAATCAAGGTAGGAATTCGAATCATTGTAGAATGATGTTAAGGGAGTATCAAAAGTGTGAGGTGGGGGAAATTATCTCTCCAATTACTAAGGAAGTTTATGAGGGAAGTAGTATTTGTGTAAGAACTTAATGATATATATGTTTCTTGAAAACTGTCTCTAAGATCTGCAATTTTCTGTGAAAGCTTCACATAATTTTAAGATTGTCCCAGTGTTGACTGAATCAATGAATACAATAATGCTAATTATCAGAACATTTTAATTGGAAAATCAGAGCTCAGGTGTTTTGCCTAAAAGTCAGTTTGTTGTTCTGTACAATCAGAAATGTCTGTATTTCTTTATGCCTTAGACATACTACTTGATTAACAAATCCGTTTCTTGCTTATAACCTAAAAACTGCTAGTAGGGATGCCAATGTGACAATTCCTGTGCTCTAAAAAATATTCAGGGCAGCTTTTGCATATTCATCAGCCAAAACCACAAAGACTTTGCTAGATTAAAGGACTTTCCTGTTTTCTACCATTTTGTTTGTCTCGCTGTATAAATGTGGGGTGATTAAAATCCCCATGGTCCCACAGATGTGCTTCTGAGACCTCTTTCTGATCATTGCATTTGCTTTGAGGCTATCTGATCATTAGTGTTCTATTTACTCACATTTGAGTCACATTTTGAAAATGGACTGATCTGGGCTAAGAATCAGCATCATATTCTTGAGAGAGAGGAAAGGAGGAGGTATTGACTATAGATACCTAAGGATGTATCTAGCAGTGTGAAGACATTGACCCAAGGTAGGGATTGGTGATCTTTGACAGGTGGTATCACAAGCCTCAATTGTTCACTCCCTTAGAGGGGTGATGTTGGGAGCACAGGCAGGAGATGCCTCTGTGTTAAGGGACCAGGATGAACCTTTTGGTGATAGTGTGATAGATGATACACCAAGGGAGCAACCCTTGGACTCTCAAGCAAGGAGTGAATGGATGGAGGGTAAACAATGGAAGGGCAAAATATGTTCTTCTTCTCTCATGTAATAGTTCCATCTCTCCCTGGCCTAAAGCTCCAGCCACCCTATCCAGAGCCCGGCTTAGAGTAGTAAGCCCATTGGTTTAGTCAACAAATTGTAGTGAGCACTAAGATCAGTCAAGGTCTAGTCAGGAGGCAGACACCACTAATTTGAATAGCAACATCTATACTAATAAAAGGGTAATATGCTAATTAGGCCGGATGTCTTCCGGATGACCTTCTGGACATCCTTCCTGACAAAACCAGGGCCGGGCGAAACCACCCGAGGTCCCGGGCGGGCAAAGCCGGCCCGGGTCCCAGGTGCCTGTGGCCAGTTGGAGGAGGGAAGCCTGGGTCCCAGGTGTGAGGGCCAAGGCAGAGGCATTTAGGGGCAATCAGGCCAGCAGGGGAGCAGTTAGGGGCGATCGGGCAGGCAGGCAGGGATCGGGCCTAAATGGGCAGTCAGATATCCCCCGAGGGGTCCCGGATTGGAGAGGGTGCAGGCCGGGCTGAGGGACCTCTTCCCCCTCCCCCGTGCACGAATTTCATGCCCTGCACCTCTAGTTTTAATATAAAGTAGTATTAATTAGTAAATAGTAACTACTAAAAGGCATGAGAGAAGAAATGCAAATGCAGAGAACAGCTGCTACCTCTGGAAATGAGGAAGGAAATAGGAGGAGGAGATTAAGAACTTGGTAGAACTTCTTCCCCTCCCCCACAGCTCCATGGCTGAGATTCAGGCCTCCAGAGCCAGTGGCCCCCAGAATGGTGGAGAAATTTGCTGGGGCACCAGCAGGCTAGAGCTGGTCCAATCATCTATTGGAGGACACTTTGGTTGTTTCCATATCTTAGCCACCGTGAATAATGCTGCGATGAGCATAGGAGCACATATATCTTTATGAATAAATGTTTTCAAATTTGGGTAGCAGATACGCATAGAGGGGTTGCTCAGTCATATGGTAACTCTGTTCTTAATTCTTGAGGAACCTACAGGAGACGTTTTACCTAAAATTTGTATCTTGTTTAAAAAGACTTTTGCTGAAATCACAGACATACCTCAGAGATATTGTGGTTGGGTTCCAGACCACTATAAAAAAGCAAGTTATAATATTTTGGTTGATGGAGGGTCTTGCCTTCAATATGTAAAACAAACAAACAAAACAAAAAAACCCACACATCTGTGAATCACAATACAGCAAAGCCCAATAAAATGAGGTAAGCCGTACTTGGCGGTCAGCTGAGAATAAGCAAGGACACTGGGAAAGTATATGGGCCAAAGTGGAGCATCCAGATGGAGGGAGCTGGGAGCCTGCCACCGGCAAACAGGACTCACTTCACAATTTTGTCCAAAAGTGGTATGGCCCTGGGCAGTCAGTCATCTCTCCTGCCACCTCCTGCAACCCACCCTGCTTTTTTATTTCTTAATAATGTGTTTAAATCGTCTAAGCCTGTTTTAGAAAAAAATATTTTTCTAATATAAATATGTGACTGATGAAGAAGGTGCTGAGAGATTAGGGAAGAAATAGTGATAATGAGCATGATATTTCTATTTTAACGAATACTGACAGATTACAAAGAAAACACAACATTGTTCTTAGAATAAAAAAATCTCTTAGGGTCACCCAATTTCTTTCAGGAGAGTAAGAGCCATAATTGGTCAAAAGAGCAATTGATCAAGGTTTATCAAGATGAGTGAAGCACAGTATACAAAATGTTGACTGTCACAAGACTTGGTATATTACCTAGAGAAGTTATTCCTTAACAACTGGTACCAATAAGGTCTATATCATACAACCATAAGTGGATTAAGTCTCAGATGAGGGATATGAGAGAGATAAGCCATAAAAGTTAATTCTCTGACCAGTGATATTAAGCTTGTTCTTCATCAGACTATGAATGATAGTCTCTAAAGAGTGTCCATGAAGCCAGAAGATGGAATCAATGGATAAGGAAGGAGCAGTTATTTAAGGGGATTATCATCAAAATTTCTGGTAACTAATTAAACAGCAGAGGGTTCTGAAATACAGAAATTAAAGTTATAAGGATAAATACAGAGTAATGCCTACACATTTTTAGACTGTAAGCCACACAGAAGGGAAAGTCAAAAGATCACAGTAAAATGTGAGCTTGCAATGAACAAATAGAGTCACACATCTCTAAGTTGTGTGTCTGTTAGGATGTAAGGACTCTGGGCTTTCAGAGATTCCTGGAGTGACCTACAGTGTGGCCGACTGTTAGTTATGCAACAAAATCTGTCTTCTCTTCTTCCTGGGCACCCTTTTCCAACCTCCTTATAGTTAGTTGTAGCCATGCAACACAGCATAGCCAGTCATGTGGGCCATTTCTGGGCCAATACTTTAAAGAAAAAAGCTTGCCCTCCATGTTTCTTTCTCTTCTCCTGCCTGGATGACAGTAATAACAGGATGGAGAAGCCATGACATGGAAAAGTTCTGGATCCCTGAATCACCATGGAGAGGAAAGCTGCCCACCCTCAAGAAATACCCGCCTTTGTCTGTTATGTGACCAAGGAGTAAACTTCTCTTGTATTTGAGTCATTATATTGTATCTGAACATTGTAGGGGAGGAAAAATAATTTTCCTCTTCCCCTTCTTAGTTCTTAGCTGAGACCCCTGTAATAAAAGACAGATTAACAAGAGAAAAACAAAAAGTTTATTAACATGTATAACTCATGTCTACATGGGAGATATCTAGAGACAAATAAGTAACTTCCCAAGATGGCTTAGAATTCAGACTTAAATACCATCTTAATGGAAAAGGAAAAGACAGTGCAGACCTCATACGGGAGAGCAAATAATTTTTAGGGAAGAAGAACAGGCCCTTAGAAGAATAGATGGGAGGCATGATGGTTTGTGACAAAATGTGCCTGGGTGTGGAGTCAATTTCTAGTCTTCCCTCTGTGATAAGAGTCTGTCTTTCCTGGTTGATGAAACTCCCAGGGATGGGATTTATGACAACTGAGTTCCTTTTAGAGCAGCGGTTCTCAACCTATGGGTCACGACCCCTTTGGGTGTCGAACGACCCTTTCACAGGGGTCGCCTAAGACCATCGGAAAACACATATATAATTACATATTGTTTTTGTGATTAATCACTATGCTTTAATTATGTTCAATTTGTAGCAATGAAATTGGGGGTCACCACAACATGAGGAACTGTATGAAAGGGTCGCGGCATTAGGAAGGTTGAGAACCACTGTTTTAGAGGATCTGTATTTAGGCAGATAAGGGCAGTTCAGAGAAAGCTGCTTCCTGCATTTGCTGGTTTTCAAGTGGTATAGCTCAAAATCATCAATATACCGAAGCAGCCTATTTTGAGGTGGCATGTCCTGAACCCCTACTGTCATATTTTGGTGTGACATATTCACATGGTACATTAAAGTGCTACCTTAACACATAAAAAATATGTGGCTTTAGCTTAACAGTTGGGCAGTAGATGGAAGGAAGTTAGATATCACAGCCTGGAAAGAAAAAGATCGGTGTTATGCGGTAACAAAACATCTGGTAACGTTTGTTAAAAGTATCAGCTGAACATGGAAGCCAAAGGAAGTGTCTCCTGATCCTATAGCTCGAAGGAAAGTAGGTGCAAATACCCAGAATGTTAGCATGTGTTGGTTTTCACTGCTTACACAAAGGTATTACGAGAAAGAACTGAGTTCAGGCAGGAATTAATGAGTTTACAAGCAGAAATGAAAAGGGACTGGGGAATAAGAGGGCAGGAAAACCAGACTGCTTCTCGGTCCTAAACATAAGAAAACAAGACTCAGAAAGTTTTTAAGCAAAAAAAAAAAAAAAAAAAGGTCCATTAAGATTTCTCCGATTTGCAAAATGACTTCCATTAAGGAAGTTACTTTTCTACCTTTCCACTCAAACCTACTGTTTCAAATGCCCTCAGAGATGCTCCTGTCGATTTGGAGAGAGGCGGCAGTGCATGAGGGCCAGGAAGCAACAAATGGTAATGAAACAGATTTGAGAATTACACCTAAGGCAGAACTGTGGGTGTGGTTGCTGTCACATGAAACGTCTTGGAAGAAAACAGAGCAGAAGCCTCCCTGGTTTCTGACAGATGGCCCAAAACATCGCAGTCCCACAACCCCACACCCCAGAATACCACTTTGCTAGGTAAAGCCTTATACAACTGTCAGGACCACAAATCTGAACAAGCTAGAAACAGGCTGCAAAAGCTGCCTGTCTCCCAGGAGCACGTCCTCACCAGTGTTTCGAAGAATCGTGGGCAAAGGAAAACCTCCTAGAGAGGAGTGGGGAGAACCCAGAGAGCGGGGCCTGGATCCTACCAAGGCCCTTCCTCCCCTGCTCCAGAGCAGGGAGTCTTTTTTAATATACAATTTTTAAAATTTTTCAATTACAGTTGACATACGATATATTAGTTTCAGGTATAGTGTTTAGTGCTTGCTTACACGTTTATGTAACTTACGAAGCGGTGGCCCTAATAAGTCTAGTACCCATCCGACACCTTATATAGTATTACAATATTATTGGCTATATTCACTCTGCTCTACATTATATTCCTGTGACTAATTTTATAACGGGCAGTTTGTATGTCTTAATTCCTTTCCATTTTTCACCCAGTCCCCCAACCCTTCCCAGCTGGCAACCATCAGTTTGTTCTCTGTATCTATGCGTTTGTGTCTGTTTTGTTCATTTATTTTGTTCTTTATATTCCACGTATTAGTGAGCTCATATGGTATTTGTCTTTCTCTGACTTATTTCTCTTAGCACAATACCCTCTAGTTCAGCCGTGGGCAAACTACGGCCCGCGGGCCGGATCTGGCCTGTTTGAAATGAATAAAACTAAAAAAAAAAAAAGACCATACCCTTTTCTGTAATGATGTTTACTTTGAATTTATATTAGTTCACACAAACACTCCATCCATGCTTTTGTTCCGGCCCTCCGGTCCAGTTTAAGAACCCATTGTGGCCCTCGAGTCAAAAAGTTTGCCCACCCCTGCTCTAGGTTCATCCAGGTTGTTGCAAATGGTAAGATTTCATTCTTTTTGATGGCGGAGTAATATTTCATTGTAGATATGTACCACTTCTTCTTTGTCTCTTGATGGACTCTTAGGTTGCTTCCCTATCTTGGCTATTGTAAATAACACTGCAATGAACATAGGGGTGTGTATGTATTTTCAAATTAGTGATTTGGCTTTCTTTGGATAAATACCCAGAAGTAGAATTGCTGGGTCATACGGTAGTTGTAGTTTTAATTTTTTGAGGAACCTCCATACTGTTTTCTCTAGTGGCTGCACCCATTACCATGCCCCACAGGTAGATGTCCTCATTACCTGGGCCAGTGATTGCACCCACTCCCCATTCTTCCCTTTTCAAAGGAGATGTTATTGTGGCTGCCTGTCTCTGCTCACCATTGCACCTGGGGTAGAGGGAGGTGCAGGGGGCAGATAACCAGCCTTTTAATTTATACATCCCAAAGTATAAGGAGCTACATCTGAACCTATTGAAGAAGACTGTGCTAACTTTGGGGGTCCCCTCATGCAGGTATCTAGTGACTAAAAGAACATACTAACTGGTCACCAAAAATCGAATTCTTTGGGGCCCATGTTTCTTAGCTTCCCTGACAGTAGGAGTGGACATGTGGGTGAGTTCTAGCCAGTGGAGTGAAATGGAGAATGCTACCTACAGATCAAGGCTTTGTAACCCTTCTCACTCTCTGTCCTTATCCACTGGCTGTAGGGACTGTGGCCAGGTCTTAGTGTCTAGTAGAACCACAGGATGAAGGGAGTCTGGTCTCTGAATCACCACATGATGGATAAGCTACCCACCAGCAAGGAACAGCTATCTCAGAAATGAGGGGAAACTTTTGAGTGTGAGCCAATCTACATTCTGGGTCTATTTCTTGGCATATGTAGGGTTCCCCTGACAGCGCTAGTAGCTCTAAATCTCACCCCATCTCTGAGACTCCTGGGCATAGCTCTGTGGGTCCACTGAATATCACAGGAGTTTAAATTCTATGAAAGTAGTGTAGCCTGAGAATTTACAAACATACTCTTTCTCTAACAGACCTTTGTTGATGACCATATGCTCGGCATTGCATGACTTACACGCTGTGCTGTGAACAGAAACTGGACCTTGGGTCAGGGAGCTTGGAAATGTTCCTGAGGTCATCCAGAGCACAGAAAGGACGGCTCTGTAGAACCTCTACAGATTTAGCCCACGTTCATTCATACAGCAATCTAGCCAAACTTGCTTAGTTCCCCAAATATGTCCTGCATGTTTGAGTCTTAAGCCTTGTTTATACAGATATATAAACAAGTATTCCAATATTAAGCAATTCCCGTGTACCAGACACCATTCTGAAAACTGAGCAATAAACAAAACCAACAATAATCCCTGTTTTCTTGAAACTTACATTCTATAAAGGGAAATTGATTTTAAAAACCAGTAAAATATAGCACATCAGATGATCAGAGTTGTAGGTGAAAAGGTTGGGAGTCATGAGGTATGATTTTAAATAGAATGGTCAGGGAAGATGTCACTAAAAAGATGGCATTTGAGCAAAGGTTTGAAGGAGATGGGGGTGATCTGTTATTCCTACACCTTTGGAAATGCCCACCCCTCCTTCTTTACCTGTCAAAAGGGCCATTCTCAGATGCTAACTCGTCCAAAGCTTTCTTCGACTGCCACAAGTAGATATATTCATTCTCTATCTTGAGCTCCTAAAGAACTTTGTTGTTCTCTTATACAGTCTGTTCTCAGATTCTGGTTTTCTTACTCAAACACATGTTCTCATTCACTCATGAGGTGTGGGGAACAACAGACCAATTTGAATCAGATGACCTAAGGTTAATAAATTGTAGCTCTGTTTGCCTTAATCCCACACGACCTCCATCACCAGCTGACATATTTTGATGTCGACAATTGACATTTTCCAACATCCTTTCACCTTTTCCAGCCAAATCTCCGTTCACACACTCCTTCCACATAAAAAGACTACCTTTCATGCCTTGTGCACAAAGAATACAGTTTTTAAAAAGACATATAGTACGTTTTTTAATCCGAAGGATGAAAATATCGATGACACCCATAGGCTTAACTTAAGTGAAGGGGACAGGGTGGTAAGGCAGCAGCAAAGCAAAATCAAACAATTACCAAATTTAGCAGTTTGCTCTGGGCTTAGCAAAGAGGCTTTAGAGATAACTACTGCTCAGTGATTCATGTACCTCGGTTATTCTCGAAAGGAGGGTGGAAGGATAAATCTGATTTGCCTGGGAATTATTTTCCGACTATCTCACTGAATATGCACAACTGCAACCCCAGGTTATCTTAAAGGAAAACTTAGTAAATACTAATTACAGATCTGAATGTTCCCAGTACTCTTCAAAGAATCTACAAATGTTTGTCTTTAATGTTGTTTTAACAAAAATTTATGGAGATGCTTTAGAGACTGTCGGTTTCATTTAGTACCCATTTTAAATTTATAGACCCTTTCTTCCTTTTAGCAATACCCTCCATTCTTCTTGGAAAGCCATAGAAGTATAATAAAGTGCAGAATGAACTCTTTCAAGAATAAATGTGTTTGTAATTTAATGAGTAGTTAAATGAACTTCTAAGGTTTTCTCCTCGAAGAATTTTGTAAAAAGAAGTGCTCAAATTAAAACCGTTTTTGGACAAATCCTGCACCCATCTCCACTTGGGAGGTAAAGAGAACAGACGTGTAACTGCAAGTTCAAAGTGACCCTCTGTACTTAGTTTGGAAACATTTCAAGAATGTAATTCTTATACAGTATTAAAGGATAATTCATAGAAACGGAATGATCTTTGGAACTCGAAGTATTTTGTTTCAGGATATAATAGACAAAACCCAGTTCAAACCAGAAAAAAAGAAACATATCTTTCCAGCATGGCCACCCAACGGTTTGTGTCATACTTAATTTCATGCTTTTAATGAGGACATTGATGTTTTATTTAAGTAAGGTATAAAAAGTACCAGATTGTAAAACTCTATATGACACTTGTCTATCAAGGGGTTCCAAATTATTTATAAAATGTTAGTTAACTTAATTCTCACAGTTCCCAAGCAGGTGAAGAAATGATAGGTGGTGCTGTGATGACTTTGTCTCATTTTCTGCTCGGAACATGAGTCATAATTAGTCCTGAAGTGGAAATGAGCTATAATTTCCTAACATTCGGGGTTGACCTGACCTCATTTCACCTTTCTCCATTTGGAGTGTTATGTTCCAATTTTGCTCTTCTTTCTATTTCCCTGAGGTCTGTCAGTGAACTGTCATAGTCCATGCCTTCCTGTTGAACTTGATGAGATGAGGGAAAGGAAAAGCCTTTTACGAGATGGCAGCTTTTGTTTCTATTTTAAGGGGAGTAAACCTTTAGGGTGTTGGGTCTTAGGATACCAGACTTATTCTGCTAATGAGTACTTCCTTTTTATCTTGACATATATACAGTTCAAATGGACTTGTAAAAAGTTGGACTTATTTATTTTTGACTATATAACACTATGTATTGATAATATTTAAAATTCAAAATGTTTAGAAAATACACAGTAAAAAAATCTCCCTTCCCACTCCTGTCCTCTGGTCACCCAATTCTTCCCACAGTGGCAGCCAGTGTTACCAATTTCTTACCAATGACACACATCTGGGTGGGGTGGGGGAGAGGGAAGAGATAAAGACATATCTGTACAGGCACACCTCATTTTATTGTGCTTCACTTCATTGCTTCACAGAATTGTGAATTTTACAAATTGAAAGCAAGACCTCCCACCAGCAAAAGGGTTACGACTTGTAAAAGGCTCAGCTGATGGTTAGCATTTTGCAGCAATGAAGTCTTTTTTAAATTTAGTGTGTTTATTGTTGTATAGCCATAATGCTGTTGTACACTTAATAGACTGCAGTGTAGTGCAAACTTAACTTTTATAAGCACTAGGAAACCAAAATGTCCCGTGACTCGCTTTATTGCAATATTCGCTTTATTGCAGTGGTCTGGATCTGAACTGGCAATATCTTTGCGGTATGCCTGTGTATAGCCATACATTTGTCTTCTGCCTTTTTCTGTAAATTATAACAAAGTTATACACACTGTTCTACTACTTGCTTTTTTCACTTAAGATATCTAGGCAATCATTCCATAACAACACAAAACAAAAAGCTCTTGTAGTATTTTTTTATAGCTGCATAGTTTCCATTGTAATGGTATATCAGCTTCTCCTTAATCATTATTCTACTGATGTTAAAATTGCCTCCAATTTTATGCTATTATGAACATTGTCACTGAAAAGATAGGAAATCTATTTCATGTAAGTAAGAGAAGTTCTCAGAAATGGAATTCTTGGGTCAAAGAGCATATGTACTTTGATTTATAGATATTTTCCAAGTTGCTCTCCATAGAGACTTTGTCAATTCACATTCCCACCAGAAATGTCTGAGAATCTTTATTCTCTATATCCTTGCCAACATAGTGCACAATCAAACTTTTTAACTCAAAGAAACATTGTAGACTAAATAATGTTTTCTAATTTTTGAAGGAGATATTTGATGTATATCTTTTCACAGGCCCACACATTTAAAATAACTTGCACATATCTTCCAAAGAGCAATTTTTAAAATTTAACTTTGACATAAAATTGCTTAAAAATACAGATCAGCCAGAACCGGTTTGGCTCAGTGGATAGAGCATCGGCCTGCGGACTGAAAGGTCCCAGGTTCGATTCCGGTCAAGGGCATGTACCTGGGTTGCGGGCACATCCCCAGTAGGAGGTGTGCAGGAGGCAGCTGTTCAATGTTTCTCTCTCATGGATGTTTCTAACTATCTCTCTCCCTTCCTCTCTGTAAAAAATCAATAAAATATATTTTTAAAAAAATATAGATCATACCCCATTTACTATGCCTATAGGTTTGCCAAAACAACTCTGTGTGACAGATTTCTAAACCTCAGCCAGCTAACAAGTTGTTTCAAGAAACACTTGATACAAAACATTTCCAGTTCTATCAAAAAACTTGAACAATATATTGGAGTTTTTGTACTGTGAATGGGTCACTTTCGGGGAAATTTGGGAATATGTATCTAGAAAAAAAAAGTAGAAAAAATTATTTATAATGGTATTTAAAGCATATATTCATAGTGGGGAAGGCATTTCAAAAATATGTGTGGGTTGGTGTTTGTGATACTACAAGTTGCACTACGGAGAAGTTCTGCCAAGTGAGAAATTCATTTTTATGAGCTGTTTAAAGGTATGCTGCATGTGCCAGCACAACTAGTATACTACACATTATGTGGCATTTGCAAAGGTGTAATCAAGACATCTGATATTCCAAACTAGGAGTTGGACTAATTGTCACAGATGTCCTGTTTACAGTAATTACAGGAAATTCTCAAAGCCTTGCTGCTCTCCACAGAGAGGAGTGTTTGACAGAATTCTAAAGTATTAGACCATGCTCAATTATATAAAAACTAGTAGCCCTGCACACGAATCTGTGCACCAGTAGCTCGCCAGTAGCTCGCTGCCACCTTCCTGCAGCTCTCCGCCCACTGCCCCGCCCTCCTGTAGCTCCCTCCGCCCCCCCACTCCCCCTCATAGCTTGCTGCCCTGCCCCCTCCTGTAGCTCTCCGCTGCCTGCTTATAGCTCGCTGCCCAACCCTCCTGCTGATCTGTGATCCGGTTGTTACATGGTCAGTCATTATGCTTCACAGCGTAACGACCATTTGCATAATACATTTTTATTATATAGGATTCTTGATTAATACTGTAACATCAAAGGTTAGTATTTATTTATGGCCTTCTCTTGAAAATTTTTCTTCTTAAAAAAATGAGGTTCTGTGGAGAAACATCCTTTTTAGTTACATTAAACTGGAAAGATTAAAGTGTGTCTAAAATAGTATTACTAGATGTTCATATAGTATAAAACTGCCTCTCTATGGTCTTATAATACTGAACATTACTTGGTACCATTTATTGAGTTCCTGCAGGAGGGAACAGGTGATGTAGGGTAAACCAACGTAGGATGGGCTAGTTTGAATAATTTCAGTAGACTCTGGGGCATAGGGGGCTGCCCATGGTTGTCTGGTACTTGGCTCTGGGGTATTCAGTGCAGGTGTAAAGAGGTCTAGAGTATGAGAGGCCAATAATGAAGGTGGTTGGGGTGTAGACTCTGGAATACTATGCTGCAGTAAAAAAGAAGGATCTCTTACCCTTTGAGACAGCATGGATGGACCTGCAGGATATTATGCTAAGTGAAATGAGCTAGTCAGAGAAAGACAAAATATCACAGGATCTCACTTATATGTGGAATCTAATGAAGATAATAAACTGATGAACAAAATAGGTCCAGAAGCATGGATACATGGAACAGACTGACATAATCTCAGAAGGGAGGGGAAATGGGAAGAAATTAACCAAAGAACTTATATGCATACTAGAGGCCCAGTGCATGAATTTGTGCCCAGGTGGGGTCCCTGGGCTTGGCCAGCAATCAGGGCCAATCAGGGGGGCTGGCTGGCTGGGGAGGAACCGCAGGCGGTTGGCCAGCCAGTCCCCCCCCCCCCGCCAATTGGGGCCAATAGGAGGGCCAGATGGGGGAAGGGACTGCAGGAGGTTGGCCAGCTGGTTGGGGGGAGGGACCGTGGGAGGTTGGCTGTGGGAGCACACTGACCTCCAGGGGGCAGTTCCTGCATTGAGCATCTTCCGCTGGTGGTCAGTGCGTGTCATAGTAACTGGTCAACTGGTCGTTTGGTTGTTCGGTTGCTTAGGCTTTTATATATGTAGATATGCATAGCCCATGGACATAGACAATAGTGTGGTGAAGGCCTGGGGTGGAACAGAAGCTGGGAGAAGGGGGGCAAAGGGGAGGAAATTGGGGGACATCTCTAATAGTGATGAAAAATAAAGAATGAGGATGGGATATGTCAGACAAATGTAGGAGAGTTCATCAGTAACACTCACTAAGGGAAGTGTTCTTTAAGTGATGGTATAACTTCCCAACTAATGGAGAGAGAAAAAAATCAATCCCAGAAATGACAAGAATATTGAGTAAAAGCATCAAAGAACGGGTGATATAATTAGAAAGAACTTGTTAGATGATAAAAAAAAATACAAACAAAAAATTAAAAGTAATTGCTATAAAATTCAGGAAAATGGTCTCCGTTAGGGGTGCTATCAAGGTTTTGTTTCTTACTGTAGGTATGGTTACATGGCTTTTCACTTTCTAATAATTCTTTAAGCTCTACACTTGCTTTGGTGTTTTATAGCAAAAATGTTTTAAAAACTTGACAGCATTATATCAGTCTCTCCTTATCAGTACTGCATGAAAATGATGAAATGGTCCCTCCAACTCCTGAAAGACTTCACAAGGCAAGTTTAAGGGTCAGAAAAGGTTTAGAAACGCTCACACCCACCCACCCCCATTAAAGGTTCTACCTGCCCTTTCTTTGTTTTCCAAGGATTATAATATTGGATTTTTTGTAAACTGTATCCCCACAGCTCTTGCTTTGATATTAAATTTCTATCTATATTCCTTCTCCTCTGTGCCACAGCCTATAAGCCTGTGTAATAGTTCTCTTTCAATGAGGTGTATTCATTAGCAAGTGTATAATCTCATTAGCACAAAGTCTCTCTGAAGTGAGGCTGCTGTGCTGCCTAGCACTATTTATTGAGGTAGTTTTGATCAAACCATTTTTTTAAAATAAATTTATATTTTCATTTAATTTTTTAAATGATTTGATCAAAACCACATCAATAATTTACTAACAGGCTAAATCTTAAATGTTTTACTACAAAAAATAGACTAAAATTATAAAAAGCAAAATAGACTTACAGAAATTTTGAAATAAACTAAGAAATGTTTACAACATTATAAAACTACCACATTCTTAGCCCTCTAACCTGGAGTTTCTCTATACAAGCCCCATAATTATGGCTTCCCCACATCAATCAACATTAATGTAAATCTGGCTTCTAGTCTCCATCACTCATGATCTTGATAAATCATACTTTGGAGCTGAGCTAGCGTCAAAACTCAAAAAGTAAGATACACTTGACATTTAGATTCAACAAACTGATCTGATTATGTTTAAGAATCATTTTCTATTTCAGAGGGCACTTTGAGTTGCCCACTTATTGAGTATTTCTTTTTTAAAAATAACACTATTTTTAAAGGATTATTTAAGCAATGGAGGGGCTATAAACTTCCTGCCATAATTTCAGTGTAGTAATTACAAATGAAATTTGTTTTAACCATCTGGCTTATATTTCCTCTCCATTCAAATGCCCCCCTCCTATTCTGTATTTTCCTCCTTCCCCCTGTATTTCAAGTATCTTCCTTTACTTTAGATTTTCTGGAAATGAAAACTGGACTCCAAAAACGCTCTGAGGGAGGCATTTCAACAATCCTTTGTGTGAGCTCACTGAAAGGCAAAGCTAAAGACAGCCAAAGGCTCTGAACTTTCTCTGTGCTCCCCTAGATGACACTTGGCTTCATTGTGGCTTTACTTCTGGTTCAGAAGTGCTGTGGAAATATTGCTTAGGAGGAAAGGTTGTGTTACAGGTAGGGAGAGGTCCTCGTCCCCACCCGTTGCTCGTGGGAGTGGAATTCTTGCAATATCCCAAGAAAAATTACTTTCTGAGACTTGCATGGGAGAACAAGTGATTTTTATTTCTGCGGAATCAAATGGCTGAGTTTCCAAGGTCCCATTTCTCCTTGTCCTGCCAAGGAAGAAGCATAGCAGTGGCTTCAATGGGGCTAGAATCAGAGTCGGCGTCCGGAGTTTCTGTTCCATGTTGGAGCAGTCCAGTTCATCATCAGGCTAACTTAGCTGTGCTCCCTGCTGTAGTCTATCCCATGTGGGGGCCGCAGGGCCACATGGCTATGGAGGAAACATGGTAAATGCAAGGAAGCAGAAATAAGAGAGCCCACAAGCCAAGAGTCAAGAGTAATAAGAGCCACAAAAGAGGGCCATGAGAGAGAATTCCTTTGTTTAGGGCATTATGTACCCCCAAATTTTCACAGGCAGCCAGTAGCCACACCCATTCTAGCCAGTGATCTCTGTTCCCAGGTGTGACTGATAGACACCTTCCCTAGTCACCCCAACTTCACTGTGCATGCGTCTGTTTCCCCTTTATTGGACTCCCCCGCTACCCCCCTGGCCATGATTTGCAGGGGATAGGCCCGTGATTCCCTGGGGAGTGAGAAATTGCAGCTTCCTAGTGAAGCTGCCCAAATGACATTCCAATAATATCTGCCTTCCCTTTGCTCCTCTCCTATTATTAATAACTAGCTGATTACAATGGTATCAGTTATGAGTTCAAATTATAAGCTATGGATCAAATATATATCTATATTGCACATTAAAACATATATGCAAGTATTACATGTAAGACTTCCTGATGTGATGACAGGAAAGGTGTAAATTAAGTTAAGCTTAAACTGGGTGTTGAGATGCTTCCCCAGAGAAAGGCTTAGCTAAAATATTTAGTTAAACCATCTATCAAGGCAAGAGGAGCCACATACAGAGAAGATGGTTGAATGGGACCATTGACAGCTAGGAAAGACAGCCAGCTCTCCTACATGGGCGCTCTGGAGCTTGACTGAAAAGTGAGGCTGCAGTTCACACTGTCAGACCTGGAGGAGCTCCCACAGCATCTCCTTCTGGGTGGGGGGAGAAGTATCCCCCACTGCTCACAGCTGCTGACAAGCCCTGAAGAGCTGTACACACTTGTAGCTCTTGTATCTTGGTGGGTGAGTAAAGAGTTACGTGGGATGAATGGTTATCTCTGTCCTTATACCCAAAATAGATGGGTGGGCAAAAATAGGTTAATAATAATAAATAAATGATAATACAATAATTGATAAATACAAGAATAAACTCTGTGTTTCGTGTACTCACAACTGTAAACTACTTTCGCCCACCCCTGTATAGCTCTGCCTTTCCCATCCTTTCTTTCCTATCCTTAGTATTTATTGTTTATGGTGCTCTGGGTACATGGAGGAGGAAGGAGGATAAACAGTGTCTAAAAGAAGCTCTTTGCCCATAGTCTCCAGACACCCTTCAGGCAAAACTGTCTGCTGCCATGATGCTTTATTTGGGTGTTTGAAATTCAAGCAGAGTAGGACTTGTGTCTCCTTAAAAAAAAAATGAGGAAGTGACAAACTTTCTGTAAGAGTAAATATTTTAGGTTCGAGGGCCATATGGTCTCTCTCAACCACTCCACACTGACGTCCTAGCCTGAAAGCAGTCATATACAATATTTAAACAAATGAGCATAATTGTATTTCTATAAAACTTTATTTATGGATGCTAAAATCTTGTTTTACTGTGTGTGTTTTTTCCATTTGCATTTAAGATATACCCAAACAGGCAGCAGGTACTGGACTGTGTTTGCTGGCCCTTGACTTAAAAGATAAGGTACTTTTACCCCAGGATGCTTTAAAATTAAGCATTAATGAAAGTAACCCTGGCCAGGTAGCTCAGTTGGTTAGTGTCATCCTAATACATCCGTGGGCAAACTACGGCCCGCGGGCCGGATCCGGCCCATTTGAAATGAATAAAACTAAAAAAAAAAAAGACCGTACCCTTTTATGTAATGATGTTTACTTTGAATTTATATTAGTTCACACAAACACTCCATCCATGCTTTTGTTCCGGCCCTCCGGTCCAGTTTAAGAACCCATTGTGGCCCTCGAGTCAAAAAGTTTGCCCACCCCTGTCCTAATACATCGCGATTGGGTGTTCGATCCCCAGTCAGGGCACATACAAGAATCAAGTGGAACAACAAATGGATGTTTCTCTCTCTCTTTCAAAAAAAAAAATCAATAATTTTTTAAAATTTTAAAGAATTAATGAAAGTAAATCAACTCATATTATCTGTACTTTGGGGATAAGGTTAGGTTTTATGATCATTGGGATAATCTGTATGTATTGCATATTTATTGTGTTTGTGATGTTTAAGAAAATTTGACATGATAGAGAACTTGATGGATTAGTTAAGGGGATTACAATTTAAATGTACAGACTTGTGATCTTAAGTTGAAAATTAGGCTGGAATTTAACTACACTTACAAACAATAATGGAAAGCTTGGAAGAATTTGAGTCTCTATCATTATAAATTTAATAACATTTAAATTTATACATTTAAGTATGTAGGAAAGATTTGCTTGTTTAGGTGGTAAACTTGCTGGTCAGTCATTTGAAGTGAAATCTATTGAATACATTTATAAATGCAAAGTAAAATGTTCAAACAAATTTGACAAACTAAAGGCTGATTATTATTTAAGGATGTTTATCCTGTACAACCTAATCCAGTGGTTCTCAACCTTCTGGCCCTTTAAATACAGTTCCTCATGTTGTGACCCAACCATAAAATTATTTTCGTTGCTACTTCATAACTGTAATATTGCTACTGTTATGAATCGTAATGTAGATATCTGATATGCAGGATGGTCTTAGGCGACCCCTGTGAAAGGGTCGTTCGACCGCCAAAGGGGTCATGACCCACAGGTTGAGAACTGCTGATAATCAAACAATTAAAGAACATGGGAAGGTAAAATACTTATTTTAGGTATAGATTTTTAAATAGAATAATAAGAGTTGTATGTTACACTTAAAAGTTACTGAAAAGAATGTCTCAAATTATGTAACATTACTAAATTGATATATCTTAAAAATCCAAGTAACTGGGACTAATAAAGTCTCTTGGAGTTCAATACTCATGATAATAAGAGAGTCCCATAAGGAGCACAATATAGGTGCAAACGACTGAGCTGTCAGTGCGGTTGTACAAATTGGGTTGTGGCCATCACGTTGCATTGGTACTGTGTCTCTATAACATATGCTCTTGATCCCAAGCCAACCCAAACCACCCGAGCCATTCAAAAGTCATGGATAGGAAAGCTGATAATGTTGCATTTTAGCCCTTTGAGAGGGGATACCCAGAAAGATGTTTTAGAGCGTCAGCATGATGCCTAAAGAACAGCTGATACACAGAATTACCTCTGCATAGAAATGGAGAACAGAAAAATGGTGTCCATCTGAACCTGTCATCAGCTTAATCCCAGATCTTTCCTGAACATATTGTAAAACAGATCAGCAAAAACTATAGCCTGGGGCAAACTCTGGCCTGCTACCTGTTTTGGCATAGCCTTCAAATTAAAAATGGCTTTTGTATTTTTTAGTCGTTAACAAATCAAACAACATATTTTGTGACACAGGAAAGTGATCTGCAGTTCAAATTTCAGCATCCATAATGGAGCTTTATTAGAACACAGCCACGCCTACTCATCGACGTTTTGTCCATTGCTGCATTCACACTAGCAGAGACCATGTGGCCCACAAAACCAAAAAAGTCTACTATTTGATCTTTTACAAAGAGTTTACTAAACCCTGCTCTAAGTAGAACAACTTTATCATCTTCAGTGAGCTGATGTACTGGGTGAACAATTCAAAGCTGAGTGACTGATTGACCAAGGGTTTGGGGTGGGGGAAAGTCCCTGGTTGGGGATACAGACACTGCAGGTTACTTCTACCTGATGCACACTTAACCTCGTCCATATTATAGGGTTGATTTATCCTGGGGCTACGTTGCTCTCTTGTGAGAACGAGCAGCATGTTACAGCTAATCTCCTTTCCTTTGGTCTCAAGAAATTTTAATATCTCATCTGATTGAAAAAACACTTTGATCCTACTTCTTTGGATCTTGAACCTCTATAGTCTTCATCAAGAATAAGGAAGATGCCTGTTTTGCAATCAGTGTATGAAAGTAGCTGATCTTTCCTACTAGGAACCTCCAGATTGTATGCTATGCAACCTTTAGAGTCCAGACACAAAGCTGAATTTACTCTAAAGCTAATAAAACAGAATCTTTATAACCCCTCCCCTGGACAGCCCTTTCCGATGTGTTCACAGGCCCATATGTATTGGGCAAAGTAAGATTTTTAACTTATTTCCCTCTGTCACTCATGATCTCTTGTCCCAGGAAAGGCCACACCATTTGGGAGATCAGCTAAAGGCAGGTGGAATTTGGGATACACTTAGTTTTATTTAAGTGGGATTCTATTTATATGGGTTGAAGTCACTTGGTCTACTAGCTATCTCCTTCCACCCATTATGCAAACACAAGTAACTGTGGCAAGGGCGGGGGGAACGTAAAGTAATACAGCCTCATCCTATAACGCCCAATACCAGAGTAGCATTAAAGAAACAAGGTCTGCCGTAACCGGTTTGGCTCAGTGGATAGAGCGTCGGCCTGCGGACTGAAAGGTCCCAGGTTCGATTCCGGTCAAGGGCATGTACCTTGGTTGTGGGCACATCCCCAGTGGGGGGTGTGCAGGAGGCAGCTGATCGATGTTTCTCTCTCATCGCTGTTTCTAACTCTCTATCCCTCTCCCTTCCTCTCTGTAAAAAATCAATAAAATATATTTAAAAAAAAAAAGAAAGAAACAAGGTCTGAAATGTAGGAAGCCAGAAGTTACTGTGTAGAATATTCTTCATATCCTCAGATATGTCTAATCCTAAGCAAAAGGTTTATTTCTCAAATGTGCAGTCAAAACAGACATTCTCTGCTGTCAGAAATATGCTTGATAGTGAAGCACATACAAGTATAAATGCACCATGTGTTCTTAATGGAAATCATGTGAAGTGAAATTTTCTGTTTTTAGAATTTGTGTTTTCGGCGCATAGAGCTGTAGCACTTCTAGCTCTGAGCATATCTGTGTGAAAAGTCCATGTGTTTTTAGCATACCGATGCATCCTATCTAAGCACTTAGAGCAGTGGTTCTCAACCTTCCTAATGCCACTACCCTTTAATACAGTTCCTCATGTTGTGGTGACCCCCAATTTCATTGTTACAAATTGAACATAATTAAAGCATAGTGATTAATCACAAAAACAAAATGTAATTATATATGTGTTTTCCGATGGTCGTAGGTGACCCCTGTGAAAGGGTCGTTCGACCCCCAAAGGGGTCGCCACCCACAGGTTGAGAACCGCTGCCCTAGAGCATTTCCGCCTGATTAAATCTAGTGGTTCCAGACAAAAGTGCTTTGCAAAATTGCCCCTGACTCAGCTAAGTGGCCTGAAGAATCTAATGTTTCGGTGGCAACACTACACATCTCTTCATGGATAAGTCGGTGATTGCCATATAAAATTTGATTGCCCAACTATGTAGCTCACTAAGAAGCTGCAACAATTTTTAAATACATTTGAATTACTTTTGTGACGGTGTTTTGTTTTGTTTCATTTTCTTGAGATGACACCTCAAGTTGTATGTGCTTCAGGTTCCACAGAACCTGGATCTCCCCTGGCCCAGCCACCCTTCTGATACTCAGTATGAGAGAGGAGTTACGCTGGGTTGTCCCCTCTTATCCCATTGTCTAAATAATAAATAACACATTTATGAAGAAAGAGGTGGGAAGGGGAGAGATGCTGCCATTACTATGATTCTTGCTTTCTACATGTCTGCCCCTTTTTCAGTCTCTTCAGGTGCCCACTGATAAACTCCTTCCATTCTTAAAGCTCAGATTCCAGGGCAAGATGTCTAACTCACCTCATGCCAGGCCACAGCACCACAGTATAGGTTGTTGAGTAGCCTATGGAATGGCTGCCCTTCTACTCCAAACAGTGGCCATTCTTCTGTAAAGGACAACCTTGTGCCTCCTGTGCATTCCTGGGCACCTCATTTAAAATCTCCAGTGGTTATGAAGGAGGATTCATGGGCAGCATGAAGTGTCCTGCTGAGGTTAGAGATCATGCCTTGAAGCCAGTCTACAATGCCCTCCAGGTCTCCAGCACCTCTAGTTCTCTGTAAGAATGGATAAAGGTCTACTGGAGCACTGGTCTGGGGCTGGGGTTTGGTGATGAGGGTGTAGCAGCATGCAGTGATCTGGGGAGGTTATTGTAATTGCTGTTAACCACAGTGTCCCATTTGGGTAAAAGAAAAAGACTAACAGCTAAGAGGGAACTAGAAGTCTGGAGAAAGCAGAGGCCATAGGACTGGATATGTTTACAACCCCTCACCTTTCCGGTGTGTTCATAGGCCCATGTGTATTGGGAAAAGTAAGATTTTTTAACCTACTTTAATTGGACTTTCCCTCTGTCACTCGTAACCTCAGAAAGGTGAAAGCAGCCGAAACTGGTTTGGCTCAGTGGATAGAGCGTCGGCCTGCGGACTGAAAGGTCCCAGGTTCAATTCCGGTCAAGGGCATGTACCTGGGTTGCGGGCACATCCCCAGTAGGAGATGTGCAGGAGGCAGTTGATCGATGTTTCTCTCTCATCGATGTTTCTAACTCTCTATCTCTCTCCCTTCCTCTCTGTAAAAAATCAATAAAATATATATTTTTAAAAAAAAGAAAGGTGAAAGCATGGATAGGAATTTGTAGTCCAAGAGTGGAAAATTGAAATGCAAGATTTCAGAAGTGTTACAAGGCATTGACCTTAAAGTGGCTGCCTAAAGGGGGATACAGATTCGGGTCATTGAGTTGAGAAAGTGGAGGCTCAGGTGTCAGAATTGGACATTGATAGCCTCTAGAGCAGCGGTTCTCAACCTGTGGGTCACGACCCCTTTGGCGGTCGAACGACCCTTTCACAGGGGTCGCCTAAGACTACCCTGTATATCAGATATTTACATTATGATTCATAACAGTAGCAACATTACAGTTATGAAGTAGCAACGAAAATAATTTTATGGTTGGGTCACAACATGAGGAACTGTATTTAAAGGGCCAGAAGGTTGAGAACCACTGCTCTAGAGGGTATTGTCTGCAGGTGGAGGTCTTACGGTGGGTGAGAAGCGTGACTGCAAGGTCAGTATGGGCACCACTATGTCCAGACAAATGGTGGTTTATCCAAATAAGCATCATCTTGGAGGAAGATGCTCTTCTACAGGAAAACTGAAGAGGAGTCGTTTTGAAGCAACAGTTGGGAGTGAGGAGAATGCCAGCAGGAGAACAGTGGGGGTTTGGCTGCTATCTCCCTTGAGATTTGAGCTTTTTATCCAGAAGTTAGGATTTGCCTTTGCCCTGGAAGGCTCTTCGAAGGCCATTTAAGTGTCTGACAAAGAAATGAAAATCATGAATCAGCTGTAACCACTTATGAGTGAAATTCTCTCTGAAAATTGAATTTGGTCTTGGCAACAGTCAAGGAAGGAGGCTCACTTGTTAATGGCGACCCGTGTTACCCCAGAGTTTGCGGGAGGCATTCTCCAAAGTGCTGCAGGGGGAGCCTGGCCGTCTCAGAAAACTCTGTCAAAGTGAAGATGACATTTCAGAGACAGATCTGACCTCCCTGCAAGTCAGGGTGCCAAGGACACACCTGCATTACAAATTGTGCACATTTTCAGAATAGACCCCCGGGTAGTTGATCAATACCAATTAATGATCTGTTCATTCTATTTCACCCTGGAAAAAACCACCAAATAGCAACCATTGAATTTGCAGTCCTAAATGTAAAGGCCTTTCTGAAAGCAGTTCATCCTTTGAAAACCAAGGAGTGGTGTTTTGTACAGGTTGTTGGCTCCATATCCATTAGCTGCTCTGTTGCTCAATTTGCAGGGTCTTTGCTGACCATGCCACTCCCATGTAGTGCAAGGTGCTTCCTTTGATGTATCCTGTCAGCAGTAAGGGAGGCCCTTCGCCTAACAGAGCTCCGACTGAAAGGACAGACTTCAAAGGGAGTGTCCTTTTCAGAAATAAGCAAACTCCGCCAGATCTGTGTGGGGTTTTTCAATCACACACTGCTGACAGAACGCTCTTCGGCCTTTTTTGTCTTTCCGTGTCCCATTATCCTTCCAGTCCTTCCCCTTTGAAGTATTTACACACAGTCTCGCCATCTGGGTTTCGAGGGGGATTCTGCAGTGGTTTGCAGCATACCTAACAACAGAGCAAGACCCTCAAAAAAAAAAAAGACCATGGTGTGGCCCCAGAGCTTCTCATTGTCTGCCACCTGCTCTCCATTATCTAACATGTTTGTTTGGGGGCCGTGCTGCTTTATATCCATCTCTAGCTTTAATTCAAATGGCGTGACTGATCTGACCAAATGGTACAGACTGAAAGATTTAGAAGACCACACTGGGATTCTCAATTCATTTCTCGGTAAATGTTTTTTGACATCAACTCAAACAATCCTTATGAAATTCCTTTAAAGGCCAGCCTTTCCCTTTGTTGTTTGCAATGATTGTTCTGATCATTGCTTAATTACAATGTGCATTGCCACACGATGGATCATTTTACAATTAAAAAAAAAAAACACCATGGAATTATTTCGGCAATTTTAATTACTAATTAAAATACATTGACATCATACTTAATGTGTAAGGTAAGTTGAATTAAGCCTTTTTAAATGAGGAAATCTGCTTTATGCATCAATTGTACTTGGAAACAGACATATGTCCCTTCTAATGGGTAATGTGGGTATAAACATTTTGCTGATGGTTTCAAGAACATTTCGTGCGTTTGATTCAGCTCTCTGCTGCTCTTACTATGACCTTGAAAGCACAACTCATATAAGAGAATGCAGTTTTGTTAAAGGATCTATTGTTGCACAGATAGGAAGACTGAATCAAATAAACTAATACCTTAGATGCAGTCCTTTATCTCCCAAACACACACACACACACACACACAAGAATAGCTCTAACAGCCACTATGTAGCTTGTATCCTAATAGAAGCACGGGCTTTCAGAAAATAATAATGGGGGGAGGGGGTAGAGGGAGAAGACACGCATAACAGGAGAGTCATAGGCAGAGAGAAATCTGGGTTTGACACCATAGACTTTGGCAAGCTTTACTCCTAGAGTCAGAGACCAATTGCATGTTCTGTTTCTTATACACTTAGGAGATGAGAAGGGCCTAAATGGGGAGTATCGGACTTGGAGCTCTCTTACAAGGAACTCCAATAATTTCTAGTTCCCCTAATCAGTAATGGCTGCTATAAAAGATACCACAGACTGGTGACTTATAAACAACGGAAATTTATTTCTCACAGTTCTGGAAACTGGGAGTCCAAGATCAGGGTACCAGCATGGTTGGGTTCTCATAAAGGCCCTCTTCTGGATTGTAGACTGCTGACTTCTCACTGTGTCCTCTCGTGGTAGAAAGGGGCTAAGGAGCTTTCTCAGGCCTCTTTTATAAGGGCACGAAAGGAGATAGATGAAACAAGTATACAAGACGAGTGTGGGTGGGAGAGTTGGAAGGGGTCGACCTCAGCGAATGTACCTCAATCAGATTGAGGACGTTTTTAGCAAAGGCCAGCTTAGGAGTACCCTAATTAAGTTAATAACAATATACCTACCTATATAGTTTAAGTTTAAAAAATTTGGCTCTCAAAAGAAATTTCAATCGTTGTACTGTGGATATTTGGCTCTGTTGACTAATGAGTTTGCCGACCACTGATTTAGACCATATAGACACTGACTAGTTCTGTGACCTCGGGCAGATCACCAACACTCATTTATAAAATGAGATTTTATGGGGATTAAATGGGATCATATATACACAACGCCTGGCACTGGCAGGAATTTGGTAATTGCTATTGTTATCTGTAAATGGAGATACCTCTATGTTATATTGTTGTTGTGAGGATTCATGGTAAGAGATGTGAACTACCTAGCACATAGTAAATGCTAAGTATATAATCGCTGGTTATTATTTATGTCTCATTTGTGGCTCATATATTCTGCCTTGTAGGGTTGTTTTGTACATATAGTCTACCAATTAGGTTGTAAATTCCTTGAAAGAGGAGTCTTGTGATCATTTTGTATCCTTGGCAATGCCTAGTGGAGTTCCTCATATGTATTTTTCACTAAATTAATGGAGAACTTTAAGTCACCAAGATTAAAATTTGGGAGTTTTATCCTACTGGCAATTTGTAGTATTTATAGATTTGGGGATATGGGAGAAACATTGAAAGTGTTGTTAAAGAATAATTAATTGGATAGTTCTATTTAAGATGAATTAGAATAGGAATTAAAAGTGGAAATTTAGAAAGTATTTGCTCATCTGTATAGAATCTTCCACATTTGCATGTTTATAATGTGTTTCAAATAATCAGGGTTTTGTGTTGCTGCATGTACTCTCCAAACAATAATTGTTTGTTTTAAGCCTAGCTAGCGAAATGCTTTTGTTTGTAAATTCTGGGTGAATGGGCAATAGGGAATGGGGCTGAGCAGAGGGTAGCATGAAGGCATTGAGCCACTAACAAGTGGGAAAGGGGATCTAAAAGGAAAACAGGAGATGGCCTAGCAGTCCATTTCCATTTGGTCTATGGCCCTGGTGTCAGCCTGTCTGTTAGGATGTCAATCAATACCCAAATTAAAAAGTCAGGAACAGTTGAAAAGTTGGCAAACCTCAGCTTCCTCCATTTCAACCCCATTCCCCCTGAGTGAGCCTCTTCTGGTGGAAGAGAAGAGTAAGATGGAGGGAGGGAGAATGAGCAGTGATTCCAGAGCCCCCTCTCCCTCAGCCTCTTCTCTCCACCAGTTAACAACATAGTTTATCACCTTATACAAGATTTTTCATCCACAAAGGCTGTTGCTCTGGCCTCCTAGGAAGATCAAAGGCCTCCCAGAACACGGTTAGCTCGTCTCTTGCTTTTGAACACTTTGTATTTCTTCCTGGCACATACCTGTATTCAAGGATAGAAGTCTGAAAAAAACAACTGGAGAAAGTATAGCTTTGTTCCACTGAGGGAGACTGTAAATCAGGTTAACAATGCTAAATGTCATAAACGATGGAGTCTAGCAAGCACCTGTAGAGAGCATTTCTCTTTTGTAATTACAGTGTTTTCTCCATTTCATTGTGTGATGGTTTAGAAACAGCTCTGCCGAAAGTACATCTGGGAAACGGGATTGTGTGTGTGTGTGTGTCCAAAGCATCAGCAATAGAAAGCCCTGGTATAGAATCCTGTGTGTAAGAGCGTGTGGATAAATTTCCCATTTTGCCGCCTTCTCTGGATGGCTCACAGCATGATGTCTATGATGTAAGCTGTGATACAAAAGGGATTTATGCTAAGGTTTATCAAGACCTTAAAAAGATAATCAGAGTAGAATAAATAAGAAAGCTTGTTTGTACCTCCACACTGGCAAACTTTGAAAAGACTTTGTATTATTGACAGTGGAGAAAGTTAGTTCTATTGTTCCTATAAAATTATAACAGAACATGAGCAGAAATCTGAAGATTGTATACTTTGCAGTCATGTGCCACAAAATGATGTTTTGGTCAAGGGTGACCACATATACAATGGTGGTCTCATAAGATTGTAATCTCATTGTAATTTTGATACCTGTTTTTACTGTATCCTATATAATAAAAGGCTAATATGCAAATCGACTGAATGGCAGAACAACCAGTTGCTATGACGTACACTGACCACCAGGGGGTAGACACTCAATGAAGGAGCTGCCCCCTGGTGGTCAGTGCGCTCCCACAGGGGGAGCACCACTCAGCCAGAAGCCAGGCTCACGGCTGGTGGTGGGAGCCTCACCCACCTCCGCGGCAATACTAATGGGGAGCGGGCCTAAGCCCTCAGTCGGACATCCCCCAAGGGCTCCCAGACTGTGAGAGGGCACAGGCCGGGCTGAGGGACTCCGCCTCCAAGTGCACGAATTTCGTGCATGGGGCCTCTAGTCTTTTCTATGTTTAGATATGTTTAAATATGCAAATACATACCATTGTGTTACAATTGCCTACAATATTTGTTATAGTAACATGCGATAAAGGCTTATAGCCTAGGAGAAATAGGCTAGACCAGAGAGCCGCATGTGGCTCGCGAGCCGCAGTTTGCCGACCACTGGGCTAGACCATCTAGGTTTGTATGAGTGCACTCTATGATGTTCATACAACAACGTGCCTATGACTCATTTCAGAACATATTTCCCTCATGAAGTGGCACATGACTGTACATCTAAATCCTCTCCCTGAGAAGGGTCAGATTGGAGGACACCGTGGCCATGAGCAGTGCAGGGGTTTGTGGACAGGCTAGTGTTCTTGACCTGAGACTGAATTTGCAACTGGGATGTGTTTTGTTCACTTCTTCCACCCAGTTTCCTGTATATGTGTGTTTTGGGGGAGGATAATAAATACTTTCAGTGGGAGAAGTATAGACTTGGATAATATATAAGTTGGTAAGTCATTCTCTGAATAATCTAGATAAAATTTCTTATCAGTCTTATTAGGTTACATGTATATAAACGTTAAATGGTTTAGAAACAAGTTTCATTGATGGCATAGTTATAGCATAGCAAGAATGTGCCAGTGTATGGGGGCAAAGAGAAATTTCAGGTGACTCTTAATGAAATACAACTCTCCTTAAATGTAATGTATTAAGCCGGACCCCAAACATCAGTGCCAGGACACTGTAATAGTCAACCCTCTGATTCAAGTGGGCCTCACGTGCATTTTGCAAAGCAAGGTGAGTCAATATCACCTGGAAAAACTTCTTGGGCCACTATAATTCAACAGGGTTTGTTAAAAGAAAATCTCACCAATTTTACTGACTCTTATACTTTGCCATAAAGTTTTTGCTTACTTGATAAGACTGTACCTTTTTCCTTTTGCGCCGGTGTTCAGGGTGTGTTTATGGACACCATCAGCCTCATGATGAAGTGTGACCAGGTGGGAGGCGCAGGCATAGACTGCAAGATTTGTGCTGTGCCTTTGCTGGGATGAAACACGTGGGTGAACAGTTTACATCAGCTCTTCTTTACTCTGACAGGGTCTTGCATCAAAGTTACTAGTATGCTGACCCTCCTCCCCTTTGCTGCTAATTTCTTTACCTGATGACTCACTGTAGTGTATGAATGGTCCATCCTATGAAAACAGCTGTCTACCTGTTCTGAGTTGTCTTAGAAGAAGAAAGTTATATTTAGGTACTTTGAGTTTCTGGGTTCCTTTGAAGTTTAAAAGTAATTAATTTACATTGATTTGCATATTTTAGACAGTGCCAAAAGCTAAATTCATTTTTTATTCACTAGATATTTAAAGAGGTTAATCCACAACATAGACAAAATGGGTGCCCTTCTGAGCTTGTCATTGTGAGGAAGAAAACAGGCAAATAAACAAGGTAGTTACAGAATGTGGTAAATGCTATGGGAAAAAAAATAGATTAAATAGAGAGAATGGGATTCTTTGAAAGTTCAGAAAACGTCTCTTTAAATATGTGATAGTAAGGCTATAACCTGTCATGCAAAGGTCTCAAGAGAGAAATTCCAGGCAAGGATCGTCGTAAATACCAAGGCAGATTTGTCCAGCTGAGTTTAGTCATTTGATGGACAGAGATAAAGCCAATTAGTCTGGAGTGTAGTAAACAGAAGGAGAGAGCAGGAAAGATATGAGGTCTGAGAGATACAGCCCAGGGCAAATTCACACAGGGCCTTGGCAAAAAGGATAAAACCTTGGGATTTTGCTCAGAGGACAGTGGAAGCCATTAAGAGGCTTTAAGCAGAGATGTGATGTAATCTGTAGAATAACACTTTCGCCCGGCCAGTGTTGCTCAGTTGGTTGAGCATTGTCCCATGCACCAGGCGGTCACTGGTTCTATTCTGGTCAGGGCCCATGCCCCGGTTGCAGGCTCAATCTCCAGTAGGGGTTGTGCCAGGAGGCAGTCGATCAATGTTTCTCATCAATGTCTCTATCTCTCTTTCTCCCTCTCTCTCCCTCTCTCTGAAAGCAAGAAAAACACTTTCTTTCAGAAATGGATATACTTAGCCGTAACACAAAATCAATATTGAATATTGAAAACGGTCTTCCCCGAGGCTCAAGAGCTGTGATTAGAAGCCTCGTTAGTGTCTATTCCATACTTAATGCTGGACACATGAACAAAGGGAATAGGTTACGAGGACTAGACTTTGGAGTATGCAGGAAGGCTCCCACCGAGCCAGAATTCAGCCTTGGAGGAAGGACACTGCCCGCTAACACTGATGCCCGAGGCAGCTTTGAGCAGACACCCGCCAAGTTGAGATCAAACCTGAGGGTGGAGGGGTTTGCTGGCAGATGGTGCTGATCTCTCTGAAGCTGCATAGGACACTGATTCTGATAGGGTAGAACCAACTGCCAATTGAATCCAACTGGTACTGCTGGAAACAACTGCTACAGCAGCCGATACCAAGAGGGCAGCAGCAGCTTCATTCTTCAGGAGTGAAATGGAAACCGCAGGCATCACTTCCGCTCATAGCCGATTGTCCTAAGGGGCATAAACAGATTTTGGAATAAATGCAATTCATTCTTGGTAAGCATGCAATTCAGCTGGTGGGAGCAGGGGCACACGGATGTCCTAAGAGAGTAACCTCGGGGAGGAACCATCCAGCAAGCCTTGAACGTGAGTCCATTTCTTTTCCAGAGAACCTGGGTCTGGCCATCGGTTAATTGTGGTCCAGTTAAGTCAGGACACTAATTTCCGGCGGTGCTCAAGCCTCACCACTTGCCCCTATCTCCAAAAGCAAAGGCTCCTGTGACAGGCCAAAGATAACATGTACCCCTCAAAAAGGTACCAAGTCAATGGGACATTAACCACACATGAGACTTCACAGGAATAAAAGTTCTTTTTCATCGTCCTCTCTCTTCCCTCCCCACCACCCTTGCAGGGTCTGGCAGGACCAGGATAAAGAGACATGGACAGAGGCAGCTTAGTAAAGCTCAGCTCCAGGTCTTATTCTCTTTCCTTGGTCCCAGTGCCAATCTCAAGGGCCAATCAGATACAGTCCTATGACAAAGAGCCGAAGTAACAGACGGCTCCCCTTGCTTTGGTTTGGGTCTTGGGCTCAAGGAAGCAAAAAGAGGTTGACATTTTAATAAGTTTCCTCTTGATTCCCCCAAGTCTGACTCCAAATAGGGATTTGAAAGGAGAACTCTGGCTTGTAGTAGAGCCTGCAGTTTTTCCTGGCATGTGCTCCTAAGCGATGGTGCTTTCGTGTGTGCCAATTTAGCTAAGCTTCCCGAAGTCCCATCCAGTTCTGAGTTAGGATTGGCCACAGAGGAAGTTGCTGGAGATAAACAAGGCAGAGGTAAAGCAGAAGCCAGTCTGCTCAGAGGTCCCAGTCAGTGGCCAGGCATCCACAGCTCACCCGCGTGGTCCCTGACCTTCCAGTTCCCCCTACCATGTCTGTGGAGCAGCAGTCTGGCCTGCAGCTTCTCAGGTCCCAGGGAATCCCCTTCTTCAAGCTCTGTGCAGGTGCACGTGAAGGTCTGTAGCACAGGATGCGGCTCCTTCTGCAGGTACCCACGTGGTGGAGGTCAGGCAGCGGGGTCAGGCAGGTTCCACCTTGTCCTCCCTCTCCCCCAGCCCTGCTGATCAGTGGTGGCTCTCGGCCCACCAGCAAACCAGAGGCAACACTATCTGACCGACTTATTCCCCAGGTCCCACAGCTACATAGTCCAGTTCCCATCATAAACCCCTTATTCCATATCACTTGAACTTCAATACAATAATCTATGCTGGGGAGACAAGTTATGCCTAAACCTGAACAAGGTTTATTTCTGGCTCATGGTCCATCACAGCTCTGTGCTGCATGTCTCCACTCTGGGACCCAGGGTGAAGGAGCCGCCTCTGTTCAGAGCATCGCTGGTCACTGACACATGGAGAGAGACAGGGAACCACACCTGCTCTTGAGGCTCTGCCTGCAGGGACTCCCGCCACGTCCCTCACACTCGGCCAAAGCAGTTCCCACAGAAATGCCTCCATGCAACAGGAAAAGGGGGGAACATAATACAATATGTATATGGTTTCTTTCTAACAGTAAACGTATAGATCATTTCTCCACACCAATTCTGCAATTCTCTAACATCAGCTAGATATCCACTGATTCAATTCAATTCTGACACTAACTTAGCACAGACCCCACAGGTTAAGGGCTCAGTCCCACAGGATAGCCCCACTTCAGCTGCAAATAAGGTGCCCAGGCTGCCCACACTTCTGCCCAGCGAGTTGCTGGGCAGAGGTTCAGGGGTTCTCATGACCACCTCCTTGGGTATAACAATTTGCTAGAATAACTCAGAACTCAGGGAAGTACTTTACTTACCAGGTCATTATAAAGGGTACAACTCAGGAACAGCTAAATGTGTAGGACAAGGTATGGAGAGGTGGCCTTCAGTGTGTTCAGCAACTTGAAGCTCCCAGAACCCATCATGTAGGGGTGTTTTTTTTGTTGTTTTTTTTAAAATATATTTTATTGATTTTCCACAGAGAAGAAGGGGGAGGGATAGAGAGTTAGATACATCGATGAGAG
Source organism: Myotis lucifugus (assembly GCF_000147115.1). Classification (NCBI taxonomy): domain Eukaryota; kingdom Metazoa; phylum Chordata; class Mammalia; order Chiroptera; family Vespertilionidae; genus Myotis; species Myotis lucifugus. The sequence goes on from NW_005871125.1 coordinate 1,436,823, forward strand.
AGAAATATCGATCAGCTGCCTCCTGCACATCTCCTACTGGGGATGTGCCCGCAACCCAAGTACATGCCCTTGACTGGAATCGAACCTGGGACCCTTGAGTCCGCAGGCTGACGCTTTATCCACTGAGCCAAACCGGCCAGGGCCATTTAGGGGTTTTTATGGAAGTTTCTGTAGTAGGTGTGATTGGTTAAATCATTGGCCATTGGTGATTGAACTCAATTTCCAGCCTGTCTCCCCTCCCAGAAAATCAGGGGGTGAAGCTGAAAGTACAAACCTCTTATCATCTGGTTGGTTTTTCTGGCTACGAGAACCCAATCCTCTCCCACCACACCCATGAGTCATCTCATCAGCATACAAAAGAAAGTATATTCCAAGTGTTCTAGGAGCTCTAGGCCAGGACCCTGGGACAAAGATCACATATTTATTTTTTATTATGCCATCATGTGAAACAAAAACAGATAAGGACACAAAAACATCCTTCAGGAATCTAACAGTTTGCAGAAAGGATTCAGGTTTGAAGATCAACATTGTCTCTCTTTCCATCACAAATGACTATATTGTTCACTCAGCAACATTTTGGGGACCTGAATTAGATACAAGCAGTGTAGTGGGGATATTTTAAGACTAAGTCAGTATTCTGCTTATTTCTATTATTTTTAGTAGTTTTCCTTTGGGACTAAAATGCTACATTTTATTTCGGTTGTAAGATGATAAAATATTTATTTGAGAAATGAATGAGTTGAATATTGGGTCACTCCTGAATCTTGAGGCCCAAGAGGAAAATGATGGTTTTTTTCCACTCTAATCTGTCAAAACTAGACAAACTTTAACGTGGCCGGGGGGATTGACATTGCAAGTGCTTGAGAAATAAATTAAAGGAGTGTCACAGTTTATTTCCTAGATGCTCATAAAACTACTTCTACTTTTTAGCTATCATATAATCAATAGCCCTCATATAATTCTATTATGAGAGGTTTCTCCTTGTGTTTTGAACTAACTTGAAAATTAACTTGAGAACACTATACCTGAAGTTGTTTGATTTCTCTCTACTTTTCACCTCTGGGCTCTATACTTATTGAGTGTATAGAGTATATGTTGTTCATTTTTGTATATCCAGTGGTTATCATGGTTCCTGGCATAGAGTAGATGCCCAACAAATGCTTATATATTACCATATCCTATCTATTTTAAGATGCACATGTTTTTCACTTTTTAACCTCTCTGAAGTTGGTATGTATCTTGCGATTAATAATGGTTTACATCACTGTCTCCCATTTTTGAAACCTTCCATACCTCCTGGTAAGATGAAGAAAGCCTCAACTTCACAGCATATTCGATTTGATCAAATATGGGTAATTAATAAATTATTCAAATGTTACTTTTCTAGAGTTATTATAATATTGATTCAAACATTTTATAAAGTGATGTCCCAAGTATGACATTAAATACTCTTTCACAGTTTTATAGCCTCATAAATTAGGTGTTTAACTCAAAATTAATCAGCATTCTTTTTGTTACTTATCTGTTCAAATAAAAATATAATTCTCCAAATGGAGTTTATCATGTTAACCAAACTGATTACCTTTATCCTGCCATGTAATTGAGACATGGGCAGAGATTTTGTTGTCCTTTTATTCATTCTTTTATTATTTACTCAAAAGTATTGACATGTTTCACCTTAATTAGTGTTTTGTGTTAACTCAATTATTATATGTTGAGTCACATAGTAACATATTCTGCTGAGAGCTGTGGTGTGGGGGAGTTATATGCCATCTGAGTCCTACGCCACGGGCAAAGTCTCCACTAAGCAATTAGCATTTGTCTATGTGAAGCGCAGTGGTCACTACACTGTGACCAACCATCCATCTCCTGAGCTTTAGTAAGTAACCTGCTGTTGTTGCTATTCTATTTTTGAATTTCAATTCACCTATGCATGTGCTGCCTTGTTCTCTAACACGCCTCTTGTATGCTTGGTGATTTTAATAGCTAGGGGAAAGCATTTCATTATAAACTGCATGACCATATTTGTTTAATTTGGAATCAAGGAAACCAAGAGGCATTCTTTTAAAAACTGTGTGCGTGTATGCTGTGAATGAAGTATACCGATGAAAGAAAGAAAAAAAAGTCTTATTTTCAGAGGATCAGGCTGTTTGTTATAGCAGATGATCAGAAATGCTGGCTGAAATTCTGCCCTGGACCATTTCATCAGCTGCAGGCATGACAAGCTTACCAATTACGCCGGCATTTGCAGATGGACATAAGGGAAACTCCTTATATTAGACATGAAAAGATTATTCAAATGGATACGCTCTTTTCTGATTTTTTTTAGATAGAAGATAAGTTTATGTGTTTAGTTACATGTGAAATATGGGACTATGTGTTACTTTCAAATAAGGGCCACGTAATTGATATTGCACTGTTGGGCACTTACCCCAGAGAAATAAAAACAGGTTTACACAATAGCCTGTACACAAATGCTCAGAGAAGCTTTATAACAGCCTCAAACTTGGGGGGAGGGGAAACAATGCCCTTCCATAGGTGAATGCTTAATTCCTTTTCCATCTAATCTATATATTGAAGCAGCTACCAAGAACCAGCAATGTGCTTAGAATGAGTGGGGGATAGTTCTTATCGGGGTTGGCCATCCATCGCCTGGGAACTTGTTAAAAATGTAAACCCTCCAACGAAGGGCACCCCAGGCCCACTGGGTCAGGAACCCTGCCCGTGAGATTAACAAGCTCTGCAAGCCGACTTTGATGCTAAAGTTTGAGGACCACTGGTCCACAAATAAACCGTTAGCAGGTGGTGTTGAAGTGCCATATTAAATGTGTCTGCAAAGCACTTTGGAAAAAGGGAGAAAGCCAATACCTGGGAAAATTCAGAAGGAGTGTACAGAAGAGATGACATTTGAGCCAAACTTAAAGGCAAATAGGATTTTATTCTTAAATTTAGCAAATCCTTACGAAGCCCATACTATCATGGTCACTCTGCCAGACTAAGGAAGTTTCATAAGCAATAGTTCAATAGGCGTCATTGAGCAATAACTCAGGCAGATTTACCAGGAGGAAGCCCAAGGCTTCCTCACGTTCTGGGATCCCTGCAACACCCTGCCTCTGCGTTTGTAATTATACAAAATTATGAGAGTACATAAGTGTGTGCTCTTTTTCTTACATTAGACCCCACAAAATCTGGACCTATGCTTAGGGGTATGAGGGAGATAGTAAGGAAGCAAGTAGGCCCTTCCGGTAAAGAAAACCATCTATGCCAGGGGACAGAGGCAGGGAGTGATGAGTCTGTTGGTGAGACCAGAGTGTGAGTGACTAACAAGGTTCATTACCAGAGGCCTTGGACTTTATCCTCTACTCAGTAGATAACATTAGAGACTTTCAGCAGGTGCCTGCCTGCATCTAACAAAGGTAACTGTAGCAACTGTACAAGGCGGCAGATTGATGAAGAGAGAGATGAGAGCCAGGCACATGGGTCAGCAGCAAAATGAAAGTTACTGGCAGGGAAATGTTGAAGGTGGAGATTCAGGCAATGGGAGTGAAATTGAGGGACAGTGCAGAGAGAGAATCTACCTCAGGATCCACTGGAAGATAAGCCAGGTAAAGACATTGAAAGTGACTTTTAGATTTAGAGTTTGGGTGTTTGGGGTGCATTATCATGTGGATAATAAACCTTGCAACTCAAAGAAAACTCTGAGAGAAGCTGTGAGTTTCATGGAGAAAATAATGGAGCTCCATTTTCAAGAAGTTGCATTTTTCTACATTATGCTTCCCTCATTCTGAAGTATATATGTAATTCTAATGAACTACTTTCTGAGAAGGGCTACACATTTGAAAGAAAAATCACTTATGCATAGCCCAGTGCTTTATAATTATACAATATCATTATTCTTAAAATTATGTTCTATAGTCATTAATTAAATCATTATTTCCAAAGAACATGAAATGGGACTTAAGTACATAGACAAAAGTCTGCCTTACTGATAAAATATGAATCAAGCAGGCTTTCAAATAACTTAGCACCATCTCTGATGGCTAGAAAAGATGGTTTTAAAGACTCTGCAAATAACTTCTAGGATGAAAAGGTCAGAAGACTCCCCCTTATAGTATCATTAAATGAAAGATAGCAGAGCAGGTGAGGAGGAGAAGTAAGCCCTGCTTAGACCCAGGTGGAGGTTGGGGGTTAATGGAAGGAAGCTTAAAGTTGCCTGTCAGAGATATGCATGGCAAAAGAGGTGAAGTATATGTGAAATCCATATCAAAGAACACTAAACAGATTTTGTGCCCTGATGTAATTACACAGATTAGACATCTAGCAAAGCATAAAGCAGCAGGTCTCAAGAAAAAGGTCATCTAAATATCCCTAAGTGATTGTTCACTGAGATTATTCATAAAGAGTGAACATGGAGGATGAGGGAGATCTGTTTTTGGTGCATGAGCTTTGCAGCGTCTGTTAAACATCATGGCTTACTCATTGCCATTTAACAGGGAAGCCGTTGCCAGGGCACCCGGTCCTACTGTCATGTTCTGTGTGCTGGGCATGGCGTTGCTAAACACAACAGAGAACAACAGTGGGTGCTCTGGGGTTGCCATGAAAGGCTTCAGGCCAGCTTAGCAGACTTCAGAGTTCCTTCCTGTGAATTATGAATTGAAACACCTGGAATTCTGACAGTGCATCCCGATCACATTCTGCTCTTAGGATTAGAAATGGTTCCCTCCTTTGCTGGATTTATCTCAAACTTGGTTGAAGTTAATGTGTGTGTCACATTTCCTTTATCCACTCATTTGTTGGATATTTAGGTTGTTTCCAAATCCGGGCTATTGTAAATAACGCTGCAATGAATATGAAAGTGCAGAGCAGCTATCTCTTCAAGATGCTAATTTCATTTCTTTTAGCTATATACTAAGAAGTAGGATTGCTAGATCAGATAGTAGTTCTATTTTTAATTTTTTGAGGAACTACCGTGATGTTTTCCATAATGGCTGTACCAATTTACACTCCCACCAACAATGTACAAGGGTTCCCTTTTTTCATATCCTTGCCAAAAGTTATCTTTTGTCGTTTTTATAATAGCCATTCTACCAGGTGTGAGCTGATATCTCATTGTGGTTTTGATTTGCATTTCTCTAATGACTAGTGATGTTAAGTAGCTTTTCCTCTACTTGTTGGTCATTTGCATATTTTGTTTGGAGAAACTTCTATTCAGGTCCTTTGCCCATTTTTTAATAGGGCTATTTTCTCGCTATTTAGTTGAGTTTCTTATGTATTTTAGATGTTAACCATTCTCAGGTATATGGTTTGAAAATATTTTCTTCCATTCTGAGGAAAATATTTTCTTTGCTCTGTTGATTGTTTCTTTTGCTGTTCAGTAATATAGTAGTTTAATGAGATCCCACTTGTCTGTTTTTGCTTTGGTTGCCTGTGCTTTTGATGTCAAATCCATGAAAGCAATGTCAAGATTTCTCCCATGTTTTCTTGTAGTTTTATAGTTTCAGGTCTTACATTTAAGTCTTCAACCTATTTTGAGTTGATTTTTATATATCAGTGAGATAACAACCCAATTTCATTCTTCTGCATGTAGATATCCAATTTTTCCAACACTATTTATTGAAGAGACAATCTTTTCCCCCATTATATGTTATTGGCACCCAAAGATCAGGTGATCATAAATGCATGAATTTGTTTCTGGGCTCCCTATTCTGTTTCATTGGTCTATATGTCTGTCTTTATGCAAGTGTCATACCATTTTGATTATTGTAGCTTTTTAATAGAGTTTTAAATCAGGAAGTATAATGCCTCCAGCTTTGTTCTTCTTGTTCAAGATTACAAAGCCACTGTTCTCAAAACTGCCTGGTACTGGCACAAGAACAGACATATAGACCAATGGAGTAGAATAGAGAACCCAGAAATTGACCCAAACCACTATGCTCTATTAATATTTGACAAAGGAGGCAAGAGCATACAATGGAGTCAAGACAGTCTCTTCAATAAATGGTGTTGGGAAAATTGGACAGATACATGCAAAAAATACGAAACTAGACCACCAACTTACACCATACACAAAAATAAACTCAAAATGGATAAAGGACTTAAACGTAAGATGAGAAACCATAAAAATCTTAGAGGAATACACAGGCAGCAAAATCTCAGACATATGCCAAAGCAATATCTTCACTGATACAGCTCCTAGAGCAGTGGTTCTCAACCTTCTGGCCCTTTAAATACAGTTCTTCATGTTGTGACCCCAACCATAAAATTATTTTCGTTGCTACTTCATAACTGTAATTTTGCTACTGTTATGAATCGTAATGTAAATATCGATGGTTGCAAATATCAAAACATTTCTATATGTGACACGGCACCAGAGTTAAGTTAGGGTTTTTCAAAATGCTGACACCCGCTGTCCTAGGGCAATGGAAACTAAAGAGAAAATAAACAAATGGGACTACATCAAAATAAAAAGCTTCTGCACAGCAAAAGAAACCATCAACAAAACAACAAGAAAGCCCACTGCATGGGAAAACATATTTGTCAATGTTATCTCCAATAAGGGTTTAATCTCCAACATTTACAGGGAACTCAGAAACTTAACAAAAAGAAGATAAACAACCAAATCAAAAAATAGACAACGAACCTAAATAGATACTTTTCAAAAGAGGACATTCAGAAAGCCAAGAGACATATGAAAACATGCTCAAAGTCACTAATCATCCGAGAGATGCAAATCAAAACGACAATGAGGTACCACCTCACAGCTGTCAGAATGACTATCATCAACAAATCAACAAATGACAAGTGTTCGTGAGGATGCAGAGAAAAAGGAACCCTCATGCACTGCTGGTGGGAATGCAGACTGGTGCAGTCACTGTAGAGAACAGTATGGAGTTTCCTCAAAAAACTAAAAATAGAACTCCCATTTCACCCAGTAATTCCACTTCAAGAAATATATCCCAAGAAACTAGAAACACCAATCAGAAAGGATATATGCACCCCTATGTTCATAGCAGCACAATTTACCATAGCTAAGATTTGGAAACAGCCTAAATGCCCATCAGCAGATGAATGGATTAGAAAACTGTGGTACATCTACACAATGGAATACTATGCTGCTTTAAAAATAAGGAATTCTTACCATTTGCAACAGCATGGATGGAACTGGAGAGCATTATGCTAAGTGAAATAAGCCAGTCAATGAAAGAAAAATGCCACATGATCTCACTCATTTATGGATAATAAAGACCATTATAAACTGATGAACAAAAATAGATACAGAGGCAGAGCAGCATTGAACAGACTGTCAAACTACAGTGGGAAACCTGGGGAGGGTTGGAGGGGGGGGTAAGAGATCAACCGAAGGACTTGTATGCATGCATATAAGCATAACCAATGGACACAAGACACTGGGGGGTAGGAGAGGCCGGGGAATGTCAAGGGGGGGGGGTAAAGGAGACATATGTAATACTCTTTGTAATACTTTAAGCAATAAAACAAAATTAAAATAAATAAATAAATAAAAATAAAAATAAGTTTAAAAAATATTGCCTTGGCTTTGGGGGTCCTTTGTATTTCTATATAAATTATAGGGGTTTTTTATTTCTGTAAAGAATGGGATTTTGATAGGGATTGCATTGAATGTATGCATCAGTTTGGGCAGTATGGACATTGTAACAATATTAATATTTCCAATCAATTTACACAGAATGTGTTTCTTTTTCTCTGTTTTCTTTAGTATCCTTCACCATTGTTTCATGATTTTCAGTGTATAAGCTTTTCACCTCTTTGGTTCAGTTTATTTCTAATTTATTCTTTGAACTGGTATAATAAGTAGAATTGTTTTAATTTTCTGATAGTTTGTTATTAGTGTATGGAAATACCACTAATTTTTGCATGTTGATTTTTGTCTCCGGAAACTTTACTGAATGTATTTGTTATTTCTAATAGGCTTTTGTGTGTTTGTCTTTAAGGTTTTCTACATATCATGTTATCTGGAAACAGTGATAATTTTGCTTCCTTTCCGATTTGGTTACCTTTTATTCTTTGTCTTGCCTAATTGCTCTGGCTAGGACTTTCCATACTCTACTGAATAAATGTGAAAAGAGTGGACAATCTTGCCTTGTACTGGATCACAGAGGAAAAGCTTTCTGTTTTTACCATTGAGAATGATGTTAGCTGTGGGATTTTCATACATGGCCTTTTTTTGCGTTGAAATAAGTTTCTTCACCTATTTTGTTGAGTTTTTATTTTGAGTGAATATTAAATTTTGTCAAATGCTTTTTCTTGGGATTCTACGTTCTGTTAACCTTTTATTCTGTTAATGTGATATATCAGTCAACTTGTGTATGTTGAACCACCCTTTTATCCCAGGGATAAATTCCACTTGCTCCTAGTGTATAATCTTTCCAGTGTGCTGTTGAATTTAGTTTGTTGGTATTCTATTGAGGGTTTTTGCATCTAAGTTTATTAGAAATATCGGCCTGTAGTTTTCTTTTCTTGTGGTGTCTTTGTTTGGTAAGTGGGTGATACAGGGGTCATAGAATGAGTTTGAAAGTGTCCCCACCTCTTCTGTGTCTTGGAAGAGGTTAAGGAGAACTAATATTAACTCTTCTTCAAATGTTTGGTGGAGTTCAACCGTGAATCCCTGGGTTTTTCTTTGTTGTGAGGGTTTTTTATTACTGATTCAGTTTCCTTATTATTGGTCTGTTCAGGCTTTCCATTTCCTCTTGATTAAGTCTTGGTAGGTTGTATATTGGTAAGAGTGGGTTCAGCTCTTTCACTTTTTTAAAATTGGTCTAAGAACAGACGGAAACTTGATTTAATGAATACAGATTGCAGCTGGTTCTCCTTCTTCGTTCCCATGTCAGTCGATAACTTTCCCATAGGCTAGAAATCTCAATCATTTCCTCTCCTTCCTTCTTCCTCACTCTGCATAACCAACTTTATTTTTGGAATGCTTTTCCTGTCTCGCTCCTCCTGTGCATTTCCAATGGACATAACTCCTTGCAGCTCCAAGTGTGATCTATGGGCCAGCAGCACTGTCATCAACTAGCAGCTTGTTAGAAATGCAGAATCTCAGACTGTATCTAGACCTGCTAAATCAGAATCTGCATTTTTTAAAAGAAGATTAATAAATAAAATCAGAAATAAAGAATATTGTAACTGATACTATAGAAATTCAAAGGATCATAAGACACAACTATGAACAGTCATCTGCCAACAAATAACCTAGAAGAAACAGATAAATGCTTCTGTTTTGTTTTCAACTAGAAGCCCAATGCATGAAATTCGTGCAAGGGGCACAGCCCCAGCGGCCACCTCTGCCTCGGCCCTTGCAGACCCGGCTTCGTCCAGAAGGTCGTCTGGTCTAATTAGCATATTACACTTTTATTATTATAGATACTGACCTATAAGTCCATGCAAGGTGATTCTAGTGCTAAATTGTTGAGAGGGTCTTTTTTCTGACTTTTAGGATAAGAAGAAAATATGGATAAATTTGAGAAAGATTTTCCTAGGGAAATGTAAGCTTTTATACTCAGAAAGGCACCCTGACTTTAACAGAATTATAGTGTAAAGTGTACTTGGAAATCATGTAGTTTAGCTACATTATTTGTAATTAAGAAAATTAAGGCCCTAAAATGTGACATATTAAAATTTAGATAGGATATAAAAGAAATGGCTTCTTCCTGGTTCCTACGTTGGGAATTTTTTTTTTCACTAAACCAAAGATGTTTTATTTTATTTCTTTGGATAATATATAGTAGAGTTTTTGAGCCAGATTCTGGGAAGAAAATGCATTAACAAAATCTGAAGTGCTTTTCATTGAGTATTAAACCACAGTAAAGAGCCAGAATTTTAAAATGTAAATGCACCGTCATGCTGCTGTTAAAGCACCAAATGGAATATTCTGAATGTAGCAATCAAATATCATGGAGAAGTCATCAATGTTTAAACCATAAATCATCAAAAGAGGGTAGAGGGAATCTCTGTTACTTTATAGGATGCAATCAGGGGCTCTTCCTTCAAATATACTTACTAATGAATATCCATGTGATGCACCAGGTGCTTTCTGATTATTTCTATCCTTTCTGTAAAGCTAAAGGCGAAAAATGCTAACTTGATTCTCAGGTACAGAATTATTTTAAGCTAGCAAAATGTAGTGAAATATTACTTCTCTAATAAGTTTCCTGCATGGCCGCTTAGTTTCAGTGTCTCTAGTATAGGAGTCAAGAATCTTTCCTTAGTATTTATAAGTCTTCAAATGTCCACCGAAAGGACAGGAATTAAGAAGTATTGACTCTTTTATATAAAAAAGGTGTTGGTATGTAGGTGCTACAGAAAGGCGCATGGTGTCAAAGGCAGATATCATGGACTTCCTAGTCTCTTCTGGGGGGACCAGCACAGCTCGACATCCCTTGTCCCATAACCCCAAACGCCGTAGTCCCCAAATCACCTCCAAGTCACCCTGGCCTGATAATGCTGAGTTCCCAGCCCTTGTTTAGCCTGCCAGCAGTTTCACACAACCTACGTAGAACAGTGATCATCCTGGAAAACGGAAAGCAAACCTGACTCGCACTAACAGCTAGACTTGGTATTCTCCTGGTGAATATAAACCATTTCACAGTAAACCAGTTTCAGACAAGACCACTCTGTGTCCCTCATGAAATAAGATTAAAACAAACACACACAAAAACAAGATCACAGTGATCATGACTAAACACAGACCAAAAAAGAACATTGTCCAAACCAGAAGCATGACCAAACATTCCTCCTTTGTGTGTGTGTGTGTGTGTGTGTGTGTGTGTGTGTGTGTGTGTGTGTTTGTTTTGTTTTGGTTTGGTTTTTTGGCTGATATGAGTGGCTACGGCTTCTTTATCAATTACAGTTTTATCCCCACATTATTTCCCCTATTTTCTAGACAAAATTATTAAGCTATCCAATGATAGAATTACCTCTCTTTTGGATAGCATTCACTCCAGAAAAAAAATCCTACCTCCTTAACCCCTTCACAAAATTACCTAACATGATCCCAAGTCCCACAGATTCTTTCTAAGCCCCTGGTACTGAGATTAACCCCTTGTTGCATTGATCCAATAAACCAAACTTTTTTTACTGCTCTTATGTTCTAAGTCTTTGACGGATAGGTTTCAGCAATGTTTCCAAATTGTGAATGTACCAATTAATAGTTTAGGGAAATGTTAAGAATCTTTACCTTTTCCAATATGTGTGCTTCGTTTTAATAAATGGGACTGACTAATTATTACAATCAGCAATTAGTCTTAAAGAGAACTAGAGGGAAAACTTGGGCACTAAGACAAAGCTTTCCCAGGGCTTCCCACCTTTACCTCATGTAGAAATAATGTTTTTCTGATGACTAGTACTCAGGCTGGTAGTAATAATTGCTATTGTATTAAAATTTATAAGCAATGCTTTCTTTTGGACTGATTTAACTTTATTCCAATATGAGGCCTTCGGTGATTTTTTTATTATTTTAATCCCTAATTAGTCGTTAGTTAACATGTTTTCATCTTTCTTTAATGGTGAAACAACAAGAAATGTAATTGCCTACATTTCTGAGGCCTTTTTTTGGATTTATTGGGACTGTGCTTCAGGGAAATGATAACTTACAAAATGCTCCTTGGCTTGGAAAGAGAAGACAGGGCTAGGCAAAATTGGCTCCAGGAATTTAACAGCCTACCAATGCCTCTGGTTTACAGGAGACCATATTCTTTGGCCACGTTTCCCTCCCAGCAGCCCACTGATACTTGAAATGTTGACACACTGTAAGAAGGAGAGCAAGGACAAATAAGACAGTGAAAGATTGTAGCTGAAGTGACCACTGCCGTCATCAGAAACGAGCGCAGTACTGTGACCTGAGAAGCAGCGTATTCTAAGATTACACTGAAATGTAATAAAAATTCAGAATTATGGACTTTGAGTTGAGAAGTGAAATAAGTGAAAGTTTATCAATTTCTTGGTAAGAGGAACTGGAATTAGGAATCTAGAAATGCTCTGGAGCAATCTTGGAGAGAATACATATTTGAAAAAAAGAAGAAGAAGAAAGAGATAAATGTGTGGTTTCTTTCATCCCGTTTACAAAATATTTAGTGCCTATTATGTGCCATGCATGATTCTAAAAACTGAGGATATAATGGTGGGGGGGAGGGGAAGTATTAAGGGATGGCAACAAACCTTAGTATCAAAAAGATGTCTGTAGAATAAACTGATGGTTGTCAGATGGGTGGGGGGTGAAAGGGGAAGGGATTAAGAAGTACAAATTGCCAGTTATAAAAATCAGTCACAGGGATATAAAGTACAGCATAAGGAATATAGTCAATAATATTTTAATAACTATGTATGGTGTCACATGGGTACTAGACTTATCTGGATGGCCACTTCCTAAGTTATATAAATGTCTAATTACTATGTTATACTTGTAAGTCTAATACAGTAGGTCCTTGGGTTACGTCGGAGATCCGTTCCTACGGCGCAAGGTAACGTGATTTTCGCTGTAAGTCGGAACCCACCTACATAAGCACCTACGTCACTCACATGGAGCACAGACACAGCAGTAATGAAGTGAAACAGTAAAAAAAAATTTTTTTAAAGAAAGATAACAATTCCTGACCTTTACTTGTGATAAATAAATAATAAAAAACATAAAGCACACATGTACATACATCAAAATGACGGAACTTTTTTTTAATATAAATAAATGGGAGATGGTGATGTAACCATGAAACGACATACATTGAGTCCGACATAACCTGAGGACTGCCTATATAGTATTAAATGTCAACTGTAATCAACATTTTTTAAAAAAATTACTGATATAAGAATAAAAACACAATCAGAAAAAAAAATCTGGCAAGTCCTAAAGATGATTAAAGGATTAGAAAAACCTAACACATAAAGAAAAGATACCAAGGTGCTTTATCTCTTAAAGGCAAGAAACCAGCCATTGCTCAGTGTAGAACAAGAAAACAAAATGAAACTGTGCTATAATGTAAGAGATTAAGACAAAGGTCTGCTCTCTTGTTAAATGTTGATATGAGTTAAATTAGTATGTTATCAACTCTCCTCTTTTGGAGACTAAAAAGATGTGGTTTAGTTGCATCTATTGGGGACAGTTTGATTGAGACCTAGATGCATCCTTGCCCAAGGGCTGACAGATGGATCAAATGATCTCTCAGCATCCCTTCCAGCCCCACACTTCTGTTTTCCTGTGATTGTTGGACTAGGATGTTAGCTGAGTCAGATTTGCCCTTGCAAGTTAGTGGAGGAGTCAGCTGCTTGAAAGAAAACAGGTAGACTTTTTGTCCCCAAAATAAATGCCTCTCTACCCTTTCCAAATTAAATTATACCATTAAATTATACCATTATTTTCCTTGCATCACAAAGTATTTTTTAGTCTTATAGAGTTCTTAATTGAATACCTAAGTAAAAATAAACTCAACCTTACCTGATAAAAACTTAGCAGCAAACCAAGACTGGAAATGCAGGAAGAGGGAGTCCCAAAGCAGAGAGAAGACAGACATGACTGTACTAACAAACTGCACCTAATTGAAAATGTAGCTTTAGACTTATGCAGAAGATAGCCCTCTCCTCCCTCCCAGCTGAGTTCAGCTATTCATTCTTTTTAAATTAAATTTATTGGGGTAATATTCGTTAATAACATCATACAGGTTTCAGGTGTACAATTTTATAATAAATCATCTGTATATTGCATTGTGTGCTCACCACCCAAAGTCTAGTCTCCTTCCCTCACCATATATTTGACCCCCCCCCTTTATTCTCTTCATCCTCCTCCTACCCACCTTGCCCTTTGGTAACCACCATACTGTTGTCTGTGTCTGTGAGTTTGGGGTTTTTTGTTATTGTTCACTTGTTCCTTTTTGTTACATATTCCACATATGAGTGAAATCACATGGCTCTGGTTCTTTTCCACCTTTCCTGTTTTGCTTAGCATGATGCTCTCAAGACCATCCAAGTTGTTGCAAAATGCAATGTTTCATCCTTTTTTATGGCTGAGTAGTAGTCCCTATTACCAGGTCTTCTTCATCCATCAAAGGACACTTAGGTCGTAAATAATGGTGCAGTGAACATAGGGATACATATATCTTTACGTTTTTAAATTTTTTGAGTTGATATCCAGAAGAAGGCTTGCTAGGTCATTTGGTAACTCCATTCTTAATTTTTTGAGGAACCTCCATAGTTACTGTACCAATTTACATTTTCACCAGAAGTGTACAGGGTTTCCTTTTCTCCATACCCTCTTCAACACTTGTTTGTTTCCTTGTTGATAATAGCCATTCTAACATGTATGAGGTGGTATTTGATTGCAATTTTGATTTGCGTTTCCCTTATAGCTAGTGAAGTTGAACATCTTTTCATATATCCGTTGGCCATCTGTGTCTTCTTGGGAAACATGTCTGCTCATGTCCTCTGCCCATTTTTAAATTGGAATTTTTGTTTTGTTCTGAGTTGTATGAGTTCTTTATATATTTTGGATATCAGTCCCTTGTTGGAGGTATCTTTTGCAAAAATACAAGTCATTCTTTCAATGACTTTGGAATTCCTACCAGTGCAGAGCACTAGACAAAACACTAGGGCACTACAGCAAGCCGCAGACATGGCTCTTGCCTTCCTGCAAAACACTGAACACATGGTAAACACATAGTGAATTACTAAATGAAGCCTACATATACGCAACAGATAACAATTGAATTGCAATGTGCACAAAGCACCATTCTAGGCACTTGGAATGGGGTGGTAACAGAATGGACAAATCCTTTGCCCTCTGGAGGCTACATTCTGGTCAAAGGAAGTTATACAATGAAAGCACAAGGTGTTCTAAGAACTATGACGAGGAAACCTACCCTAGCTGACAAGTCCTCCCTGAGAAAGGGATGTTTCTCTTGGTGAAAGGCATGTGTTGGCGAAAGAGGAGGTACCAAACCTGGAGAGCGTTCCATGTAAAGTTACCAAATGTTGTCAGACTACCACGATTTGCTTGTATAGTAGGATAAAGGGTAATATTTTTATCAGTACTATTCTAATATTTGTGCAATAAATAATTTTAAACATCAAAGTCATACTTATAACTGTTCTCATTTTTACCTTGTAGCTTTAATGTATTGGTCTTTACATTTATAAATTATGATCAAATTATATATGGATATGACATAATTTAGAGAATTCAAAATCAAATAGGAGTCTTACCCTCATGATTCAAGCCCTGAGTCTAATTCCAAAATGTGTTTGATGTTACTGAATGCAAACAAGATAACATGTTTGACACTGTGACATGGATCTTTCCCACCTACACTGAATATGAATTATAGGTTGGTTCCTGCACTACAGGTGGACCTGTGGCAGCCCAGCAGTATCGCCTATGTCTCAGAGGGAACAGTCACTGATGTCCATATTCCCCACAATGGTTCCCGAGCCTTGCTAGCCTTTTTACAGGAAGCCAACATCCCATACAAGTAAGCTTTTTTTTTCATTGTTTAGTCCATTTGTACTAAGTTGAACTGAATTATAGCTGTGTTCAGGTTATTTACTGAGTGCCAATGATGTTGTGTCAGGTACCTTTTATCCAACTGGGAAAACCAACATGAATATAACAATTATATTTACCTTTGAGCTTATTAATGTAATAGTAAAGAGAGAAACCACATTGACATATTTCACCATCACCACCAATGATCAGTATAAACACAGAAGGTGTTTTTTTTTTCCTGTGGGAGGAAAGTAGAGAGGCCTAGCAATGCCTAGAAGGTGAATGAGAAAGCAGGGACAGGAGGAGCTGTTCAGTTAGGCAAAGGATGAGAATCAGGACCTTGCAAACAGAGGAGACAATGCAAGCGAAGGGAAGAAGCAGCATAGTGTATGTGCAGGAAACTGAGGTTTAGTGTTATTAGTGTACAAAGTTCAAATCAGAGAGTAGGAAAAAAATGGTGGAGTCAGAGAAGGTCAGGTTGTGGGAAGAATGATGTTCACCCTTATCCTGAGGGTGGTGCTGCACAGGTGGAGGATGCAAGCAAGGGAGCCACACACACATAACTGGATAGAGACTGCAATCATGGTCCAGGTAAGAGATAGTGAGGACCCGAGTCACGACCAGAGTAGTGGATCAGGAGAGCATTCAATAAAATAGTTCAGAGGCAAAACCTCCTGGACTCCTCACTTGGTTGGATGCAGGTGCAAGAGAAAGAAGTCAAGGATGATGCCAAGCTTTCTAGCTTGGGTGAATGAGCAGCCAGATTCATACAGATTTGGATATTTTCAGGTTTTTTTTAAGGACTAGTTATACTAGCAGGAATAGAGTACTTTCAAGGTAGTCACGGGAGTCAAAGAAGAAATGAAAGACTTTTGAGAGAGGAAACATCAGTGGTACCAAGTACTGCAGTGATACCAGCAAGAAAAGGATTGAACAGTTTCCTCTGGATTTGGCAATAGAAACTGCGTTGGTAACTCTAATGGAGGAATTAGATTGTCAGGAGCAGGACACAGAGAAGCAAACAGGAGGTGAGAACATGGAGCAGCAGAGAAGATGACTGCTCTTGGGAGGTAACATAATGAGAGAAGCAGAGAATGAGGAGTGACTACAGGGAGATGCAACATCAATGACTGCTTGAGTTTGGAATTTGTTTGGGGAGGGGGCAATTTGGGCTTGTCTATAGGCTGAGGGGAAGGGCCAGTAGGAAAGAAGATGTTGATGAGACCAGAAAGAATGCAAAAGTGGAGATGTGAGTTTAAATAGTGGGAAGGAACTTCACTCTCTAAGACTGAAGACATAAGTGTGGGACTAGTTGAAAGAGATAACGGATGGCTAACTTTTCTGAAGTAAGAAGCAAAGTTATCTTCTGAAAGTGAAGAAACAAGGGTTGAAGAATGTTCCAAGAGAAAAACTAAGGTAGGAACCAAGAAAAGAAGTTGTTGCAGAGACTAGAGCTTATAGCCCTGATGAAGAGTTGAGATTTCATTGAGCAGGACCACAGAAAGATCAAAGTCACAAGGAAGGTCACAAGGAAGTTGACATTCCTAGCGAGATACTAGCTCAAGTATTAATCCATGGGGTCTAATCTGGATAGGAAAGGAGAAGAATTTGGGAGGAATGATGGGGGGCGGGGGTGACAGGAGAATCAAGGAAGGGGTGAAGATTTTATATTTAAAATAGGTGTAGTGTGACTGAGGACAACAAACTAAACGGAAGTTTTGACAGTGTTGGCTATTGGATATTAAGAAATCTAGGATAGAACATTTATGGCTGGTGACAAGATTCAGGGGGTAACCATGGGGCAGATGGCTGAAATGTAGTAGAGATCATTGAGGCTGAAGTGGTCAAGAATGGGTGGATAAATCACCAGAGAATCATCATAGCACTCTTAAATCTCCTTGACTGATGGCAAGATTCGAGGTGGAGAGATATAACAGGACGGCAATATCAGGAAGTATCCAGGAGTTAGAGAAAAGCAACTAGGAATGGTGTGATGCTGAAGAAAGGATAAGCTTTTCCTGGAAGTTAGAAGATTAAGGGGGAAGGAGAAATGGGGGTCCAGGAGAATGCTGACCTCCCTCCCTTCTGGCCCCATGTTAAGTGGAGTGGAAGAAGAGAAAGCCATAAAAGAACCTGCATCCTTAAGAGCATCCAATCTCTATTAGGGCAAGAATATAAGAGAGAGTTCTCTGAAGAGACTGGAGGATGTAGGAAGCCTATTTACAGTGAACGAGGGATTCCAGAAAGTACACTGAAAAAGGAAGTGGAGGGATGGAGAGTCAATGCAGGATCTGAAGTGCAAGGTAGTAATGAGACTAGACTGAGTGACTTACCTTTTGTTTGGAATCCTAGGATTTCGGGATTGACAAGCATGATTGTCAATAACTAGCCTCAGCTACCCCTAACTTTTTAAATCCTCACTTGAGGATATGTTCCCATTGATTTTTAGAGAGAGAGTGGAAGAAAGAGAGAAATATCAATGTCAGAAAAACACATCGATTGGTTGCCTCCTGCACGAGCCCTGACCAGGGCCCAGGCTGTGGAGGAGCCTGCAACCAAGGTACGTGCCCTTGACCAGACTCAAACCTGGGACCGTACAATCCACAGGCCGACACTGTATCCATTGAGCCAAACTGGCTAGGGCAACCCGCAATTTTTTTAGCAAGTTTTGGTACTGACAAAACAAGCACAAAGATATGTAATGATGTCTGGCGAGGCCTGGGATGGGCTCGTGGCTCTTGGGATTACTGGTGAAGGCCCTAGTCTCTGTGAAAGGCTGGACCAAGGATGCAACATGACAGTGACATCCCTCCATGGTCCACACAAATACGTAATTCCCTGCCAGAAAAATAATTGCAGCCTTATTAAAGTACTGATTTGCTTTTTCAGTAAGATATTTTATCTGTGCTTCTACAGCAGGGTAGAGGCACAGCTGTGCATAAAACTATTGTTCATATTGAACATATTTTAGTCATTGCTATAGCTTTGATTTTCTGAATGCCTAGCAGGAAAGAGCTTGGTAATTATATCTATAGGTGCTCAGTAACAACTCACATGCTTCGTTAATTATTATTCGGTAGAAAAGAATATACCAGTTATTTTAACAAGTCTCTATTTTCTGCTATTAAATATAGGTCATGCGGAGCTAACAGAATAAAAATCACACTGTATGTCACGAAGGATAGAGTCTAAAAATGAGTGTTTTAAACCAGTTGTCTCCTCATGGAGAATAATCATTTAGAATTATTCATTTTGTTGGTTGCAAGATAATAACACATAAGAGTATATTAAATTCCACAGGACCAGTAGGTAGAGATCATTTTAATGGACTTTTATTATTGGAGCCTGGAGTATTTTCAAAATATTATCATTTACTCTGTACAACTATACATAATGTATAGCTACAGTCAGCTTTAAAGCAGAGATAATGTGACCCCATGTGTCTGGCCCCTAGGTGATCAATTCCTCTTAATGACATGACAAATAAGATGACTCATTTTGCCATAAAAAACTGTCATTCATTTTATAAATTAAATACCTATAAAAATTGGTCATGGAACTTCAAATTTGGAGTTCCCTCTTCTACCCTGGAAGCTTGGGGGAGGTGGTTTTATACTAAGTGATGACATCACTCTGAAAGTTCTTCATAGGAGCTCGTTCAATTGGTAGGAATAATAATTAGCTGTAAAGAACTAAGAAAACACAACAGCTACAAAAACCACTTCTGGGCTCCATTTCCTGGCCTTCTCATCAATCCATTAGTTTCCAATAAACTACTTGATGAGGAAAATGGGCTAGACTTGTGGTCGGCAAACTGCAGCTTGCGAGCCACATGCGGCTCTTTGGCCCCTTGAGTGTGGCTCTTCCACAAAATACCACGTGCGGGCACGCGTACAATGTGATTGAAACTTCATGGCCCATGCGCAGAAGTCGGTTTTCGGCCTGGGTGAGTCTATTTTGAAGAAGTGCTGTTGATATTTGGCTCTGTTGACTAATGAGTTTGCCGACCACTGGGCTAGACCTTCCACATCACAATTATTTTCATTTTCGGGTTGGTCTCTTTGGGCCTGTATTAAGGTGCAGGCTAAGTTATTGAAAATAGCAGTGTGATTGTATTTACTCACACAATCATTCAGTTTGTATAACTACTCAATCAATGGTAGTCATTATTACTATTATTATTAGGGAACATATGCTTATAATTTTACATTTTATATTTATTACACCATTTATTTAACAGCTTTTATTTCCTGAAAAAATAACATTTCCCAAAATTTGGCATTCTTAGAAATATCAGTATTTGCTGCCCTCACTTCATAGATGTATGATTATCTTTTTATGTTGCCTGATTTTTATATTATCTCCATTTAATTTTCATCATGTCTATATTACAAATCCAGGATCCTCATAGAAGATCTTCAGAAAGTACTGGAAAAGGGAAGCAGTTCACAAGCTCAGAGAAATCGAAGATCCCTCTCTGAATATAATTATGAAGTTTATCACTCCTTAGAAGACGTATGTAATCAAAGGGGCTTTCCTTACTTTTTTGAAAATTAATTTTTATCAGATCTAAGGATTGAGAATGAAGCACTAAGAGGCAGGGGCTATATGAAGAGTATGTATAGCTCTTTATATTGCCTAGGCACCTCAGTCTTCCACTAAGCCTTTAACTAACTGCTATATAAGAAGTAGCAAAATAATTTTAATTCATTTGCTCCACCCACCCCTCCATAGGACATGGGAAATGCATTGGAAAAGTGAAGTAACGTTGTTATAACTGGTTATAATGGCCTTAACTTAAAAGTCGGGTGCACTTATTGATGGAAGGTAGTGTAAGCTCGAGTTTGAGAGCAATGATTTGGTTGAGGGATAAGAGTGAACTTTGCTTCTTACCCCACACCCTCTGCAAATCTGTGACCTCCCAAAGGCCAAGCTTCATCTGTGGCACCTCAAGGCTTATTACTGTGCTGTTATTTATTCTACCTGGAAAACACAACAACCTCATTCCCACTACCATATCCTTTACTGTTCATCTGGACCACAAATCTCAGCTTAAGCAGGAAGACAGCTGTTTCTACTGAATCAGAACTCCACTCCCACCTCCAACCCCCAGCATATTGCATGCACCATAGCACGTGGATGTATGATTATTTGATCAATGCCTTTCTCTCTAATAAGCTGCAAGTTCCATGAGGACAGGCCATTTCTCGTTCACCACTGTATCCCTAGTGGCAAGCAAATAGATCTCCAAACAGATAGTTGAGGACAGAATGAATAAATGAGTGCACATATATATTTTCCATCCTTCTCTGAATTGAGCAAAAGAATGCCAGGCATAGAATTCGTGAGATCCTGTTACATATTCTTAAGAGAATTTTTGGTTCTCTTGATAATGACTTTCCTTTCAAGAGTATTTCTATATATTTTATGTTACAATAAGGAAAGGCTTTAGATAACTTGGCACATGGATGTGCTATTAACATGAACTAGAAAAAAGTCAAAATTTTAAAATATATCTATATAGATATGTATGTATACATACATACATAGACTCATTAGACTAAGAAAAAAATATAGTACCTTCCAAAATATTTTTTCAGCACAGATTCCTTACATCATGGAATAGTGGGACATTTTTGTGTGACTTCCTTACTCCTCATGGAGCTTTTAAGTCAGAAATGTCACCCACCTTTCTAAGTGCCTTATTCATCCATCTCCAGTGTACCTTCTGACGACAGGTAAGTGTATGTGAAAGGATTGATGCAAATGCATCACTATAACTGGGGAATTTATTTAGATTATGCCCTCCAACATGTGGCTTGATAGAATACCATTAAATGCAAAAAATAATGTCTTTTTCTCAGCATCTTCTGTTCAGTAGCAAATTATAATATATTGCACTTCAATGAACACTTTCAAGTTCTCTGAATGATTTTCTTGAAAGCAATTTCCTTTTTTTACTCTTAAATAGTTGGGAGGAAATGAAAATAAATTTTGATTTTCAAAAGGAACCCAGAACACATTAATTTTTTTAAAAACTCTGCCATCAAGATATTAATGATAAATGATAGTAGAAGGTATGCTTTAAAGAGGGAGCAATATACAGACATGAAGCTACTATTTGTAAAGGCAGAAAATAAAAGGCAACTTTAAATATCCCGAAGAAATTTAAAATAGAAATTTTGGCTTTTGTTCAATTTTATATTCCATGTGTGTTCTTTGTGTTCTGGGACCTATTGTTGTCTTGTTACCTTCTCTTCTCTAAAAGCTCTATAATTATGGGAGTCTGACATGGTCTTTATTTATTTGCTTTTAGATTCAAAATTGGATGCATCATCTGAATAATACTCATTCAGGCCTCGTTCACATGTTCTCTATTGGAAAATCATACGAGGGAAGATCTCTCCTTGTTTTAAAGGTAAAAGCAGGAAATTGTTACGTAAAAAACAGGAAATTATTAACTGAAATATTTACTAAACATTAACTTTGATCTATGGGGAAAAGAAGTGAAATGGTCTGTCATAGTGTCTAATATTTAACATTATCTGATAATTTCAGAAAACATGTTCCCTTAGGTTTTCAAGCCATACTGAATTTTTGCCATTGAGTATACCAGAGAATAATAACATATTAATGCACCTAAAAAATGATGACCTTCAAAATGATTTGCGAGTTGGTGCTACATAAAAGTTATGCGTCATTCCCAGCCCTTCACCTTATATTCTCTTCTACAGCTCTCTACCTCTTCACATGCGAACACTCAAAAAGATTTAAAATAAAACATCACTCTCTACTTTCTCCCCGTCTATTGAGACCTTGACTCACTGGCCTTCGTGCCCCCACCACTCTTCTAAATCTTCACTTGCCACGGTCAACGATGACCACTAGGTTTTCCTCCCATCTTTTTGACCATTCTCTCAGGTTCCTCATTCCTATCCTTTCCTTACATTCTGG
Source organism: Myotis lucifugus (assembly GCF_000147115.1). NCBI lineage: Eukaryota > Metazoa > Chordata > Mammalia > Chiroptera > Vespertilionidae > Myotis > Myotis lucifugus. Next base: position 1,459,279 of record NW_005871125.1, read on the forward strand.
CAATCCCAGGATTCTATCCTCAAATGTGCTCTCGTTCTACAAACAATCTCCGGATGGGCATATCCACCCCCCGGCTTCAACAATCATTCTAGACTCTGCTATTCAGTGGCGTCCACTGTCTGGAGCTTTAAAATGCATCCATCATTGCCTGCTTTACATTCTCATCTCAATAGTCACAAAAGCACCTCCCCTCAGAATGGCACCACGCTGCTCCCAGTCTAAAAACATGAGCATCAGCCTAAATTCCTCTCCTTGATTTTTACCACCAAGAACATTCATTCTTCCTTCTAAATATCGTTTGGAGCTGCACCAACCTCCTCTTTTGTCCTCACTTATTGCTGGATCTGTTCCCCCTGGACTATCCCATAATGGCCTCAGTACTGAACTTCCTTTTGAAACCAGCCTCTACTCTCTCATCCTCTAACCCACCTCCACACTGCTGTCAGTGTGGGCTCTCGCTCTCTCCCCGACTCCAAACATACTTGTCCCGTGGGATTCAGGATGAGCCAGCTCCATCTGCCATTCCTCCTACCTGGGAAGCAGTTCCTCAGATATGGTGTGCTTAGATTCTCTTCCACGCTTCTGATGCCTCTTCTAACTTGTCTGCCAGACAAAGCTTCCAGGCTTCCTCAAGTACTCAAATGCTCAAGAAGGCTCCTCTTTTGAGAAACCTTCTTTTCTTTTTCAGGAAAAAATTAGACATGTTCCCAAATTAACTTACACATTTTCACATCATACTGATTAATTGCTCGCATGTCTGCCCACCCCACTCGCATATAAATCCTGTCTTTCATCTTTGAATCTCTGGTGCTGAGTAGGGTGTCTGACATTGAAAAGGATTTCCTGAGTGAACTAATGAATAAATGAAAATTAGAGCCCCTATAAATATAAAGTCAAGAGCCACCTATCGATTACTGGGTTAGAAACCATTATAAGGTAATATTAATAATCTATACTAATAAAAGAAAGGGTAATATGCTAATTAGACCAGGAGACCTTCCAGACATCCTTCCAGACAAAGCCATGGTGGCAGGGCCAGGCAGAGGTGGTTAGGGGCGATCAGGCCAAGAGGGGAGGGCAGTTGGGGGTGATCAGGCTGGCGAGGGGGGGCAGTTGGGGCGATCAGGCCAGCAGGCAGAGTGGTTAGAGGCAATCAGGCAGGTGAACAGTTAGGAGCCAGCAATCCCAGATTACAAGAGGGATGTCCAACTGCCAGTTTAGGCCCGATCCCACAGGGATCCCCTGAGGGGTCCCAGATTGGAGATGGTGCAGGCCGGGCTGAGGGAAACCCTTGCCCCCATGCACAAATTTCATGCACCAGGCCACTAGTAGGATTATAAAGAAAAATCTGTCACTTAATTCTATAATTCAAGTTGTTTTGTGTTTTCCCATTTTGCATTTAAATAAAATTTTACTTTGTCCACCTATAAAACATAGCTAATTCTTTACAAAAGACTCCTTGGGAATATTTCTGATTTCTTAGATGGTGGCGAGGTGGAAAATTTGGCTTTTTACTTAACAGTCACATATTCTATTAAAATAGAGAAGCAAATCTCTCTAAGGAATTGCTATTTTCCTTGTGTATTTTCCAGTTATTTGATTTGTAATAAGGGCAATAAATGTGTTTCTGCGTAAACAAATCTGGACTTCTGAAATAGGAAATCACTTTCTGTTTTTTATGGGTTATCAAATGAAACCTTATTAAATTATGCTGGTAAGTAAATCCAAAAATAACAGCCTGCATTGGTTACTGTGAATTCTCTTGTTTTCAGCTGGGCAGGCGATCCCGAGCTTACAAACGAGCTGTCTGGATAGACTGTGGTATTCATGCAAGAGAATGGATTGGTCCTGCCTTTTGTCAGTGGTTTGTAAAAGAAGTAAGTTAAAACCCTTTACACAATGCCCATTTCAGCTAGTCGGTGGTTCCCACGTGTTTTTATTCTGTTCAAGGAACAAAACTGGGAATGTAAAGCCAGTGATACCTGCTTGAATGAGAACGTATTGATTCTGAGTCGCTTTCATGTTTATGAAGACCTCTCCTAACCCTGGCTCAGCTTATCCTCACCTCTGCCCTTAGAGGTTGGAATTACCAACCCTCATGATAGAGAAGGAACCTGGGATTCAGAGCATTTATGAATTTGTAACAAATTAGAAACCAGCCATAGTAGCTGATATATGGCAAAAGGCTAAAAATCAAATTTATGGTGTTCCAGAGAGGATTCTTATATAATATTCAACATCATTTGTCTTCTCTGTCAAAATGATCTCACACATGCTATAACAATAAAGAGATGAGCAAGCGATTGCATTTTCCCCTCCTGCTATGGATCTGTAATTTAGATACCAAAGACCTTTAACATCTGTGAATTTAACATTCTCAGTATTTTTCATCGACTCTAATTATTAATGACTCATAGTGATTTCTCACTTTCCAAAGGCTTCTGTATGTTAGTGTATCTAGCGGGTCCCTATCCCAAGAATGGGCAGTTTTATGAACCAACATCTTAACATGTTTGAATATTTTTCTATCCTTGTCAAGAATGTAATGACTTTTGTGGTTGTTGTTTTTTAATCTTGACTTTTTATTTTTTTTAAAGACTCTTGAAAGAAAACCAACCACTATAGTACTGGTGCTGAAAATAAAAAAGACTAAGGAAATGAAGGTTCTAAGCCAAAAAGTAACCTTACAAATATGTTTAGCCCTGTACTTACAGAGAACCATTAAGGATACCAAAGATATTTTAAAACTTCAGTCTTATAGGGAAATTATATGCTCTAGTGTGAGGTGTGGGATTTTGAGGACTCTCCTAGCCCTGTAAAATGTCAAGAAAGTACTGAATTTGTTAAATCTGCCACTACCAAAACCCACAAAAGTATCCTTAATTTTATAAATATTATGTAATAATAAAATTTTCAAACTATTCCCGCTCAGTGTTTTGAGTAATTCATATTCTTTAAAAGACCATTCAACCCTAATAGGACAAACGCAAAATCAAATAAGAAATTAACTCTATTACCTTGTATTAAATATCCATTGTATAGATAAACATACTGTCTGCTTTCTCAAGTTTCAAAAAGAGGAGAAATTAGTTAAGTACAGAACACCTATTGCAGGGGTCCTCAAACTACGGCCCGCGGGCCACATGCGGCCCGCCGAAAACATTTATCTGGCCCGCTGGGTGTTTTTGCTGCCGCTGCCTGTCCTGCTTAGCAGCCGACTCGTCCTGGGCCCGCAGTGCGCATGTGTGGAATGTCTGAGGGACAGTGAACTGGCCCCCTGTTTAAAAAGTTTGAGGACCTCTGCCCTATTGTTTATAGACCACGGTCCTGTGTGCGATTGAAGGACATAAGAAATTTACCTCACCCCGCATGTGCAGCCTCTTTCTAGAACACCTAACCTTATTTTATATGTTCATGTTCTCTTTTTTGCACCAAGGGTAGAGACTCTATCTTGTTCAGTGCCAAATCCCCAGCACTCAGAGCAACACCTGGCACTTAATAGATTTTCAAACATTTGTTAATGAATGGGAATAATGAGAATCCAGTGGTAATGAAGTGGAAAGATTTCTGAGAGAGGACTTGTCAAATCATCTCATGTAATATGAATGGTACCACCTGGATTTTTGCAAGGCACAATCTGTATAGTCATAGGTAGCAGCTCCATAACTCAAGCTACATGTCCCAGGAAGAGGAAGACACCGTGTAACCACAGAAAAAGAAAGAGGCACATATAATGACTGCCCATTGAAAATAGTTGACATTGGAGCAAAAGCAAGAAGAATCCATGAAAGTGATATGCCATTTCACCAAAGATAACTAAAGAAAGGCTTTTCCCTTCACCAGGCCATCTTCAAGCACGCAGGTATGTCTAGCCATTTTTGTGCCTCTGCTACCCTTTCCATACTCCCTCACTCTCCTGTTTATGGCTGTTGCTTGCCCCTCCACTTTATCACTTCCATTTTCCATGAGTCAGGAGAGCAAACAGAAATGGGGGGGGGGGGCGGGAAGGCCTATGGGGTTGCTTGTCTCAGTGGCCTGGTGGAAGCATTGGGGCTGCCAACGTGTGACAGCCACATGGTAGCAGTGTCAGGAGTGGGTCGACATTACAGGCTTATAAGAAATATTCTCATTTGCTTTAAAGCCCCCATTTCCACTAATGGTGGTGTTGGGGGCAGAGGGAATAGGGACTTTAAAGATTTAAATAACCTTAAACCTGCCTAGCATTGGAACATCATCTCTTACACACAAACTCAGTCCTTTGTTAAATCCTCAGCCTCCCAAAGAAGCCAGGAGGTGGCTGGTCCAAGAGGGGTACCAAGCAGCATCCCTTCCACAAGTGACCTCCCCTTCACCACAGAAGTCCCAAGACCAGCTCCCAGGCTCTCAACTCATCTGATTTTCATGCCCCCTCTGGGGACACCAGGGAAACTCTGGGCTCCCTCTCTGCCTCCCAGGAGACTGTAGGATGCTAATGTCTGTCCCCCTCTTGGGTGACACATGCCACACTTCTGATTGTCCCCTCCTCTCATGCAGGAACACATGACGGGGTGTCCTTTCAGACACGGAGTAAACAGGACAGAGGTCCTCTTTCCTTACATTTTTTTCTCCAATCGGTCAGTGGTCTCTACCATGTCTTGATTTCCCTGGAGTTCCAACCCCAAGAGACGACGGTACTGTCAGAAGCCAAAAGATTGGCTTCCTGCCTTTGCTTTCTCTCTTTCTTGAGTGCTTTAACCCAAACTCAACAGCTTAAAACAACAGATAGTTTCTGTGGGTCAGCAATCCAGGCACAGGACAGCCAAATGCCTCTTGCTCAGGATCCCTCACAGGGCTGCAGGGCTTCATTCATCAGAGGCTTGTGTGGGGGAGGATCTGCTTCTGAGCTCACGCACGTGGCTGCTGGCAGCCTCAGGTCCTCCCTGGCTGTAAGCCAGAGACTTCATGTGGGCCTCTCCACAGGGCAGCCTCTCCTCAGAGCAGAAGAGGGAGAGAGCAGGCCCAAGCTCGAAACCATAGTCTCTTGGTAACCTAATCTCAGAAGTGACATCCCATCACTTTGGCATGTTCTGTCCATTAGAAGTGAATCTCTAGGTCCAGGCCGTATTCAAGGGGAAGACATTACACAAGAGCTTAAGGACCAAGAGTGGGGAATCATTGGAGACTAGCTGAGCGGCTGCCTACCGTATCTTGTGGCACTTTCCCCACAGCCACCACTGTAATGTTTATATCCTTATTCAGGTGTGAACTGGAAGAAAACGTACCAAGTGCTCTGGGATTCTGATAGAACAGCAAATTGCATAGAGGTCACCAGCACACATTTAACCGTCAGGCAGCCCTGGGTTGGAACGCCAGCTCTGCCATTTACCAGCTGTGTGATCTTGGTGGGCAAGTCATTTAACCTCTCTGAACCTAATAATTATAATATGTGACACACTGGGTTACTGGGAAGATTAAATGATATAATGCATGTAAAAGACTTAAGAAAGTGCTTGGCATGTAATAAGCACTTAATAAACTCAATGTTTAAGTGGTAATTTCTGCAATTTGGTATTTTTAAATAATCAACAGCAAGAGAATCATTAGAAAGGAAATCAGGCCCACCGGTGTTACTCAGTGGTTGAGCATTGGTCCATGAAACAAAAGGTCACCAGTTCAACTCCCGGCCAGGGCACATGCCAGGGTTGCAGGTTGGATCCCCAGTAAAGGGCATGTGGAAGGCAGCTGATGGCTGTTTCTATCTCTCTATCCTTCTCCCTTCCTCCATCTCTAAAAATCAATAAACCATATTTCAACAACAGCATCAACAACAAAAATCAGCAAGGATATGAAAGAACTCAACAACACCATCAACCAACAGAATCTAAACAACATTTATAGATCACTCCATCCAGCAACAGCAGAATACACATGCTTTTTAAGTGTCTATGGAACATATATCATATACCATATCCTGGGCCAAAAAACAGGATCTGCACAAATTTAAAAGAATTAAAGTTATACAGACTGTGTTCTCCGACCACAATGAAGTCAATCTAGAAATCTATAGCAGAAAAATCACAGGAAAACCTCCACACACTTGGAAATTAACATGCTTTAAAATTGTCTATGGGTCAAAGATAAAAATCTCAAAAAAATTGAACATATTAAACTGAAGGAAAATTAAAATATAACATATCAATATTTCTGGGACACAGTTAAAGCAATGCTGAGAGAAAAAATATGATGGCATTTAATGCATATATTAGAAAAGAAGGAAAATCTCAAAATAATAATCTCACCTCAAGAAACTAGAAAATGAAACCAAAGCAAACAGAAGTAAAATATTGATAAAAGAAGAAATCAATGAAATTGAAAACAAAATCAGGAAAAAAAATCAGTGAAACAAAGAACTGGTTCTTGAAATTAATAGAACTCTAGCAAGGAAGACAAAGACAAAAGATAGAAGATACAAATTACCAATATTAGAAATGAAACGGGATATCACTGCAGACCCTGCTGATATCAAAAGGATAATAGGACAATACTATGAATAACTCTGCACATATAAATTTGACAACTTACACAAAATGAATCAATTGAAAAACTGCAACTCATTCATTATGAAACAGATAATTTGAATATCCCTATTACTATTAAGGATATTAAATTCATTATTTTAAAATTAAAAGAAATCCTTTGACCCAGATTGTTTCACTGAAGAATTCAACCAAATGTTCAAAGAAATTTAACACCAGTTCTCCATGATTTCTTTTAGAAAATAGAAGAGGAAATAACACTTTCAATTCATCTTACAAAGCTAGTAATTGCCCTGATACCAAAATCAATCAGAGAGTAGGGGGAAAAAAGAAAACTAGAGAACAGTATCTTTCATGAAAATAGATCAGAAATCCTTAACTAAATATTAGCAAACAGAATTCAGCAATCTATAAAAATAATTATGCCCCATGGCCAAGTGGGGTTTATTTCAGGACTGTGCGCCTGGTTGGATATTTGAAAGTTAATCAATGTAATCTAACATAATAATCTTCTCACATAATCTTATCAATTGAGACAGAAAAAGCTTTAACAAAATTCAACATACATTCATCATAAAAACTCAAAAAATAGGAATAGAGGGGAACTTCTTCCACTTTATAAAGAACATCTACAGCCCTAACTGGTTTGGCTCAGTGGATAGAGCGTCAGCCTAAGGACTGAAGGGTCCCAGGTTCGATTCCAGTCAAGGGCATATACCTTGGTTGCGGGCACATCCCCAGTAGGGGGTGTGCAAGAGGCAGCTGATCTATGTTTCTCTCTCATGGATGTTTCTAACTCTCTATCCCTCTCCCTTCCTTTCTGTAAAAAATCAAAATATATTTTTTTTAAAAAAGAACATCTACAAAAATCCTGCAGCAAACATTTATACTTAAAGGTGAATTACTAACTGCTTCTTGATAAAATCAGGAACAAAGTAAAGATGTCCACTTTTACCACTCTTAATTAACATAGTGCTGAAAGTCCTAGTCAGTACCGGCAAGAAAAGGAAATAAGAGGCATATAGATTATAAAGGAATAAATAAAATTATCCTATTTGTAGATTAGATGACTGTCTACATCAAAAATCCCAAAAAATCTACAGAAAAATTTATAGAATAAGTGAGTTCAGCAAGATCACAGGATACAAGATAAACATACAAAAATAAATTGTATGTCTATATATTAGCAACAAACACATGAATACTAAAATTAAAAAATACCACCTGGCTGGTGTTGCTCAGTGGTTGAGCATTGACCTATGAACCAGGTGGTCACAGTTCGATTCCTAGTCAGGGCACATACCCAGGTTGCAGGCTCAATCCCCAGTGGGGGGCATGCAGGAGGCAGCCGATCTATCAATGATTCTCTCTCATCATTGATGTTTCTATCCCTCTCACCTTCTCCCTCACTCTCTGAAATCAATAAAAATATATATATTTTTTAAAAATTACAATACCACTTATAACTACTTGAAAAAGTAAAATACCTAGGAGTAAACCTAACAAAACATGTACCAAAATTTTATGCTAAAAACTACAAAACACTGGTGAAAAATCAAAATCTAAATAAATGGAGAGGCATAGCCTATTCATAGATGGGGGGACGTAACACATAAAAATGTTAATTCTTCTCAAATTGATACACAAATATAACAATTTATTCCAGCAAGACTTTTGTAGATATAAGAAATATTATTCTAAAATTTATATGAAAAGGCAAAGGAACCAAACAAGCTAAAACTCTTTGAAAAAGAATCTTGCTACCCATGTCAAAACATATTATGTGTTTATATTAGCTACACTAATCAAAAGTGTGTGATATTTGTGAAGGGATACTCAGAGATAAATGATCAGAATAGAGGACCCAGAAGTAGACCTATACTCGCATACCCAACTGATTTTCGACAAAGGTACAAAAGCAACTCAATGGAGGAAAGAAAGACAGCCTTTTCAACATCTTGAAGCAAGTAGACTTCCATAGACAAAAATATGAACCGCGACCTAAGTCTCACACTTTATACAAAAATGAACTTAAAATGAGTCACAGACTTAAATGTAAAATTATAAAACTTTTAGGAAAAAATCTTCAGGATCTAAAGCTAGGCAGAGTCCTTAGACTAGACCTCAAAAGCATATTCCATAAAATCAAAGTTGATAAATTGAACATCATCAAACTTAATCAAAACTAAAAAATCTGTGTGAAAGACCCTATTAAGAGGATGAAAACAATGAGCTACAAACTGGGAGAAAATATATGCAAACCATATATCTGATTTTTTTTAAAAAAAGACTCACGTTGGGAGTAAACTCAAAACTTGATAATAAAAATGGAAGCAATCCAATTAGAAAATGGCAAAAGACATAAAGACATTTCACCAGAGAGTATACCAATGGCAAAAAAAAAAAGCACACAAAAAGATGCCATGCCGTTAGGGCAATTCAAATTAAAACCACCATGAGCTATCGGTAGACACCTATCAGAATGGATAAAATTAACATTATTCGTATATACATAGAGAGAGAGGGAGAAAGGGAAAAGAGAGGGACACCGCCGAATGCTGGAGAGAATGCAGAAAAACTGAATCGCTCCTACATCGCTGCTGGTGGGAATGCAAAATAACAGACCTACTCTTGAAAACAGTGAACAGTTTCCTTTAAAACTACCATATGCCCCAGTAATTGCACTCTGGGCATTTATCCCAGAGAAATTAACATTTATGTTTGCTCAAACCTGTTCAGGAATGTTTATAGCAGCTTTATTTCCAATAGCCAAAAACTTGAAACAATCCAGATACCCTTCAATGGGCAAATGGTTAAACAAGCCAGTACATGCATGCCATGGAAAACTACGCAGCAATAAAAAGAAACAAATTATGGGCACACACAATAACCTGAATGAAGCTCCAGGGAGTTACCCTGGAAAACCAATCCCAAGTAGATACATACTGTATGATTTCATTTATATAATGTTCTTGAAGTGATAAAATTATAGAAACGGAGAGCAGACCAGTGGTTCCTGGCAGTTAAGGAGAGGCGGCGGAGGGAGGAAAACTGGATGTGGCCATGATAGGGCATCATGAGGGGTCCTGGTGGTGGCAGAAAGGCTCTGTATCTTGCCTGTACCAATGTCAGTCACCTGAATGAGTTATCATACTAGAGTTTTGTAAGATGTTACCATTGGGGGAAAGTGGGTGTAGGAACCATACCAGAGTAGCCAGACAGCCAAGGCCACTCAGGGTGTGAAAGGCCTTGTTGTTAGTGTGCTGGAATGTCCAAAGCCACTCTGCGCCTAGGCTCAGACCATAAGCAGGTGCAGGGACACAAGCACAACACTCCCATGGTCTACTGCGCACACGTGCCCTTCTGTAGCCAAAATATGATTGATGTAACTATTGGCACGAAGCCTTCTTTGTCTCTGGAATAATATACAAGCTACTGACCAGCGAGTCTGCTGGAGAGCGCTACACAGAGATGTGAAGCTACAGAGACCAGCCAGTGTGCCGGGCAGAGGAGACAGGAGAAGCTGCTGAGGCAGAGAGCTCAGGTACCACTACAATGTAAGGTGGTGAGATTAGAGGCAGCATGCGGCTGCTCAGATAATGACTGTGAACACAGAGACTATTAGAGGTATTACTATGTGGGAAAGTTATGAGTTTACCAGCCAATGTACGGCTGCCTGATTGGGACACTATTATGAAGAGCTGTTTGTCTGATGGCTTATGGCCACTGGCTTCTGCAATAAAGACTACAACCTCTCATGGCTTCTCCATCTAAGACCCAGCGTCCAAGAAGGTCCAGCCCTAGACAGAGGGGCTCAGACCCAACACCTGTAACTAGTGAGCAGAGGATAAAGGAGGAACTTGAACAGTTAGTACAGTGGGCGAGGTTCAAGGCGGAACCTGCCCAGGCATAGTCGGAAAGAATTTAGAAGAATATATGGACTTAGAGCAACTCAGAGCAACAGAGCTTGTGTAGGGCTCTTGCTGTCTCTGACAGTGGGTAAAGGGTACATGGGATTTATCTATATTGATTCTTATATTTACATGTGAATCTACATTTATCTCAAAAACAAAGAATTTATTATAAAAATAATAACCAGGTCTCCATACTTCTGGGTTCCATTCATCCCTGCTCTCTTCCCTGCTGTATAATCCTCATCCACAGACCCTGCCTCTATGCCATGGGAACCATACGTACCAAGATGTGGCTCTAGCTCCATATGTCCCTCTCTTCTTCTGCCAGCTTGGCCTCCCATGCCATGCCTTAAGAGCCACTTCCTCTTCTGCTCGCCACTCCAATTTAGTGGATAGATCCATGAATGCCTTCACACACAGTGCTCAGAAGACAGTAACACAAAAGCAAAACTACCTGGCTTTCAATGACTGGTGCGATGGGCTTGATCAGTTATTTTAAAAATTGCTCAAATGAACTCATTATCTCCACATCTGACTGCTGGTTGTATTTTAAATGCAAAATGCACAAGATTGAGGGTTTTTATCTTTTAAATTGAAAATCTTTTAATTATGTTGAAAAATATAGAGCCATCACTTTTGATTTCAACACTTGCCACCTCTCTTTTTCCTAGTATTCACATCACAGAATGTTCTATCTTGTAAGCAAAATGAAAGAAACAAATGAAGGTATGCTTGGATTGCAGAATCTCTTTTAAATGCTTGTTTATAGCAGGATAGAACCATTACTAACATTATATTTATAGCACTGGTGGGGGGGGGCATTGGAGGAGGGGGGATTAGACATGGTGGACTCACTAATGAAATATGTCCTACAGATGCCCCTTCACCATGAAACCAAAAGGGAGCTTTAAGAAACACTCTCTGTTGGTGATAAAGTTTTCTTAAATTTGTAATGAGCCAAGAGGGGATGATACAGACATGAAATTCATCAAAGAAAGAAAACTAGAATAGATACATAAGGAGAAGGAAACAGATAAATACACAGAACTTGGAGGTTATCTTCCTGCAAAAGCAAACCGATGTTATTTACCAGAGTAGAGACTTAAATCTGAGGGTAAACAGAGCAGGATAAAAAGAAAATAGACAAGTAGAGACTTATGAAAAGGGACACTCACAAAGCTTAAAAGTAATGGACTTAAAAGGTAAAGTACAAAGCAAACAAAACTACCAACTTAAAAAACAGGTGGTGAAGGAAGGCCAGGGGGAAAGTGCGAACCAGGTGGTGGAGGGCAAGGGGAGGAAAAAAAAGGAGGGTACATCTGTAATACTCTCAACTATAAAAATATTAAAAACTAGAGAGGCCCAATGCACGAAATTCATGTAAGGGCCTTGGCCCCCCACCCCACCACCGCCACCGCCGCCTCTGCCTCAGCACCCGCCCGCCACAGCTTTGTCCAGAAGGAAGGACATCCAGAAGGACATCTGGTCTAATTAGCATATTACACTTTTATTATTATAGACTTGAGGACCGATGCACGAAAATTCGTGCAATAGTAGGCCTTCCTTCCCCCAGCTGCCAGCACCGGCTTCCCTCTGGCACCTGGGACCCAGGCTGGCTTCCCTCCGGCCCCAGCTTTGTCAGGAAGGACATCCGGAATGATGTCCAGAAGACGTCTAGTCTAAATAGCATATTACCCTTTTATTATTATAAATAGTAATTTTTAAAAAAACAGGTTAAATGCAGTTGAACAGTTCCTCAAAAAATTAAATATTGAGTTACCACGTGACCCAAAAATTTCACTCTTGTGTATATAACCAAGAGAAATAAAAACATATAGCCACACAAAAACTTGCACATGAGTGTTTAAAGCAGCATTATTCATAATAGTCAAAAAAGTAAAAGTAACTCAAATGTCTATCAACTAATGAATAAACAAAATGTGGTATATCCATACAAAAAAAGGAATGGAGTATAATACAAGATACAACATGGGTGAACTTGGAAAACATGCTTAATGAAATAAGCCAGACCCAAAAGACCACATATTGCATGATTCTATTATATGAAATGTCCAAAATAAGCAAATCCATAAAAACAGGAAGTAGATTAGTGGTTGCCAGGATGTGGGGGAGAAGAAAGTTGGGAGTGACTACTAATAAGTATGATGTTTTCTTTGGGTGTGATGGAAAAGTTCTAAAATTAGATAGTAATGTTAACTGAACATTATGAATATACTAAAAATCACTGAACTACCCACTGTAAAGTAGTAAATTGTGTGTTATATTAATTACATTTCAATGAAAAAGGAATGAAGTGCTGATACCTGCTACAGCATTGATTAACCTTAAAAGCATTGCTTAGTGAAAGAAGCCAGTCATAAAAGACCACATATTACATGATTCCATTTATATGCAATGTCTAGAATAGATGAATTTATAAAGACAGAAAGTAGAATAGCTGTTGCCTGTGGATGGGGGAGTTGATGGAGTTGGAGAATTGATACTTAAAATATAGGAGATTTCTTTTTGGATTATGAAAATATTCTAAAATGATATAGGGGTGATGGTTGCACAACTCTGAGTATATTTTTAAAACACTGTATTGTATACTTTGTAAGGATGAATTATAAGATGTGCAAATCATTTTCCAATACAGCTGTTATTTTTAGAATTAAATAGGGCTTTCCTAGAAGGTATTTATATTGATCAGTCCAACAATTTCTTGTTGAGCACTACATTTTCAGTGCTCTGCTAGCATTATGAATATCAGCATAAATATAATTCATGGTGCCTGCACTCAAGGAGTCTACATTCTATTTAAAAAAGAAATATTTATGTGTCGGAAAACAATAATATGCAACAGAAAACAGTGTATCTTAGGGAGTTAAATTGAACTGACTATACTGAAATTGTCAGTCTCCCAGATTGAGTATTTTAAGCCATGACTGGTGCTAGCTAGCCCAGAGTTATGTATAGCACTTAATTTTTGCCTCCAATAATTCTACATTGCTGTGACAAATCTGACCAGAGTCTTTATTCATAAAACTAGAGGCCTGGTGCACAAATTTGTGCACAGGTGGGGTCCAGCTGGCCCACCCCAATGGGAGCCATCAGGCCAGGCTGGCTGGGGGGAGGGGCCGAGGATGGTTGGCCAGCAGGACCCGCCCCCGATCAGGGTGTTAGGGGCCGACCGGGGGCAGGGCCGGCCAGGGGGAGGGGCTGTGGGCAGTTGGGGCCCAGATCATGCTGGTTGGCTGCCTCAGTGCACATCATAGCCACCGGTCGTTCTGGTCGTTCCACCATTCCAGTCGCTGTGCTTTTATATATATAAATACTTAGACAGTAACTCGGGGAAATATTTTTTTGATTTCCAAGTGGGAAAGACATTTCCAAGCATAAAAGCAAAGGAGAAGACTTAAAGGAAATGATTGATAGCCCTGGCTTCATAAAATATTTTAGAGGAGCAATTAGTGATGTGAGAACCTGTCCGTGGCATGTTGCTATATCCAAAAATAAAATAAAATAAAAACCAGCATGGACATTATTAGTTAAAAAACCACTTAAGTCAACCAAAACTGAATACATTTTATTCTCAAACTACCAGTATTTTAGTATTTCAGTGGTTGTATGCTATTTAACTCAGTAGCAGACCATAGATAAAGCAAGGGTTTGTGAGAAGATGGTCCACAGGCAAATTGAGACAGTAATGATCTGAAATGAGAAGTTCTTCCAGACTTTGAAGATAAAGAAATCAGAAGAGAAAGAATGGGAAAAGGAAAGAAAGGAAGGGAGAATGGGGGGAAGAAAAACAGAGAAGAGGGGAGGGGAGGGAAGGGAAAGGGAGGGAAGGGGAGGGGAGGGGAGGGGAGGGAAAGGAAAACCTTGCTTAGTTTCCCAGGTGAGCCACAGTATTCTGCTGCTACATAATGTGAAACCTCAGCCTTCCTTGCCCAGCCTGATTACACAGGAAAACCAACTCCATTACACATCCCCTCCCATCTACACTGGCCACCTGTGATGGCTAACCCTGGTACCAAAATCTGGCATGTGATTCAGATGTACTATGCAGATAACTCAAATAGCCAAAAATAGGGGTAAGAGACTTCAGGGAAGGGAGTTCTTTTCTAAGACCAGCTGATGGCTGTGGGCTGGGTAAGTCATAATGTTCAGAGGTTGTGGTGGGTTGTGTGTAAAGGACAGAACTCTCTGGAAGACTTGGCACAGTGGTTGTGGGAAAAGTCCTTCAACTGGGAGGGCTTTCCAGAAAGGGTGATGCTTTCTCCCGGGTCTAAGAGCTTTGGGGATAATCTTCTCTTTCGGTATTATACGTCTTGCTGGTTATTAAAGGTAAAAATATAAACCTTCAAATGTAGGTGTAAAATTCAAAGTTTTGGTTAAGAAATATATCACTAAAAATAAAATAAACCTCTTTAAAAAGAAAACTTAAAATTTTTGCTAAAATGGGCTAAAAGCCAGGGAATAAATAATTGAGTTATTAAGCCCAGATCAAATATTTAATGAATTCAGTTAAGTAAGCAATTAAGTCTTGGTTCTTAACTGCACAGTTAAAAAAAAACAGTTCATCATGTAAAAATGACCTGCATTTTTTAAATTGTCTGACTTTGTTCACTACCATTCCAAGTAATTACAATATTTTGATTTGTTTTCAACCAGCCTTTTTGTACCTTTAACTCCCCGTGTTCTCCCATCCTTTTTCTCCTCCCCAGTCTTTTCTTTACTCCTCTGCATCCTCCAACCTAGCTTCTTCTCCCTTTTTATTCAATTTATAATGTCTGGTACAGAGCAAGGTCTATATTAATGTTTGTTCAATTGAATTGAAATTCATTTCATTCCTTGTACTCCACTATCTAATATCTGAGAGTGTCCTGGGCACTGTTTGTACAGGCTGTTCTTGCTTTTCCTGAGAGTACTGCCGGACTGTAACAGTGACCCTACAAGCTGAAGCCATTAAAATCTATTTTAATAGTCAATGGGGAAAATTAAGTTTGTTCTATGACCTTTACATATTTTTATCAAAGAGATTAAAAACTTTTATTGTTATAAGTATGTAGGAAAATGGCCAAAAAGAGTAAACCTAATATTTATTATGCTATAATTGAACATTAGAAATATTAATAATTAAAATGACCTATTTCATTGTAAATAAAAAACACCTTAGGACAGGTAGTTTAGGCAGTGCTTGCCTTCTCATTATATAACTTACAACGTGAAGTGAGTGCCTTTATTTATGCCTTGGCAAATTGCCATACTCCTTTCTTAGTTGGAATTGGCTTCCAATATTTTTTCTTTGCCTTTTCAATGTCATAAAATATCTATGTTTTTCTTTAATGTGAAATGTTGACAGCATCATTTCTTCCGGATCATCTCCCTCCTTTTCATCACAACCACTTTTCTTATTTTGTACAGTAAATTCTCCTTCACTACGTTTCTCTGGCTGCATATCTAGAGTTGAATGGTGGCACTGTCGACATTCCATGGTCACCTTTTTCTTCTATAACTTCATTTACATTTGATTCAAATTTCACCTCTACATTACCACTTTCTATTTCTCTGCTGAACTTTCATATTTGTTGGCCAATTTCTTCTCACGACCATCCATTTTTGTAACATACTGAACAGGTTTAGGAGACAAGGGGGCAACACAGCTACACACTTTGCTGTCTCTGTGGGAACTGAATAGCAGATGCTCAGTGACCAATCACACAAAGACACACTTTAAAAAAAAGTGACATAATTGGTCACAGATCTTGATAACCATCTGTTATTTACATAGTGATCTGTAGACTAAAAATCAATTAGTGGTAACTGAAATTAGAACTGTACTTGTTGGAGGACTGATACTATTTAACTAAACCATGGTAACTGAAATGTATGTATAGCAAAGCGATGCAAAGTGAGGATACTTCTACTTTCTTTTTGGTAGATGACAGATTCTTACATAGATTTTAATAATGCCACAAAGTTGGTCCTGGCCTTCACTCTGTTGGTCCTGAGTAAATACAACCAACCTTGTTATTAGGCTATCTCAGTATATAAGTTCTAAAATTTGAAGTAGTGTCACTTAGGAAAGAGTAGAGAGGACATGCTTCTAATTTTGTATTCTTCCTGGTAACACAAATTATTTCAAATATTTATCTATATCTCTTATTAGCAAATATAGATGAATAAATACCAATTTTCATTTATCACCTGCCCTGTTAGATTAGTCATCCCTGGGTAGTTTTAAGTATAAATTAACTAAGTATAGGAAAAACTAAAATTTAGATGGCTAATAGACATAGAAAAAGATACTCAGTATCACTAATCATCAGAAAAATACAAAATAAAACCACAATGAGATATCACCTCACACCTGTCAGAATAGCTATCATCACTAAATCAACAAACAACAAATGTTGGTGATGATGTGGAGAAAATAAAAGTAGCACTATCTTATGACCCAGTTAATCCACTTCTGGGTATTTATCTGAAAAAATCCAAAACACCAATTTGAAAAGATATACAATAGCCAAGATATGGAAGCAACCTACGTGCCCATCAATAGACAATTAGATAAAGATGTGGTACATATATACAATGAAATATTAATCAGCCATAAGAAGAATGAAATCTTACCATTTTTGATAGCATGGATGAACCTAGAGGGTATTATGCTAAGTGACATAAGTCAGTCAGAGAAATACAAATACCATATGATTTCACTTACATGTGAAATATAAAGAAGAAAATAAATGAGCAAACACAAAAGAAACAAACTCAATGAGGGGGTTGAGGGGCTGGATGAAAAGGTAAAAGGATTAAGAGGCACAAATGGGCAGTCACAAAATAGTCATGGGATATAAATACAGCATAGGGAATATAGTCAATAATATTGTAATAACTCTGTATAGTATCAGGTGGGTATTAGACTTATCAGGAGGACTACTCTGTAAATTATATAAATGTCTAACCACTTCACTGTACACATAAAACTAATATAATATTTGGTGTCAATTGTACCTGAAATTTTTAAAATATTTTTAATTAGAATTTACAAGATTAGCATATGATTTTCCAGCTCTCCATCCTTCATTCACAGAGCCTCTTGCTCATGTTGCTTTCAAACTATTATTTAGTTTCCATATTGCATTTAACAAGCTTCTCATAGTGTGACATCAAATACCTTTATAGATTAAGCTCCCTTTCAAAAATCTCCCTGGAAACTCTCTCCAGCTCTAATTAATTCTCCTAGTATTAAATTTTAAATACTTCTTTTGTGTCAAGATGCACCCACTTAGGTGCTACAACTTTTTTCCATCCTAAATAATTTTACTCCACTCCAGCCCTTGCTTGGTGACGGTGCCCTGGGCCTCAGCTGGTACATGCCTACTTCTCCCAATATTCCCTTCTCTGAATGTGTGCTTATTTTTAGGTCATTTGTAATGATTCTTGAGGGGAAAAAATGGAAACTTTAAAAACTACTTTTAAAAGGTCAGTAACACTAGTCCTGGGAGAAAAAAAAAAGAAAAGAAAGAAAAAACACCCTAGCACTCCAGGTTGTCATGGGGCTCCACAAAAGCAACATCCAACCAAATAAATCCAAAAACAATGAAAAAAGAGGGGGGGGCAACCTCTTGGGCCTAACTTTACCACACCACACAAAGGCTTCAGTAATTGAAAAAGTGTTCTTCAAATTTAACCAAAGTTCATTTGGTGAATTCTGGTATGACATGTGTTTATTTATGGGGAAGACAAAATAGTCTTGGTATGTGATGAGTACTAATTAGACTCATTCCTTGTCTTTCTTAATAAATTCCCTTACCTAATACAAGACATTTAATTTTCCTAGCAGAAGATAATACTCAAAACTTCTTTGATATCTCTTATTTTAAAATCAAAATCCATTTCCGTTAAGTATTTCTTAGAGAGGTAAGGTGAGTGTAGTACCTAAAGACTACCACACTGAGGCGTGTGGTGTATTGATTTGTGGCTGCCTTTCAGTTCACCACTACTTAAGTCCTTATAGGTAACAATAGTAGTCAAGAAATTAAACTTGTAAAGCCCAGATGGAAGTTAAATAGTAAGCATCTCCTTTTCTGTGTGTATGGGTGGTGTAAATTGATTGCTAAAAAGAGTCCTACACATTAGAAGGTTATCATATGTTAGAATGATAGGAAATTGAAAGTTACATGGTCATCTTTTTTCTAGAAACTCCACCTAAACCATAAGAGAAATGATCTATGTCCTATTACGGAAAGCATTCAAGCAAGGAGGTCTCTCAATCATCCTATTCAATACTGAATAGTCATCATAGTGTAATCATTCTCATTTTGACTGACCAGATGGAGAATGGCTACAATTCTTAGAGATTTACAAAAAAATCACAAATATGGCATATATAATGCATTGACACCTGTTTACTTGTCAGAGGAAAAACAAGTTTTGGCAACTGTTGGAAATTAAGTCCACTTCAGAACAGAATAGTAGAGAACAACTTCCTTACTTAATATATTATTTAGAAATGAAGAACTTTAAAATGAGGCCATATCAATGATCTCAAAATATATAAAACAAAATTATAAGGAAAAATGACAAATCTAATAATGTCAATTTTTTAACACAACTCCCAATGACTAAAACAGCATACAGGCAAAATTTTTAGTAAGATTATAGATGATATAAACAATGTGATTATGACTTAATCCAATAAACACATAGAATCCACACCCAATAATTAGAGAATGTATATTCCTTTCAAGTACAATCCCTCTAGAATAAAACATTACAGGTAATTAAAATTCAACCATATATGGAAGTTCTACTAAAGCTATTTGGCCAATAAATTATTATTGAATCTTAATTAAAGGAGAACAGGAGAAAACTATAGTAACATGTATCAACTTGTGTTGACCCCACGGATATTTAAATTATATTTAATAAAATAGTATTTAGTAACTTTTCTTGAATATATCTCTATTTTCATTATTATTTCTAATATAGTGATAGTTTCTAATAATAAATTGCATTATTGGATTGCTCTCTATGAATAGAATTCTCACCATGTAAATACAGATTGCTGCTTAGGAGGGGTTCAAAATCCTACTTAACTAAGTATAAAAGAAGATTGAAATTTTAAGTATTAAATTTTCCAAGAAAATATATACATAACTTAAGATTTAAGAATTATTTTATTTTGAATTGCAATCCAAATGGGTATAACCATAAAGGTATTTCTCCTTCCAATACATTGTCACCCAGTCCTGCTGCCCAAAGGCAGCCATTGTTACAAATTTCCTATGTGTTTCTCTAAGATACTTTACACATAGACAAACATGCATCAGGAAGAACTTTTTTTAAAAAGGAATGGTATTTCAAAATGTCTTAACACACTCAATGCTTTTCTACTTGAGGCCAAATCTGTAGTGCAGAATTTTCAGACTTGGCGTCAGACACAATATAAGTAAAACCCAATTACAAGATCAAGATGAGAGAGATGTGATATTGTTCATTAAACTTTTTATAGAAAAATCAGGAGAAAACTGTCCGTGCAATAAGTTCTAAGACTTGAATATGGTACCAGTTAGACATACAAATTAAGTGACATCTATAACTAGCGTGTGTATCATGTAAAGATATCAAAGATATTAGGTAATTAGTTTGTCCACAATAGAATGGAATCTTAAAAAGAACTGATTATACAAAACTATTGCTTTCTTAATCAACCTAAAACTTAGCCAGATCTGAGACACTGCAAGAGGCTGTCCAATTCATCTGTTTTTGCCACCTTTGCTAAAATGTTATTCATAATACAAAAGTCTCAATAAAGAATATGTAATGTCCAAGAGTATAGTTTATATCACCTTGTTACTTTTAACCCAACATATTTGGTATTTCCCATAGAGAGAAACACATCAATTTTTCTTTCTTTTTTTCTTTCTTTTTTTCTAAATCTGTATTTGGAATCAATTTATAAGAAAACTGTCACCTTTGTCTTTAGGCTCTTCTAACATACAGGAGTGACCCAACCATGAGAAAAATGATGAATCACCTGTATTTTTATATCATGCCTGTGTTTAATGTTGATGGATACCATTTCAGCTGGACCAATGTAAGTCACTTTGCCTATCCAATCAAAAGAGACGGAGTAATTCATAGAAAACTGTCACCAAACAGGAAGGAAGCTGTGGGTAGCCAGCTTCGTGATCCCGAGCAACAAGAGAGACCTCACTCCTTCCCCCATCATAGCAACAACCTTTTGATTTTGTTTGTATGTTTAGCTTTGCATAAGATTTCATGTAAATATCCCTAGCCAGTTTGACTCAGTGGATAGAGCATCTGGCCCTTGGACTGATGGGTCCTAGTTCCATTCAGGGAACTAGGTGGGAGGCAACCAATTGATGTGTCTCTCTCACATTGATGTTTCTCTCTCTCTGTTTCTTCCACTCTCTGTAAAAATCAACAGAAAAATATCATTGGGTGAGGATTAACAATAACAACAGCAAAAAAGATTTCATGTAAATAAAGATTTCTCCTTTTAAATAAATTGTGAAAAATCACTAGTTTAGTCCAGCTTATTCAATTTGCCTGTAAAGAAATGAGGCCAAGCTAAGGTAAGAGACAGCAGGGTTGTGGCAGATAATAGAGCATAAACCTGAGTGTCCAGTCCTCTTCCCACTCGCTGAATTTATTCTGTTCCAGGAGGAACTCTCCCCTAATGCTGGGATTCATTCACTGTTGTGCTACTAAAATGCATGTGAGTAACCCTGTAAGTATTTTTTTCCTGCAACTATGTTCTTAATTACATTCTAGGATCGATTTTGGAGGAAAACAAGGTCAAGGAACTCAAGGTTTCGCTGCCGTGGAGTGGATGCCAATCGTAACTGGAAAGTGAAATGGTGTGGTAAGTGGGGGACTAATTGAGATTCAGGTCCAAAGGTTCCCACAGCTTTTCCACTCAGAAGTGGTGAACCTGTTAGGACTCTCATGTAAGACTGATGTTTTTCTGTATGTGAAAACCTAATATGTACATTGTAGCTATAATGTACATATTAATGTACATAATTTACAAAACAAAATAAAGGGGTTTTAAAATATGTAAACATCAAGGATTTAGATCTGTCAACCCAATCCTGAAAACTAAAAATTTAAAAACAGATGTAAAAGCAGAAAACTGAGGAATGAAGTCTTTGTCATTCAGAAACTAAAACAGGAAGTATGGTTTGTGGTATAAATCTGGTTAAATGTTTTCATCCTTTTGAAGCATCCATCTTATATAAAAACTGCTGTTTGAAATTTTAACCCTGCTATTTCTGGCTTCTGTAAATGCTTGCTGGCTTAAATAATAAGGAAAATAAGACTACTCCCATTTCAGAGAGGCCATTAAACCTTCCCCAGACGAAGTTATCAGTGCTGGCACCAGGCCAAGCCTTTGGTTGAGGTCTCAAAGTCCCAGCACACAGGGCCCTTTAAGAACTTGCAAAGGGAACAGGAAAAACCCCATATTTGGGAGACAAAGAAGGTAAAATCGTATAAACATGAGAAACTCCGTGTGTGATTTCACCCAGAATTTGAGATACATTTCCTCTGGGCCCGCGCGTAATAAATGTAACTCCATCTCTCTAAGCATTGCTTGGTTCTTCTCCGGTATTTCTGTAACACTTTCACTGAGCGTAACAAGGATCCTGCCATCATCTGTCAAGATGATCAAAGCTGCCAGATCCTTGACGAGAATCCACCAATCTGCCAGTTATGCACTGATTGGCCACACACATAGCAAGTACATTTTTGCTACAGTCCATATTTCATGGATATGGACCTTTCAAGTAAGAGAGGGTATTATTATAAGGAAGGAAACTTGCAAAATAAAAAAAAGCAGGTAGTGTACAAGAGACAGAGAGGGAGGGAGAGAATTAGCCATAGCTAGTGTAGAGGAGGCAAAACTTTATCTTTACCCATCTTGAGAATTTAGCTGGGACTCAAACAAAAAGACAGTTTAACAAGGGAAAAACAATTTATCAGCATGTACAATGCATGTCACATGGGGAAAACGTCATGGAAAGTTACTCAAAGTGGCAACTTAGAACTCTGGCTTATCCTGCATCTCCAACAAAGAGCAATAAATCTGAGGAGAAATGGCAGGTCAGAGGAGAGCAGTTTTAGGCTCCCAAGGGCAGCCAACTGTGGGAAGGCGACTACATGGGAGAAAAATCATGGAGTAAAGCTTGTTTCAGATTCCTCTGGTCCCTCTCTGGGCTAATCAGAGTCCTGTCTCCAAGAAAAGACGAATTTACATCCTGTCTTTAGGTAGAAAAGGGGGAGAAGGTAAAGAGAGCTTTTCCTGTATTTGCTGCTGCTTCATTGCCTTCAGCTCAAAATAATTTTTATGTCAAAGAGCATATTTGGGGGTGACATATTTTAGTTTCCTTCACTAGTGTCATATTTGGCAACAGGAAGGAGAGGAAGGAAAAGTATCATCTAAGTGCAGTTGTAAGGAGCTGCCCTTTGGCAGAGTCCTACCTTAGCTCCCCAAAACATAGACCCTGTGTGATAGAGAGTCTTTGTTAGTCCCTTAGGAATGAGGCCTGTCATAACTCACTCATTCTGTGACACTTTGGGTTCTGTGTTAGATGCTACTCCTCCGGTCCCCACCAGCCTCAGACAGAGTAACTGGGCATGGGCTTAGACTCCGCCCACATCTCCCTCCAGGGCACCTCCCTTCATCAGTTAGAAATGGCAAATAAGAATATCAGAGAACAGAAAGAATATAGCTCTAGAATATGACAGATATGGTTTCATTCTACCATCATTGCTCAAATAATTTAGGTAATTTTCCTTAATAACAATACTAATACCCATCCCAAAGGGTTCTTATAGGAATGAAAGGAATTTACATATGTTTAATGCCTAATTCAGTCCTAGCTTCAAACAGGAATCTACATGTCAGGGACCCACTCCTTTCCCCAACCCTCCAAAATAGTCAGTTCACAACTGAGCCTCAGGTCAATTGTATAAGAAACTGTCTTTTCCTTTAGGAGAGTGTTGTGATGATGAGCCATAAGGCAAGCTTAAAGTGTTTGCACGCATGGGGGAAGAAAAAGCATTGCATAAGTACTAGAACAGCCGTGGGCAAACTACGGCCCACGGGCTGGATCCGACCCATTTGAAATGAATAAAACTAAAAAAAAAAAAGACCGTACCCTTTTATGTAATGATGTTTACTTTGAATTTATATTAGTTCACACAAACACTCCATCCATGCTTTTGTTCCGGCCCTCCGGTCCAGTTTAAGAACCCATTGTGGCCCTCGAGTCAAAAAGTTTGCCCACCCCTGTACTAGAAAGTGCTGTTATCGATGATGGTTTAGAGTTAAAATGTTTTTCTTCAACTTGGAACTGAGACGACAAGCTTGTTCACATTAACTCCCTAAGACCACTAATTTTTTTAAATTCTATGTTCCCCTTCTCTGATGGGACCACTGTGCATGCTCATTAGGTATGTGCTCTGTTTCACTAGTTGGCAGCTACCCACACCCATGTGTTATCCACATGATGCCCACAACCATCGGGGTGAGCGCCCTGAATGGGTAACTGAGCTGAGTAACCCTAGCAGGCCAGCCGGCTCTGCCTGGGTAAGGTTAGACTCCTGTTTATATCCAGTTACAAATAACTTTCTTGCTTCCCTTGGTTCTTCTTTCCTTACCCAGCTTGTTTCCTTTATACATATGATGCCTTCTTTGATTTCTTCGTTTCAACCGCTGTCCCAACTAGAATTCCTTTGATTCTTCCCATTTTTGAATCATTCTGATTCTTTCTATCAGTCAACAGGCAAGATGTTGACAAAGGATGATGGCAAATGTCAGTTGCAAAATGACCTTGATAGGCCATTGTAAGGGATGTGGAAATGCAGACAGCCTGGCTGGGACCATCTCTCCTTCCAAACATCTCCCGAGTAGATTCAGCTGATTTGACAGGCAAGCAGATGTGGCCTTCCTCCCTCACAGAGTCAGACTCATCTCCCCACAGCTATTTGCTGGGTCATGGGCATTGAAATAAATGAAATTCCTCCGTGACCCTCCAAATGAGCATAGTGTAAATGATAGGAAATGCAAGGCCCATGGAAAACACTACAGCATCAACATTGAACTGCCAAAACAACTGCTTCTTTCTTTAGAGTCAGTGAGTCTCAGACATCAAGAGTAGAACACAAAACTGCTTTTTTGCCATGAAAACTCCATCCCAAGAGAAGTGTTACGCATTAGGGCATTAAGTAGAATAGACAGCATACACATGGAAACAAGTATGTCTTTCCAATACGTCATCGCTCCCCCCAGAGGCCTTCAGGTCATGAAATGAATATCATTGCACTGAAAGTCCAGCAGAGGGACTCAACAAGTCAGAATAGCGGTGGGAACCAAGAATAAATATATCCATTTTATACATTTATTTGCCAAAGTTAATTGAGCACATACCCTCTACTAGGCACTGTGGGGTTTTTCTCCCATCTTTCTATGCACGCTTTTTAAATAACTGAGCACTACTTTTTCCAAATTCAAATAAATCCAGGCGAGAAGTAAAAGGCTTGGATGATATCCATACTTTAGCTTTAATCCCTAAATAAATCAAGTGTTGCCTAAATATAAATTACTATTAGGACAACCTACAGAATGAAAGAACGTGTTTGAAAATCAGACATCTGATAAGGGACTTGTATTTATTCCAAATATTAAAAGAGCTCTCACAACTCAACAATAAAAAAGACATATAACCCAATGTTAAATGTTCAAATGATTTGAACAGACATTTCTCCAAAGAAGATATATACAAATGGGAGTAAATACAAAAAGATGCTCAACATCATTAGCCATCAGGGAAATTCACATCATGGTACCACTTCACACTTACTAAGATGGCTATAATAAAAAAGAAAGACAATAGCAAGTGTTGGTGAGGGTGTGGAAAAATTGGAACACTCCCACTTGTTGGTGGGAATGTAAAATGATGCAATCACTTACTTGGAAAACTGTTTTATAGTTCCTTAAAAATTTAAATACAGAGTTACCATATGGCCTAGCAATTCCACTCCCAGGTATATACCCAAGAGAAATAAAGATATTTGTCCATATGTTAACCTGCACATAAACATTTACAACAGCATTGTTTATACCAGCCAAAAAGTGGAAACAACCCAAATACCTATCAACTGATGAATAAACAAAATATGGTATATCCATACAATGGAATATTACTTGGCCATAAAAAAACAATAAGTATTGATACATGGATGAACCTTGAAACATAATATTATATGATTACATTTATATGAAATGTCCAAAATAGGCAAATCCATAAAGATAGAGAATAGTAGATTAGTGGTTACCAAAGGCTAGAAAGAGGGTGAAATGAGTATTGGCTGCCAATAGGTAAGGGGTTTCTTTGGGGGATGATAGAAATACAGGAGTGAGCAAAAGTAGGTTAATAATAAATAAATAAATAAATAAATAAATAAATAAATAAAACAAGAATGAACTGTGTTTTTAATTTTGCTCATACTTGTATTTTGGAACTAGATAGTTGGTGATGATTGAGAATATGCTAAAATCCTTTGACTTGTACACTTCAAAAGAGCGAACTTTATGGTATGTGAATTATAGCTTAATAAAGATGCTCTAAAATTTTTAATTGCCATTTAGGAGCTAGTTAGGCACTTAATGAAATATAACTACTCTTTGTAGAACACTCAATGACCTAATGTTGTAAATTAGGTATAAAATGGAGAAAAACCATATTTTTTTGCAGCCCAATTACTATGTCTCTCTCCACACATGCCCTTCTCCTATCAAAACCCCCTCACTCTATCAAAAAAAGGGGGGGCTGTTTGGATGGGCAAATATTTTGATAGATCACCAGAGATAAAAAGTAAAAATATTATATACTGGTTGTTTTGAGCCAATACCCGTGAAAGAATAGATGGTCACTGGCCATCTTTCTAAGATGAGTTCCTCCCACTGAAGGGCTTTGGTTTTGAGAGAGCTATTCTAGCTGAGAACCTAAGTTGAATTACTATAAAAATATAGGAATTTCAGAGACTAAATTCAGGGCAAGGAGAGGGTGGGGGGAGAGAAGAGAGAAGAGAGGAGAGAGAGAGAGAGGTAACATTGCTAAAACATCTAGAAAGGGACTTTGGAACTCAAAGGTGTATAATGAGGACACAGATAATAATGAGGTGAAGGCCTGGGGTGGGGCAGGAGCTGGATGGAGGGGGGCAATGGGGGGAAAATAAGGGGAGACATCCATAATACTCTCAACAATAAAGAAAAATGTTGCTGTGAAGTATATAAATCCCCTTCAGTACTGCATAACCATCACCATTGGTAACATTCAGTACAATCTGCTTCACTGACTAACGTTTGTGTAATTGGACCTGCTAATTGGGGATGTGAGGAAGTGCTGAGACTGGCCTCAGGGTGAGCTCAGGAAGAGAACTAACTCATCCTCATCAAATTTCCAGAGGCATGGAACTCACAACAGGAGTGCACTGACTTCTAAGACAGTGAATTTACATCACTGAGACTTACAGACAGCGTTGGGTAACTTTGGGCTGAAAATGGCATAGAGATGGGATTAGATATAAACTAGATGGTCGAACTGGACCCTTAAAATCCCTGCCACCTGTGTTAGGGGTGATTCTAACACATTATGTATTAATCCAATTTTAAATCAAAACACATGTATAAGCACCTTCTATAATTCAAGATGCTGTAAATTGTATCAGAAAGTTCTGGAAGATTTAATGAGTCCTTATCTAATGCCCATGGAATTATTTGGAAATCTAGAGAATATAAAGGGAAGATCTATTGGCTTATTCTATTTGCTTTACAACCAACTTAGTGTAAAAAGATATATTATCTAAAATCCTCTGCAGAGGTGAGAAATTTTAAAATTAGAGAATCAATGAGTTCAATTATTATGCTCAGTTGTGCTTTTTATAAAGAGAGTAAAGGGCACAGAGTCTATAGATTTAGATATCAAATGGGGTTTGTTTGCTAGTGATGGTGATCCATGGGTAGCATTTAATTAAGGATTCGCCAAGCATGTGCTAAGTGCTCAAGATGAATTTCTCATAGGTTGATGCTATTATTATCCCTATGTAAATGATGAAGAAACTAAGATTCAGAGAAATTAGGAAGCATGTTCCAAATTACACAAAACTTGAGCCAGAATGGGAAGCCAAGTCTAACTCCGATGCCCCCATTTCTAGCCATGAGTGTGACCCTTAGGGATCAACTACGATGAACAGTCATTCCTCTCTGTTAAACAACTCCTGTCTGCAAAGGAGCAGTTTGGTATCAAAAGAATATTAAGACTTGGGCTGTTTAACCAAAATGATGAAACACAAATAAGGGAAAGAGAAAGATTGGGAATATATGGGGAGAAGAAAGGAGAGGAAAATTCCCCAGTTACTATTTTCTTATCTGGGGCCACCTCATGCCATGCAGATAGTTTGAATTTGCTTGTGATGTCAGGTGCATGATTACAAATTCTCCAGGGAACTTTTTTCTCCCAGCCAAAGATTAATATCTTCCCACAGAGGCAGACTACTTTGTAGCCAACACGTTCATTGCAAGTCTCTTTAGACAACCATTACATATATCGCAATAAACTCCAAATGTAAATATATCTTTATTAAGTAAAGAATTAAGTGTTTTTTAAAGGAACTAAAATAAAGATAAGTAACTATTCAAGAAAAAATATTTGCCAAAAATATAGCACTGAAAATTTTACTATCATTTCCATATAAATACTTCAGAATCAAGCATTACATAATAAAAGTAATTTTAAGAGGCCATACAAAATGTGAAGAAAAACTCCAAGACTCTAGTTCAGGGGTCCTCAAACTACGGCCCGTGGGCCACATGCAAATACAAATATTGTATTTGTTCCCGTTTTGTTTTTTTACTTCAAAATAAGATATGTGCAGTGTGCATAGGAATTTGTTCATAATTTTTTTTAACTATAGTCCGGCCCTCCAATGGTCTGAGGGACAGTGAACTGGCCCCCTGTTTAAAAAGTTTGAGGACCCCTGCTCTAAGCAGTGGTTCTCAACCTTCTGGCCCTTTAAATACAGTTCCTCATGTTGTGACCCAACCATAAAATTAATTTCGTTGCTACTTCATAACTGTAATGTTGCTACTGTTATGAATCGTAATGTAAATATCTGATATGCAGGATGGTCTCAGGGGACCCCTGTGAAAGGGTCGTTCGACCGCCAAAGGGGTCGCGACCCACAGGTTGAGAACCGCTGCTCTCGAGGTTAAAATTTTAAAAAAACAACAATTACAGTTCATGAAAATAAATCAACATAATAAAATAGGCATCCTCCTAGTAATAAAAAATGATATTAAAATAAAACAAGATAACATTTCTTCTATTAAATTATTCCTCAAAAGGTTTAATATGATAACCTAAGCTGGAAGCAATGGTAAAACTGGAAGAACATGTATCTCTGAAGGCATTAGAAAGCAATTTGACCAGAGACATGAAAAACACCATTCATTCCTCCATTCATTAATTTAAAAAAAAAACTGTACTGCATGCATTCTATTTGCCACACCACTAGGCACTTGGGAAGCAGAGGCAAGTCTAACAGATTTCCTGTCCTCATCAGGTTTTAAATCATTGGGTTTGGAGTAGGTGAAGAGAAGAAAGAGAAAGGAGAAAGGAGTGAAGGGGAAAAGAAGAGAAAGAAAAAAATGAAACAACATGTTATAGATACTATGTGGAAGTATATATGGTATACCTATGTAGATATACATTAACATGCATATGGTGCAGTGGAGATATAAAGAAAGAAGGGACCAGTTCTACTTGATAAAGTCAGAAAAGTCTTCATAGAAGAAACAATAGCAGATTTAAGTATTTAAAATACTAGAGGCCCGGTGCATGAAATTCATGCAGGGGGCAGGGGGGATCCCTCAGCCCGGCCTGCGACACAAGCGTTTTTTCCCCCCACCTCCCCCCCTCCCACCCCCACCCCTCGCCACTCTGTGCCCACTGCCCAGAGGCCCTCTGCAGTAGGGGTGGAACGCTTGCCTCGTCGCCATGGCTACGAAGCAAGCATTCTGCCAGGCCGCTCATGCAGTCCACTCTCAGCGGCTGCCCCTCTGGGACTGGGGGAGTCAGGCAGGCTGAAAGGACTGGACACCACCATCTTGTGGATGGGTGCCGCCATCTTTGTGATGGAGTGACAGTTAATTTGCATATCACCCTTTTATTAGATAGGCTATTTGTCATCTGTTAGATTAAACTATGAGGCAGAAGGTAAACAGAGGCTTCCGTGTGAAGAAAGCATCCAGGTAGGGGAACTGAGTATGTCCTTGAGGACAATATGCAGCATGAAGCAGAAGGGGGTGTTGTGAGTCTGGCAGGTTGCCCTGCGTGGCTGAAGGATGGACAACTGGAAGGACAGGTGAGAGATGAGCCAGGGTTCATGATGGACATGCTGAGAGTCAGTGCTGTGCTGACCTCTACGGATTTCATGCTAGAAGCTGTGCCTGTCAAACTGGCCTGAGGTTACATATATATGGAGTTATGTCACAAAGAAAGTCACAGTCATAGCATACCTTGGGGGCCTGTCAGTTTCACATGAAGATTTCAGAAAGAGAATTATTTGATGTTAGAACCAACACAGATACATAATTGAGTGGATTGGACAATCCACATGAATTTTTCAAGTGAAGCAAAGATTTTGAAGAACTTATGGACTTACCGTCTTTGTTGGCCTTGACTGTTAGGAGTATTCTGATGGAAAAGTTTGACAAACACTGGATAATTAGAAACCCTTAAAGGGAGGTATAATTAGGAGCTTTTAAAGCCAGAAGTAAATGACTGATCTCTGAGTGTCACTTGAGCAGGAGTGTCAGCCAAAGACGGGTTAGTAAACTACAGCAGGACCATAAGCCAGGGGGGCGTGGCAAGGATGTAGAGTGTGGAAGCAGCAGCATTCACTTACATCCCAGTGAGATGTAGACAATGAGTTTCAGAGGGAAAAGTGAGGAGTCTAGGATTACTCTATTCTGGCTAGAGTGACAAGTGGACAGAGGCATCATCTACCATGATTTGGCATTTGTGAGAGGTGAGGATTTGATGGCAAATACGCATCTACTTTGAGCAGTGGATGTGGATGCTGGTGGGATTCTAAGGGAAGATGTACAATAGGTAACTGGATGTAGACATGAATGATTGAGAAAGTTCTAGTCTTATCACATAGGTTTGAGGGCCCCGAACACATAAGGAGAAGTTGAAGCTTTGGGGACAGATGAGGTGGGTACACATGGACAGTGAAAAGAGAAGACAGTCAAAGCAGAACCTTAAGCCTATATATAACCTTTGGTCCAAGCATCCCATTTTGATAATACATTATAAGGAAAGAGAAAGAGATACTGCTGACCATTGTATCATTTATAATAAAAGACTGAAAACAACCCAAATGTTGAACTGACAATTGTTAAATAAATTAATATAAATTCATTTGGTGAAAATTTAGGAAACCATAAATATGGATAAAATCACTATAAAAATAATTAAAAGCATATGATCTACTATTGAATCTAATTCTGGCTATAAGTTTTTCACTGTGAACACAATTCTATAAAAGAATATAATGATTCTGTATGTACATGTGACAGATATGTGTATGATATATACACATTCACATACTAACACGGGGGGGAAAGACTAGGAAATAAAATGCCAAAATGCAAGTATCAGAGGATTAGTGTTGTGTTTCCTTCTTTTAAATGTTTTCTAAACTTATTTTACAATTTCATTGTAAGGAACAGATTTGGCTTTACTAGTATGCACTCTGTTGTTTTTTTTCCTATGCAAACTGCAAGTGATTAGCCAAATGACAAATAAACATAAATTTTTTTAAAAGCTGCATATAATGAAATGAATCCCAGAGATAAATACCACTTAAGTCTATGCTCTTGTTGACACTCTTGAAACTTCAGGTTACGTGACCCTACTGTAGCACTGAGAATTTAGCAAAACTCAATAGCGCCACAGGAGTCATTCAGCAAGTATTTATTTAGTACCTGATATATGTATGCAGGTACTCTGTATGGATGCTACTTTGGGACATTTCTTTAGATCAAAGAAGCAGTTTCTTAATTTTCTTCAAGTACATTTTTCTCTACCTGTGTTCAAAATACACTTTAAATAGAAACACTTTTTCTGACCATCTAATTTGAATCTATTGATATTCTTATGAATTTATTCTGTTAAAGACCGAAAGAAAGGGGCTAAAATTTGAAGGAAATGAGAAAACAAGAAATTCACATTCCTTTGAGAGTGGGAATGGGTATAACTTCTGTGAAAGGGTATTTGGCAATGTCTACAAAATTAAAAAATACACATCCTTTTGACTGAGTGATACAGTAATTCTACTTTTAGAAATGTGTCCTATTGCTGTAGTCACATATCTAGAAAAAAAACCCACATGTACAAGGATACTCATCACAGCACTCTTTACAACAAAAGAGTAGAGGCTTCCCAAGTGTCCATCAACAAAGGACTAGTTATGTAAATTACAATTATACAGTAAAATAGAAATAGCCAGAATTACACAGCTGCTTTATGTACTCAATGAAAAAATCTCCAGGATTACACACATACACACAGAGTTGAACAAAGCAAGGTTTAAAATTAAAATATATAAATAATATTGCTCTTTGTGTAAAAAAAGAGTTTTTTTAAAGATAGACATGATAAAACTGGCCTTTTGCTTATAAATGCATAGACTAATGCATAATACAGGAAAGGAGTAAAAGTGATTGCTTCTGGGGAAAAGAAATTGATGGCTAGGCAAATGAAGGGGGGATCAATTTACATGGCACAACCATGCCCATACATTGGCCACTCAAAAAAATTAAAAACTATAAAAATAAGTCAACAATCATTTCTAAAATTAAATTAAAATATAATTTTAACTAAAATCAAGCTTCAGAATGCACTATCACCATTCAAAGCACTTCTCCTTTCATATTAGTTTTTGTTATTTAGCTTAATTAGTTATTAGTAAAACGTGGGGGAGTGAGACCAAAAAGAGGCAGATCATGGGTCTATGAAGAAGTCATGCTATACACTTCCCATCACCGTTCCTCATTGACCCCACTCACCACCCCCACCAAATGGAATGGGGGTGGGAAATGCAAGGTTAGAGTTCCCACTTAATTACATATCATCTAATTTAATAAACACCAAAGGCACTTCCTTCCACCCCTCTGGCTTCCCTATTATTTCTCTTGATATTCCCCTGGAATATGAAATAGATCAAGAGAAAAAGTGTTACACTCATACAAAACATTTTGCAAAAATTTGTTTTATTATGTAAAGAAATAGAAAGTGTACATCAGCAAAAAAAGTTTAATTCATGTGACATATTTCATTAGAATACAAGAATTGTTTTCTTATACTATTTAAAATGAGGTTTAAATGCATGCCATTCTATGGCTGTGTAATTTTGAGAAAGAGATTCCAGAATGGCCTTCCAGCAAGTTCCATGACAAAAACAGCACTAATTATCTGTTTCATCACCCTTAGATTAGGAAGGTGTGTTGGCAACAATCAAAGGCAAAGTAGTAATATGATTCAAAACTATTGATTCCCTTTTATTATTTGTTGCCATTCTCAGGTATATTCTTATTCTTGGGTATAATGCTATTTGCATATATTTTGAGGATATGCCAGAAACCTAGATTTTTCGTGATTTGGGCTCTTGTGTGAGTTCTTACCTTTATTATAACCTTCAATTATAATAAAACTGACCTTCAGATATAAAACACAAATGGAAGTTTGATGTGACATACTAAGAGGGACCTTGCTGTAGGGCAGATTGATTCACTCAGTAAATATTTATCGAGCCCCTGCTATGAACAAAGCACAACTCCAGGCAAATAGCACTATTCAGTCCTTGTTCTTGGGAACCAGCAGCCCAGTGAGGGAGCCTGGTGTGTAAACAGCCAGCTGTGATCTGAGGCCTGTGAAAGCTGACAACTGGAGGCAGGAGAGCCTGGCCCACAGGCGAGAGAGGAATGGGGAATTCTGCTGGGGTGAGAGTGGGCAAGCAGCAGACAGGCGGCTTTGGAGCTGAGCCTTCCAGGCGTGGAAGGAGCTGGACAATCCAGGCTGAAGGAAGAGGAGAAACAAAGGCAATGAGGTGTGGGAGGGACTGACAGAGTATGAACTGGCTCTGGGAGGGGTGGGGCTGCGGCTGCTTAGGGGGTATACAGAATAAAACCAAAACGTGAGCCTCAAAGGGGCCCATCAGTCGGGGCTTGGACTCCATGCTGAGGGGTCTGCACAGATGTTGTTGCCCATGAGAAGCTAAGGAGAGTTTGGGGAGTGCGTGGAGGAATGACATACTGTATTTGTGCTGTAGAAAAGCAGTCAGAGCATGATGAAGGATGGATTAAAGCGTGTGGTGATAGGGAGACCCACTGAAAGGCCACGGTGAGAGATTAGGAATGCCAACATTAGGTAGGGTCAGAGAAGAGAGAAAGGAGCTGATTCTGGAAGGCAGAGCCATGGGACATGGTGCCTGACTTGGGGGTGCGGGGGCGGTTAAGGGGGAGAGGTAGGGACACTGTGGCAGTTAAAGAGGACTCTAAGCTCTTTAGCCAGAAAATAAAAAATTAAAAAATCCTCCATATATCCAGTTAAAGGGCTTTGACCTCAAAACCAAAGAATGTCAATAGAGAGAAAAGAGAACAAGAAGAATTTTCTGGAAGCATCCTCTAGTCTGAATCATATTGATAAACTTATTAGCTTATTTAATAAATCTTTTAAGGACAGTATACTAGGCTCAGGAGATACAAGAAAAGGGCATAATTCCTGCCCTCAAGAAGATGGATGGTTTAGTAAAAATACAATTACATCAAACTGTGTAGAGATAAATAAAGGGTGCTTATAAGAGTGTATGAGTGTCCTTTCGCCACTCTAACAAATTACCACAAACGTGGTGGCTTAAATCAACACAAATTTGTTTTCTTACTGCTCTGGAGGCCAGAAGTTCGAAATGGATTTCATCAGGCTGGAGGTGGGGCAAACCACACTCCCTTGGAGGGCTGTAGGGGAGAATCCATTTCCTTGCCTTTTCCAGCGACTAGTGGCCACCTGTATCCCTCATCTTGTGACCTCTTCCTCCACCTTCAAAGCTAGCAACATAGCACCCTTTCTCTGACTCAGCGTCCCCCTGCTCCTGTCAATTAGCCCTCTCTTCTGTGTATAATCAAATGTCCCTCCTATAAGTATCCTATAACTATTAATTTATCACATCTGCAAAGGCCCTTTCTCATAAAAGGTGGCATTCCAAGATTCTATGGATTAGGACCTGGCAGTCTGTGGGAGTTGTTATTCAGCCAGCCACAAGGAATGTAGAGAAAATGCCCCTAATCTGGGCCCTTTATCCGGAAGGCAGTGGTTGGCCATTGGAAAGTTTTAGGCAAAGGAATTACCCATTAAGATTTGCATTTTAGTAAAATTGATTCAGGACTTCTGAAGAAGCAGATTAAGAAGAGCCTAGAACCAGGGAAACCCCTACAATAATCCAGGAGAGTTCTGACTAAGACACTACTAGTTGGGTTGGATGTACTTGAGAGAAATTAAAACAATGCTATCAACAGCTCTTCGTAGACTGTTGGTTGCAGTAAACGACTTCTGATTTGGGCAATCAGGAGCCCTATCCCGAGTTTATAATACAAGAGCAGAAACAGATTTGGGAGGGGGTTAGGGGACAGTAGGCAGGGAGGGAAATTTGTATCTAAGGAAAATGTATTCAGAAAAATGAAACAATTTTCTTTCTAGCTAAGTTTTAGATTGCAATCTTCTTACAGACTGCCTCTAACAACAAAAACAAACATCAATTAGGCCACACAACATTTATTACTGAATTTTACCCTCACATCCTCAGAACAGAATCTAAAGATTTTAAGGAAAAGTAAGTATGCAATTACATTGGAATTTTTTTTTATTCTGGACTAGAACCACAAACTGTCGATGCTGTAAAGTCTTAGCAATCATTTTCTAGCCAATAGTTCACAGCTTCGTTTTCCCCACTACCACGTGCCCAAATGATGGTGAGAGCACACTCCTGTGGTGACTTCCAAGCACACCCACTCTAATTGACCATTCCTCTCCCCCGTTACAAGAGTATATGAGAATAAATTAAGAGTTATTAATCAGGACAACTAAATCAATTATTTTAAATAATTTTATAACATATGACTAACTGCTGTGTGACACCCCACACACACAACGGATAGCAACACAACACCACGTGAGAACCACTGATTGGGGTCCTGGTCCACCCAGGACAAATGCAGCCGGACCAGTGACACACCTGTCACTGAGCTCAGCAGTAGCACAGCTCTTACTGGAACCTGGTCTTGTGATGTTCGGGCCATTGCTGCTTCTAGCAACACTTTCTTCTCCAGTTTTTCTCTAAAGACACTACCTACCTCATTTTACCATTTAGAGGAACTAATGTTCATACAAGCAACAAAACCTTTGGTCCTTTGTTTTTTTAAATAAAATCCCACATTTTTAGTTCCATCCATCTTGAGTACCCCCAAGTCTCTTTGCCATGACAGTCTCCCCAGGGCTCCTAATCCCCGTGCTCCCTTTCCCTCCTCTATGTTCCGTGTACTTGGTCTGCACCACATACTTTACAATTATATTCTAGGTATCTACATTGCCTTGTCCTCTAATTTCCTCTCATGTGCACGTCTTGTCTCCTGTCTAGATTTATGAGGTCCTTGTAGAGTTTCGCATCTCAGTACTCAACAACTGAAGAGGTGATGTATGGTGTGGAAGTTAAATTGCTGAAATGCTCAGAACAGAGATGTATGCTGCTCTAGTTGACAGGACTCCAATCTCTCCCTCTGCACTGCAGAGGTCTGTTATATATTCTGCTCTTGTTCTGCATGTGAAGCTGGCAAAGAGAATTTTGTCTCAGCTCCAGAAACAATATTTAGGCTCTCATAAACTAAGGGAAGACGAATCACCCTTAGATGATCATGCTCCTAAAACCTAAAGTTTTAGAATTGATGCTTCTTGTCCCTTTCTGTTAGAAGTCTGTTTTATCATAGTGTCCTAGATATTGAATCCTTTTCTTGATGTTTTTTACTTGTTTCCTTAAAATGCAGTCTGGTGCTTTCATTTTCTGCTATCTTGATCTTCTGTAGTACAGCAAATATTTCGGATCAGAATCTGCGTAATTGAGACTAGATCTGGACAGGACTCTTCAAACTGTGTACCCAACATGGCTGCTTAAAATTCCAAAGGCACTTAGAGTTCAGTAATGTTTGTGAGCTGTTCCTCTACATTTTAGTAAAGCATGAATAGTGTTCCCAAAGGCTGTAAATAAAATTAGATCATTTTAGTGGCTTTCTTTCCACCTGAGTTAATTAATTTCCATCTTGGAGGCCCCGCTAGTCATATTCTGTTTCTATTTTTTAAAGACAGGGTTGGTATAGATGAGTAAGGCAAAAATTCCGAGAAAAACACAGGCAGAGAGAATTTTGACTGTGTTATCCCATTCTGCTGAATCAATACTTAATCTGTGGTAAATAACATTGGCAGGATTCCAATCCACAAAGTAAACCATAAAATGCTATAGTGTATTCCATTGCCTAATGTGCTTCTCAGGCAAACAGCATTAGATTGAGGCATGGCCCTTCTTAATATTATACAGTTTAGCTTGTGCATGATAATTAGGAAATAAAGTGCTGTTTCATTTTATTATGTGCCCAATATTGATCAAACACTGTGCTAGGCCCAACAAGTAGGGAAATGGGTATGCACACACTTTTCACACAGGATACTATGCTTTATGACAAATGCAGGTAAATGGTGTAACATGTTCTTGGATTGGATAACTCAACATAATAATATCCTTCCAAAATCAGTATAAATATAATGCAATGCCAATTAGAATCTCAATAGGGCTTTTCATTTTGTTTTCAGCTCTTGAGAATTGATTTTAAAAGATAGTAAAGTTTATATGATCTAAATAAATAGACCCTAAAAAGGCAATAAACTTAGGGGGCGGGGGAAGGAGGACAGTTAGGGGAACTTGTCTTGCCTGATATCAGAGCATTCTGTAATGCTAATATAGATTGATAGGGTAACAATATGGAAATACACAAATAGATCAACAGAATAGACAGAGAATCTAGGAATAGATCCACACATGCAGTAGACTTTAATATATGATCAAAGTATCGTTTCAATTCACTGGAAAATGATAAAATATTTAATAAATGATACTGACAGAATTGGCTATCCATATTTTTAAAACTGAAGGCATAGCCATATGTTACATATGTAT
This sequence comes from Myotis lucifugus, assembly GCF_000147115.1. Classification (NCBI taxonomy): domain Eukaryota; kingdom Metazoa; phylum Chordata; class Mammalia; order Chiroptera; family Vespertilionidae; genus Myotis; species Myotis lucifugus. Next base: position 1,497,092 of record NW_005871125.1, read on the forward strand.
AAAAAATTCAGAAGAATTAAAGACTTGGATGAAAAAAATAAAATGATAAAAAGTCTTAGAAGAAACTCAATACATTATCTATAACCTCTAAGAATAGGGAAAACTTTTTTAACCAACACAAGAAACCCAGAAGTGATTTTTTTAAAAAGACAGTAGTTATATAAAATTTTAGATGTCTAAATGATTAAAGTTACCATAGACAACTGAATAGAAAAAATTATAAATTTGAGGATAAAATGCAATGCAGATGACAGACAAGTATGTATACAAAGCTCTTTTATAGACGCGTAAGAAAAAGATAAACAACCCAAGAGTTAACATGTGCTAAGGACATGAGTAAGCAACTCAGAGAAGAGTCCAATTGAAATAAACATAGAAATCAATGCTCAAACATACTTATAGTAAGGAATAAAAATTACATTCTTGCCATCAAAATGGCAAATGCCAAAAGGTGATAAAAATTGGTGGGAATATAGTCAATAACATTGTCATAACAATGTATGACATCAGATGGGAACTAGACTTATCAGGGTGATCACCTCATAAGGTATATAAATGTCTAATCACTGTCATACATCTGAAACTCATGTAATATCTGTCTTTGTAGGTGATAAACTTAAAAGGTATTATTGGGAGGAATTAAGGAGATATAGAAATCTTATACACTGCTTATGGAAATGTAAATAGTAAAAATCTTGGTAAGCAATCTGGTGAAAATCTATGAAAATGAAAAATACAATCTTAAGGTTAAGGGGTACAGGTCAGGGGTAGAACATTTAACTGCAGATCAAAAACACAATCCTTTTAGAACTTTAAAATTTTGAATCATGTGACCTTAACACCTACATATATACATATGTGTATATATATATATTTTCTTCAAGCCATTGTCCTATGCCTATACATCTGTCCCACAGAAATAAGAGTCCTCACATGTAAGGATATGTGTACTATAATACTTACTGCAACATTGCTTCTGTCAAGTCAGTCGTAATGTGCCCTACTTTTTATATTGCAGTATTGTTCATCACAACAAAGAGAGAAATAAACACAATCCCTTGCAATAGGCAGGTGGGAGACTAAATTATGACATAACCACAATGGAATTTAAAAGAATGAATTCAAGTTGACACGAATGGAGTTCCACAAACTAGCATTGAAGGAGATAGCAAGTGGCAAGAAACTATATGATTATGATCCTGTTTTATGACCAAAAATAGCTCCTATAAAAATGAACACATACCTATATAAAAATACATATATGCAAGGGTACGTGAATACATATATACATAGTTACAGGTGTGAATGTTCACAAACTATATTAACAACTGCACTCACTTGTTAACATAGGTTACCTGAAGGTTAGTTGACAGTGGGGAAAGCAAGTGAAAAATACATTTTTTAAAAGACTACAATGATTGAAAATAAATAAATGGAATATGATCCCACTTAGTTAAATTTAAAAGATATAAATGAAAAGAAAAACAAACACAGGAAACGAAAAAAATAAAAACTGCCATGGCCGATGTAGCTCAGTTGGTTGTAGTATCAGCCCACACACCAGAAGGTCGTGGCACATACCTAGGTTGCTGGTTCAATCCCCAGTCAGGGCACAAACAGAAAGCAACCAATTTCTCTCTCTCTATCTCCCTCCCTCTCCCTCCCTCCCTTTCTCCCTCTCTCTAAAATCAAAATTTTTTAAAGAAGAAAAATAAAAACTGAATTTATGTGACAATAACTATGACTTCCCCAAGTAATGCTAACTAGAGGATCCAGCTGCTTTCTTTTAAATCAATTTCCACAGAGAACAGTTTCTGCAAAATGTAAAATAAAAACAAATTTATCTATACTTTCTGGGTTCATTTTTTCCCTTAAAAAAACTTTTTTAAATTTCCCCTTTTAAAAATTATCAGAGAAATGCAAATTAAAACCACAATGAGGTACCACCTCACACCTGTCAAGATGGCTACCATCAATAAACAAACAAACAAGTACTGGTAAGGATGTGGAGAAAAGGGAACCCTCATGCCCTGTTGGTGAGAATACAGATTGATGCAGCCACTATGGAAAAGAGTATGGAGAATCTTCAAAAAATTAAAAATAGAGCCACCATACGACCTAACAATTCCACTTCTGAGTATCTATCCAAAGAAAATGGAGACACTAATTCAAAAAGATGTATGCATCCCAATGGTTATTACTTACATGCAATAGCCAAGATATGGAAGCAACCTAGGTGTCTACTGATAGATGACTGGATAAAGAAGATGGGTATATACATATATACAATGGAATATTACTGGCCCATAAAAAGTGAGATCTTGCCATTTGTAACAATAATATACTAGTATCTAGAAAGTATTATGCTAAGTGAAATAAGTCAGACAGAGAAAGATAAATACCATATGATTTCATTTTTATGTAGAATCTAAAAAAAAAAATCAGACTCACAGATACAGAGAAGAAAACAAACTGATGGTTGCCAAGAAATGGGAATGGACGAAAAAGGTGAAGGGGATTATCATGTGGATGTAATGCACAGCATAGGGAATATAGTCAATAACATAACAATTTTGTACAGTGAGAGATGGTTACTTTATAAGGTATGTAAATGTTGAGTCACTATGTTATACACCTGAAATTAATGAATTACCATATGTTAACAATAATTTAATAAAAATAAAAGTAGACATCTGATATATTTACTTGTACTACTTTTCTGTAGACATAATATTGCTGGGTCTTATTTATTTTCTATATAAAAATGTCAGTCATTTTATTGGCAATTTTTATCGGTTAGCATTTTTCATAATAACTTATATGTTAATTAATCTAACATTTATTTCTGCCATCTTAACTTCTGTTCTTTATTTTTGAATGTCTTCTTTTTTCTCTATTTCCTGTTGAATGGTTCTAAGTTACTTATGTTTGCTGTGAAATTTGTGTTCTATTTTTCTTCTTATGGTTATTCCTAACTTATTAAGATCCATGCTTAGATTTGTTTTTCTCCATCAATTTCTATATTTCATCAATAGCTATATTTCCTTTGAGAAAGACACCAAACACTTAGCATGCTTTTACTTCTGGTTCCCCACCCTCCATCATTCCCTCAGTTTGTTATATTCTAGAATTTGATACTCGATCATTATACTTATTTTCCCCTTGGGACATTGCTTATTTAGACAACAGATCTTACTGAGTTGCTTACTCTCCAGTAATTCTTATCATTCTAATGGAATACTTTCTTCAAGAGTGTTTACAAATTGTGTGTGTATAATATGCCTTCTGAGGCCTTTTATGCCAGAAAACATCCTTATTTCACTCTCACATTTCAATGAGTTCAGTTAAATATAAAAGTTTAGATTCAAATTTCTTTTTAAAAAATACTTAGGCCTGGCCGATGTGGCTCAGTGGATTGAACATCATCTTATGCACCAAGAAGTCACTGGTTTGATTTCCAGGCAGGGCACATGCCCGAGCTGTGGGCTCGATCCCCAGTAGGGGGGCATGCAGGAGGTGGCCAATCAATGTTTTCCTCTCATCGATGTTTTTATCTCTCTCTCTCTAAAATCAATAAAAACATATTTTAAAAATGCTTTGAAAATATTACTCTAGTGTTGCTATTAAGAAGGTAAATGTGAATCTAATTCTTGTTCCTTTATAGATGACCTACTTCTGTCTCCCTGGATTTGTTTGTGTTTAAATTCTACCTGAAGGTGTCAAGGAGTTGATATTTTCCCTTTTAATTCTCTTGTTTGGTGAACAATACGTTCATTCAACCTTTTTCTAATTGTGAGGAAATTTCAATTAGCAGTACTTCAAATATTTAACTTCTGTTTATTTTTTTCTTTCAGGGCCCCTATTAATCAAACGTTGACACATATTCCATTTCTTATAACCTTTACTTTTCCTCCCAGTTCTTTGTTTCTTCTTGATGCCTCTGGGAATGTTTCAAAACCCACTCCATCTCATTAACTCATTCGTCAACTGTATTCAGTCAACCCAGGAATTTTTAAATTTCTACTATATCTGATTGGATCTTTTTTATAACTTCTTCTATCTGTTCATTGTTTCTAATGCCCTCCTATAGTCCCTTGAGAATATTTATTAGGATTATTATAAATTCTTGTTTCTCTAGCTCATTAGTTCAGCTCTCTCTGGAATTAGTTGTTCAGTTGTGATCTCTCCTTCCAGTGCTTTACATCAGAGTTCGTCAGGTGACTATTTTTCCTATTCCTTTTGGAGTATCAGCTATCGTTCCCAGCTCCATCCATAACCCACTTGCTTCTGAGGCATCTCCAGAATTAGACTCAACAGAGGAAAACCACAATTGCTTTCAGTTCCCCATCTTGACTCTCCTAGATAGCAGAAACTAAACCGACTGCCCTCAAAATTTAGTCTGATTTAATGTGGTTGTCTTTTTGTGTTCAGTAGAGTTAGACTATGTCACAGGACCACCAAACATTTTCCATTTGTTTATGAGAAGAGTTATAGTTTTCTAGGGGTACTCGAGGGATAATAATGGCTCAGAATGGCAAATAACTATGGGAAGTGTAATTTATTTCCAAAATTTCTTGGATCCTTAATACTTTGTGATTGTTGCAATAAATCTTACTTTCCCTCCTCTTCATAGACCTGTATAACATGATTTTTCATTTCAAAAATTATCAAAATTTAGTTTTTGTTTTTTCAAGATTTAGTTTTGAAGGTTTTTTAACTGAACACTATCAAACCCCCAAGATGGGCTTTCCAAGACCTGTTTGGATATTGCTGATATAAAAATATAATAGAAATTGGTTTGGCATGTTCTATGGAAATATTTGTCTTGCTTCCATGTTTTTGATACATCAATATTTGTATCTCACAAGACACCTGTATAGATGCCTAGCCTTTTCTTTTTGACATTCACTTATTTGGCATATGTTTGCTGAACACTTGCCATACTATTGTTCTCATTGCCAGGTGCCCAGCAAGGACACAGCCCCTGCCTTCAGAGCATTACAGTCTAACAAAGACTCCAGATAAAATGTAGGTTCTGTTAGAGCAGGGATTTGTGTGTGTGTTGTGTTGTTTTCCAGTGTATCTTGGGTACCTAGAACAGTGTAAATATTGGTTGAATGATCAACAAGTAAATATTTGACACTAATTACCAGTGTGTTGAACATTATGGAGGGAAAGTACAGGTGTTGTGATGAATATAAATAGGAGGCCTTCCCTTCCCTAGGGGATCATATAGAATTAGTTCTCCAACTGATAGAGCTATCTTTAAAGTAGTTCTTTTTCCAGGCTCACTTAAACAATCAGCACCTACTTCCTATTTGGGCCACCCTCCTATTATGCCTGAAGGCTTGAGCCACAGTGGATGTTTCAGTAATCGATTTCTATAAATGCGAAGTTAGATGGATTGCTTAACAATACCCTATGTGTATAGAAATAAAAGAAAAATCACAATTTAATAATGCTGACTTGTGTTTCTTGCTTCTTGCCTGCCCACTGCCCTACCCCATTTTCTTTTCTAACTGACAGATGAAGGAGCTTCTATGCACCCTTGTGATGACACGTACTGCGGACCTTTCCCGGAATCTGAGCCTGAAGTAAAAGCTGTCGCTAACTTTCTTCGAAAACACAAGAAGCACATTAGGGCTTACCTCTCCTTTCATGCATATGCTCAGATGTTGCTGTATCCCTATTCTTACAAATATGCAACAATCCCCAATTTTAGCTGCGTGGTAAGTATTTGCCTGTGAACAGGTGTGCCAGGCTTCTTGCTTCTTTTGAAGATGATTCATGATAATAGCAAACATATATTCTGTGTGTTCTAATGAACATTTTATAATATATGAACTCATTTATTTTTATAATCATAGAAGGGGGGAAACTATTAACCCCATTTTACTGACTGATGAGGAAACGGAAACCTAGAGAAATTAAATAATTTTACTAAAAACACATGGCTACTAAGTGTCAGAGCCAAGATTCAGCCCCAAATCTAGCTGCAGGGCTATTGCTTTTAACCCACTGTGCTCTGCTGCTTTTCTGATGCAATCATTTCACCCTGTTTACATTCTCTCCACAGGTTATACAGAAAATGTTAGGATGGATTTTATTAGTGTTACAGTTCTGGTCACATGTACACTTTATTGAGTAAATAACTGCTCATAAATTATGGCCTGACTCATTAATTAAAAGCAAGTTTTAATTTATAAGTGCTATTTATTTTATGCTACTAAGTCTTTGGGCATGTATCTGACAAGTTAGTACTAAGAATGAACAGCCTTTCTGGCATAAGATTACGTAAAAGTGAAAAAGCAGTGTTCCTTTCTCTCCATATCTCAATAACAAGCTACCCACTGTAGGCATAATTCCTTGTAAACTGGGTCTGGTTCAGAGCCTACAGTGTCTAAGGCCTATCAAATTCAAAACCAGGCCAAACTAATGTATAGTGTTAGAAGTGAGGAGGAGAGGTTGGGAGCAGTGATTGAGAAGAGGCATGGGCGAGCTTTGGGGTTGCTGCTGCTATTCTATTCCTTGACCTCAATGGGGTTACATAAGTGCGTGCAATTTGTGATCATTCACTGAGCTGTATATATGTTATACTTAAATTTAAAGGGTTTTACAAAAAAGAAGCATTTCCTTTCTCCCTATACCTTAATCTGCAAATCCTGTGCCAGTTGCTTGGGGTTGTAGGAATTCCTGATCTAGATGCTCAGGACTGGAAGAAATAGGGAACATGTGGAAGACAGAAGGCCTATGGGAAGGCTTGCATTCTGTCTAAAAGAGGAACTTTGTTCTTGGCATCACAAGCAAGAATTCCAAGCAAATGCTCTCTCTCAAGAAATATTGGGAATGTGGTCGTTACATTTGATAGTGCTATTGAGAGTGCTATTCTTCAGCTACTCTGAGGGTCAAATAGGGTTTTTGTTGTTATTGGTGTTGACCTGGCATCCTAACCACCTTGTATCACAATGTTTCTATAGGCAAATGTTCAGTCCTTTCTAAATGGCACAGTGTCTCTTTATATGCTCATAACACATTACATGGAGTATGCAGTATATTAAAACTATTACATGAGAATGTTCTCCATATTTTGAATTTATCTTCTCTCTAGGAATAAAGCCTGTTTTCTTTTTGTCTTGGATTGGAGGGTGCAATATAAAGAGTAGATTAGTTTTTCAACCAAGGATAAATTTGCCTCCCAAGGGACAATGGAGAATGTTGGAGACATTTTTGATTGTCACAACAGAGCTGGAAGATGCAATTGACATCTAGTGTGTAGAGGTCAAGGATGCTGTTGAACATCCTACAATGCACAGGACAGCCTCTCACAGCAAAGAATTATCCAGTCCAAACTGTTAGTAGTGCCACTATTGAGAAATCCTGTTAGTGGGTTACGTATAAACTAAATCGCTAAAATAGGATTATGACTCTCAGAAGCTAGGTAGTCTCTGAATGTCAACCAGAAACCATTACATTCTATTCATAGTTTAAATTAAAATTGTTCATAAACATTCCATCAATATGTAGGAGTCTGTGTTTCAGCCAATATTTTTAGGTCATTCATTAAGTTGCTTTAAATATGGAAATAAAAGAATATATATTCCTGTCTCAGCTGAGGCCCGATACCTGAGGCCTGCATCCTTTTGGACAATTGGAAAGAGAAAGCAATAGAGAAAAGAACTTATATGCATATATGCAAAGCCCATAAATATAGACAATAGTGCAGTGAAGAAGGCCTGGGGGAAGGGAGAGTGGGATGGAGGGGGTCAATAGGGGGAACAAGGGAAACATCTGTAACACTTTCAACAATAAGGATAAATAAAAATAAAATAAGATAAATAAAATTAAAAAAGAGGAAGCACTTAAACTCTCTCAAATACATGTCTAGCTGTGCAAGCCGGGAAAAGGGTTCTTTAAAAAATGTACTGAGCCCTAACCGGTTTGGCTCAGTGGATAGAGCGTCGGCCTGCGGACTGAAGGGTCCCAGGTTTGATTCTGGTCAAGGGCATGTACCTTGGTTGCAGGCACAACCCCAGTAGGGGGTGTGCAGGAGGAGGCTGATCAATGTTTCTCTCTCAGTTAAAAAAAAAAATCAATAAAATATATTTTTTTTAAAATGTGCTGAAGTTTCCATCTTCTGTAGAAGGATCATATCTAAGCCTCTTATCTACAGACACCCGCACCGAGTGGTAGAAGAGCAGTGAGCTGAAAAGCCTAAAACTATGTAGGTGTTTTGTGTATGTAGGTAAAAGTGGATATCTGGGTTTTTTCTTCATAGATTTTTCCTTTGGGTTAGTCATGAAATAATGAGGAACGAAGGTCTCTGCACCCGCAGAATGGAGTAATCTCCTAGATGTAGGATGATCTGCCCTTTCCATGGAATATTTCTGTGGCCGTTGGATAAGATGTTAAAACAGTAGAACATTCTCCATAAAGATACCTCATTATGGTGTTTTACATTCTTTTTCTGCTGGCTCCTGAAAAGGAGAATGTCAGCATCAGTGAGATCAATAATCGATTGTCTGCCAGGTTCTGGAGCCTGGTCCCTGAATAGCCACAAAGGGTGGCATTTGCTACCAATGCTGCTTAATGCATCCCTGAGGTGAATGAGGACAGCAAGCTGAAGCTGGGTCCAACACACAGCCCACGTGGCCCAGAGCGCTTCAACTGGCGTATTCAATTATTCATGGACAAATTGAAACGGGAGAGTTGTATACTGGTTTCAACAAACTTCTTTACCTCTCACTGGTCATACAATACTTGCCTAACTCTTTGCTGAAACGTGTACTTTGGACCATTTGAAATGTGTTCAAGAGTAGTCGGTATCATTCTAGCTCATGTTAGAATATTCACCCTTTAGTATTTTGACTGTGCTGAATATTTTCTCTGGTTTTTGACATTGGGAGGAAGAGTTTCACCTCAAAATTTCTACATCTTGGAACTACTGGCTGGCTCCGCCAGAGGTGTATGTAACTTCAGAAGTTGTGGCACATTCTGAAACTGTCCCCGTTCCCAGTAGGAATAAACACATAAGACAAGTCATTCTTGCTGAATCAAAGAGCTTCCTAATTGATCCATATGTGTTCTAAATATCTTGTACATCACCACTGAAGTATGTACTTAAGGATCAATAAGATTACGTTGATACTCTTGCTGATCTATGCTTATTCAACATTCATGCAAGACGTATTGATTAAACATCTCTTATGTGAAGGCACATGTCTAAATATTGAGACGAGCCTGCCCTACCAAACATGTTGTAATTTATAGAAATAGGTGTCTCGGAACTAATGTGAAGAATACAGAAGTCTAAGTCAGCATTAGAAGATAGGAGTACTTATCCACTTATCCCAACTCAATCCCTCCTTGCCGTGTAAGCCCAGCATGCCCATTTCACCTCACTGGGACTCCCTTTTCTCGTCTGTAAAATGGAAATGTTACTGATCACTGGCTCTTAGTGAGGATAAATCAAAGGAAATGTGTTCTAAAACATATTTCAAAATTCAGCATGTGACAAAAAGTAACATAACATTATTATTAAATATGGCTGTTAACTGATGTGTCCATCCTTGTTCTTCAAAGTGACGACTGATAAGGCTCAAACAACATGCAGTGTTTCCAAAGGTTTCAATGCAATGATGTAAGTGACATAATTTCTCCATTTTTTCCTCACAGGAATCTGCAGCTTATAAAGCTGTGAATGCACTTCGATCAGCATATGGGATACGGTATAGATATGGACCTGCCTCTAGCACCTTGTGTAAGTTTCCTGTGTGTGTTGTGTTAGAGTCATTTATTGAGCCAATATCCTGTATAATGACTTCCCTTTAAAAAAAAAGAGAAAGTGTGTGCCCCCTAACATGAAATTTTTGACTACCAAATTAGCCAAGGAAGATGAAGGGAGTTTATATCGGATTAGTTTTACACTGCTCAACAGAAATCACTGTACCAATTTAAATAAATTTGAAGCAGAGAATATTCTAGTCATGTAGTAATGACTGCCAAGTTGAATTGAGATCTTATGGCAGCAGAAAGTACCAAAATGGGCTCCTTAAGCAATTGTAACCGCCATAAGCCTGGAACTGGGCCTTGGGGAAATCCTGAAGTAATGTTTCAGCATGAACAGAGCTTCCTTTTTATTCCTTTCCTCCACCATTCTTGTTATGAAATTCTATTTCTTACATAGCATCTTCAGCTGAATTTTCCCTTAAAAGGTGATTGAAATATATCTTATTTTATATAAAATAAAGAACAATTGAGAAAGAACTCAGACGAAGAATTGGGACACATGGATTCTAGTCCTAATTCTGCCACAAGCCAGGATACAATCCTGCCCAAGACATTAATCCTGGGCTTCAGTACCCAGAACTGTTCAATGAGAAATCAGACAAATCATATCTCGTGGCCTTTCAAACTCTGAAATTCATTGACTATATGACTTGAAAAATCTAGTGAGAAATCCTAAATAACTGACTGTCCGTGTATGCATGTTAAAGTGTAGACACACACAGATCATGTGTATATGTATATATAGTGACACCTGATTATGCATTATAATAAAGTAGCAAATTTCTCCTGATGTCTTTAATCATCATTATATTCATAACCATTCACTTTTTTCAGCCTTCAGAAGAAAAGCTTGGTTTGTCCATTAACACTACTTATCCTAATAATGAGAATGTCCTAAGTATCAGAACTTTTTTCACACTCCATGATCATTAGTCTCAGGCTAACCTTTTCGGAACTACTTTTCAATAAAGTCACCCTGAAAGGGGAAATACAGTATTTTTAAAAATCACATTATGAACTTCCAGTCAAGATGGTGGGGTAGGTAAACGATGTGCTCACCTCCTCTCATGATCACATCAAATTACCAATGAATTGTAGAACAGCCACCCTTGAGAACCACCTGAAGACTAACTGAACAGAAGTCCTATAACTAAGGATATAAAGAAGAAGCCTTGTCAGGCTGGTGTGGCTCAGTGGTTGAGCATCCACCTGTGAACAAGGAGATCATGGCTCGATTCTGGTCAGGGCACATGGGGGCATGCAGTAGGCAGCTGATCAATTATTCTCTCGCATCATTGATGTGTCTATCTCCCTCTCCCTTTCTCTTCCTCTCTGAAGTCAATTTATATATGAATTTTAAAAAGAAGTCTCTTATAGACTGGTAAGGGGCAGGGACACAAAATGGTCTGGTCCCACACCCATTTTGTGGAGGTTACAAATCAGAAAGGATATCTTGGCTGCAGAGGTGCCACCTGAGGAGGGAAAGCTACCAGCCCCTCAGAGGGCTCCCCAGCCCAGAGCACCAGGGCCAAGAAGAGGAGTCCCCACCACCTGTGGCTGTGAAAATCAGCAGGGATCTGTCCAGGTGAGATGGAGGGCTGCTCTAGATCCAGGCGTCCTCTTAAAAGGCCTGAGCACAGACTCACAAACACTCACCCTAAATCACAGGGAAGGCACAGAAGCTGGAAAAGCACCAGGGGTTTGTGGGGAGGAAATGAATTGACTGGCTTCAGGGTGGGGCCAGAGAGGCAGTTCTGTCCAAGGACAGAAGTACTGCCAGGCACCATTGTTCCTTTGTTGAGCCCTCCCCCAACTCAGCCGGTATGCACAAGCAGGTGACAAATCTGAGTCCCTAGCCACCTGGTTAGTACTTGCCCCACCCTGGTGATTACCTAAGACCCCGCCCACCCAACTCACACACCAGCTGGAACCACGTCCAGCTGCTGTTCCAATGAGCAACCAGCCTTGGCCCGTACTGCAGACTTCACTAAACTCTAAGGTCTACAAACCCAAAGCAAGCAGTGTCTGGCCTCAGTATGCTCGTACAGTACCTCTTGCTAAGCAGCCCCAAGCCCAGCACTAGTGGCAGCCGGCTTCGGTGACAGCATAGCCTTTCCCAGGCACCTTTAAGCCCAACATAGACAACTAGCAATTGCAGATCATCTGAACAGACATTTAACCAAAGAGGACGTACAGGTGGCAAATAGACATATGAAAAGATTTGCAACATCACTAATTATCAGAGAAGTGCAAATTAAAACCAAAATGAGATATCACCTCACACATGCCAGAATGCCTATCCTCAATAAATCAACAAACAAGTGTTGGCAAGGATGCAGAGAAAAGGGGACCCTCCTGCACTGAGGGTGCAGCCACTATGGAAAACAGTATGGAGGTTCCTTAAAAATTGTAAATTGGAACTACCATATGGCCCAGCTATTCCGCTTCATGGTATTTGTCCAAAGAAAATTAAAACACTAATTTGAAAAAATACATGCATCCCTATGTTTATTGCAGCATTATTTACAATAGCAAAGATATGGAAACAACCTGTGTCCATGGATAGACAGTCAGATAAAGAAGAGTTGGTACATATATACATTGGCCATAAAGAAGAATGCAATCTTGCCATTTGTGACATTTGTGACAACATGAACTGACCTAGAATTATTATACTAAATGAAATAAGTCAGACAAAGACAAATACATATGATGTGGAATCTAAAAGACAAAATAGAAACAAACTCATAGATACAGAGAGCAGATGATTAACAGATGGGAGGGGGATTAGGGGACTAGCTGTAAAGGGGAAAGGGTTTAAGACGTACAAATTACACAGACAATTGCGGGGGGGAGGCTGAGACTAGGGGGCAGGGGCAGACTGGGTGACGACAATGGGGGGAAAAGGGGACTATGTAATACTTTCAACAATAAAGAATATTTTTTTTAAAAAATAAGTACAAGTTGGCAGTTACAAAATAGTTACGGGATGGGAAGTACAGCACAGGGAATATAGCCAATAATATTGTAGTGGTTCCAAGGAGCTGCTAGCCCAATTGGGCAGGGTCTCCTCATAAGGTATATAAATGTCTAATCACTATGCTGTAAATCTGAAATTAACATAATATTGAATATCAACTATAGTTGAAAAATTAAAAATTTTAAGTAATGGGGGAAAATCACACTACCAACTAATACCAATATATATATTAACAATTTCAAAACATTCATTTTAAAAATCTCACACTTCACCTTTGCAGCTTGGTATCACGGCACAGTCATAGTATGATATTTACCGAGCAGAACCTGTTACCATAGAAATGAGGCTGTCACATGACCATGAGCTAACTGTTGGCACAGATTGTCTCTGGCTTTGGCTACTATGACGACTGTTTGTCGTTCCAGTGTACTCTAACCCAGAGGGACAATGAAGACACAGCCTGTCCTCACTGAAGCCAGAGGAGCCTGAGAAACAACAGAGTCATCTAATTGGCATCTTCCCACACTAATTCTCTGTCTAATTTGTCCTGGCAAAAATAGCATAAAAAGTGGTATTATTTGAAGAGATGAACATTTTAACGTAATGGTGTATGTCAGGCTACATTATATAAATTTCAGGAGAAAAGTATATAAAGATTATTCTATGGAACATGTATTAAATTATTAAGAGTATGTTTGGCTAAGAACTACATGCTAGGCACTTTGGGATGTAAAGATGAAAAATAGTAACAGCTAGTATAGGCTAAGCACGTTATTTTATTTCATTTTCACAACAACCCTGTGCCGTAGGTGTTATCCCTTTGTCAAAAGCAGAGACTGAGGCACAGAGCAGCCACAGGAGGGAGGATTGGATACCGTCTGCCTCTGTTGTCTGCACTCTTGACTCTGCTGAAAAGCTGGAATGTATGGGGTCACAGGAGCCAGAAGGAGAGAGCTGTCAGGAAGGATTGTCAACTAGGGTAAATGCTATGGAGAGGTTGAAAGTTTGAAAGTGGAATCTGAGTGGGGAACGGGGAGGGGGGCGGGGGGGCCGGGGAGGGAGAGAGATCAGACCTGCTGTGCTTGGTGACCTTCAAGAAAAAAGTTTTCATAGACAGAGGCAAGAGCCAAAGTGAAAGTGACTGAAAATGTAGAAGAAACATATAGCAATTCTCTTTTAGTTTTAAAGTAACAGGCATATAGCAGGATCATGAGCAGGAAGTGCTGTAGGAAAGCAGTTTTTGAACACTTTGGCCAATGCAGCTGCAAGATACAGGGGGATTTAATTAATGAAACAAAGGCCTGGAGAAGGGACCCGCTCACTAGCAGAGAAGACAGTAATGAATGGTATCAAAAGATGACACATGTAAAAAAATGAGCAACATTTCTTCTTCTGAGCTAAAGGAGGGAAGTCAGAGGGCTATGAGGTCAGTAGAGGAGTTGCTGGCTAACTACTCATTGAGTATGGGAACAATAAGAAAGTGATGGGCAGGACTAGAGGGAATGAAAAACACTAAGTAAAGGTGTAGAAAAAGGAGCCTAGAGCAGCATCAGGAACAGAGAAAGACTTCAGTGATTAGTGTGAATTTATGGCAAAGACTTTCTCCAGCTCCCTCATAAGGCGTCAAAGCAAAGACCCTGGGTCAGGGATTGAGAATCAGCAAAACCAAGGCAGAAAAAAGACTGGGTGAGTCATTTTTAGGGTTCTGGTGAGAAATTCAGTGAAGTAATTGACCATGGCCAGGTATAGAGTCAAATAAAATTATAAGGCTGGGAACTACACACTTAAGCAAAGGCAAAGAACAAGTTCATTAGGAGGAAAAAAAGTAGGGGAAGTACAAGAAATGAGGTTTTCTGGGAACAGAATTGCAATATTCTAGACCTTGGAAGTGAAGAACTGAGTGATAAGAAGCAGAAAAGTCCATAGTGTGGTTTTGGTCATGGGTGAGTAAAGTTCGAGTGGAAATAAATGTTATTGGAGTTGAGGCTGAGAAATTTTGAGGTCAATACACTGGAAAAGCATTAAACCTAGACTAGGTTCTCAAAAATGGCAGGTCTGATTTATAAGGTCTCTGAGCCCGAGGCCAAGGAACTTCTGTTAAATCAATCTTGGTGAAACAGTATTTATTGGAAGAATTTGGTATAGCTTATTAATATATGCATTTTTGAAAATTATACAGACTCTTTAGTGAGGCCGGTTGTTGTTTTTTTCTTTTAACTTTCAGATGTGAGTTCTGGTAGCTCGATGGATTGGGCCTACAAAAATGGAATACCCTACACGTTTGCTTTTGAACTGCGCGACACTGGGCATTTTGGGTTTTTACTCCCGGAGGTGCTCATCAAACCCACCTGTACAGAGACCATGCTGGCCGTGAAAAACATCGCCATGCACCTGCTGAAGAAGTGTCCCTGAGACGGCCCGACGGTCAGGTCAACCGCCAGCGAGACAGCTGACTCTGCCCAGGAGCTGCTGGGCAGCGGATGAAAACTGTTCTTAAAGAGAGAGGCAACTGTTTGAAGTGAGCATATCTGTGGACTTTTAAAGGAACCTCTCATGCAATTCAACTCTCTGTGGCAATAAAAATGGTAAAAATGGTAATAAATAAATAAATAAGAGCATAGCCTCGTTTGTTGTAAGCAAAAGCATCCATTTTATACCCCATTAGAGTCTTGTTTGATTAAGGTGGGGATTTTTAAAATTCTTTTGTTTCACAAAATATACAAATTGAGAATGTCACTTCAATCAATCACCTGTTCTCGATTAAGGTCCACCAATGATGTTTAATCACTTGGTCCTTTAGAAATTGAAATTTTTGAAATGCAAAGAACTATAATTCTTAATAGGATAAGTATAAAATTTTCAAGACCTCAGATTATTCACAGCTTTACCCCGGGCATTAGTGTACCATATATCCATAAAAATATAGCAAGATAGAGCACATGAGTTTAGACTCTGAGAATACCACTTTTAAAATAGGAGAAAACATGAATTGGGCTGCCAGACACAGCATTAAGAGCTTTATGTAATGATCTCACATTATTCTTCAAATACTGTCAGGTAGCTACTGCTATTATCCTCATTTTTCAAATGAGAAAATTGAGGCTTAGAAAGGTGATATAGACTCTTATTTCCAGGAATATGACAGCATAGTACTCTATCTGGACTGCTGGAAATAACGAAAACATCTGGGGGGAAAAAAGATAATTTTTAAAATAATCTTTAACACATCAGACCAAAAAGTAGGGAAATCTCAGGCATACATTGAGCAAAGGCAGGAACCTAGAAAGGTAAGTGGTGCATCATTATCCTGAGGGCATTGTCACACCAACTGAGTACAGACTGATTTTCACAGCGTTTTGGAAAATGAGAGCAGAGAACGGAGCCCAAGGCTCCTCCAGGGTGAGAAGTCTAATAGCAGATTCTCCTACCAGGTTCTGGAGATTCAAGCGTAAATTACAAATAACCCCCATACTACCTCCAGTGGACCACAAGGAAAATGAACAATTTCAACTTTTGGCAAGAGTAAAGTGGGGAGAAATTGCCACTGAGAATTTAGAACCACCCGTCAACCCTCACCTGGGTTTGTGGCCCAAATTCACACGATAGGTATCCCCTGCTTTTCAAAAGTTTACTTTACACCACTCCACTTTAACAAAAGACCTACATTACTACCTGTTTCCACTAACCAAAAGAAATCTGAGGAAGATTTTTTTGAAAGTGAAAATAGCATTCCGCATCTGTTTTGCAGCCAATGCTAAAGAGACAGCTCACACCCCACGCATTGAGAGCAGCCCCAACGAGCCCCTTCCCAGGGAATCACACGCAGCATCCCAGCATTAAGCCACCAGATCTCTGAACTGTATCCAGGCTTCCTCCCGATTTATTTTATGCATCTATTATCAAGATGTGTCCTGAGGAAATGGCTTCTTCACTTTATGCCATGTCAGCCTTTGAAAGGTTTCTTAGGAACAAGCTACTTTTGGGTAGTGGGCGAAACCTATACCTAAGTGACCTGATAAACCTCCAACCAAGAATTTAACTCAGATTAACCCCAGATTGGATATACCCTCCAAGTATTTGGTAGGAGCAAAAACAAATCCTCTCAGAGGATTTATCTGATGCACCGTGAACAGCTGGATAAAGAGATGAGCCTAAAAACTTCCAGAGAGGCGGGGAAATGATCACAAGGGAATGAGGACTAGAGTGGCATGAAACGTCTCAATAGCCCCACAGAAGCTTGAAGACAATGGAGGGTTGCGCATTGTGTCAGAGTTTTGAGGAAAATTTCTACCCTTTCTATCCTAAAAATCTACATCCAGCAAAACAATCAATGAAATGTCAGGGTGGAATATTTTCATAAAATTGAGCTCCTTAATTATGTACCTTGTGAAGAATATGCTCTACTGAAACAAGGAAGTAAACCAAGAGAAAGATGTCAGATCCCAGAAAATCGGAATTCCAATACAGGAGAAAGGCATGGGGGGGGGGGGGGGAGACCTAAAAATAATGGTGAAGGGGAAAGTCCCAGTAACAGCTGTTTGTCAGGCTTAGAGAAAAACTGACTTCGAATAGGAGGAGAACTGAAGACTTCCGATGAAATTCTCCAAGATGAATATAAAACAGAACACGTAAACAGGTTCAGAGGCAATTTTTACTTGCATCAGAAAGTTTGGGGATGAATTAGTAATAAAAGCACAGAAACCAAGGAAATAAAAATTGCAATAGTTAACTCTGGTGAAAACAATGAGTAATACAAGAGAGGAAATATAATCATAGTATACCATATGACTTAGCTATAAATAGTATTCATACAGTTAAATAATGTTAGCCCTAAATATTAACCAAAATTGTGATATAAATATATTTAAAGGACAGGAAGAAGTACATGTATGTGAGAACAGGAGCTATACTAGTAGGAGAGCTAACTCCTCATCTGCCATAGTAGGAAGTCAATAGACAACACCTGAAACTGAAAAAACAATCAAGAAATATCAGTATTTGCATTTAATTTAGAAATAAAAAGGTAAGTACTAGAAGAAATAATTTAAGAGATTATGAATTATTGACTTAATGAAAGGGAATTGGGAGTGAAGAAGGATGGAGCAGAGGACTGCTGTTTGTTTGTTTTTTAATGTTTTTATTTATTTTAGAGAGAGAGGGAAGGAGAGGAAGAGAGAGAAACATTGGAGGGAGAACCATTGATCAGCTGCCTCCTACACACCCCCTACTGGGGATAGAGACCGAAATCCAGGCATATACCCGGGTCAGTAATCAAACCAGCCACCTCTCAGAGCATGGGACAATGCTCAACCAACTGAGCCAATCAGCCAGGCAGGACTACTGCTTGTAATATAAGCCTTGTCATATTTGATGGCTGTGGGTTTTTTTTTAAATCATACAAAGAATATACCCCTCTTAAAGGAAGATGGTTTTGTTTAAAATTAATTCCCAACTACTCACCACCCAGTCTTTTTGATGTTTATAAAATGTACATTGTTGCCCTAGCCAGTTTGGCTCAATGGATAGAGCATCAGCCTGAGGATTGAAGGGTCCCAGGTTCGATTCCAGTCAAGGGCATGCACATACCTTGGTTGCAGGCTCGATCCCTGATCTTGGTTGGGGTGTGTGCGTGAGGCAACCAGATTGATGTGTCTCTTTCACATCTATGTTTCTCTCTGTGTGTCTCTCCCCCTCCCTTCCCCTTTCTCTAAAAATCAATGGAAAAAGATCCTCGGGTGAGGATTAACAAAACAAAAACAAAAAAAGATATAAGAAAAAAAATAAAATAAAGTGTACATTGTTTCAATTAAAAAATCAAAATTAAATTTAAAAATAGTAAATGAGAACATATGTGTAATACCTAGCACAGACAGAACCTAGAATACAGGAGACAATCAGGAAATGTTAATCTTCTCTATGTTCTACCAACGTAATTTATCTCTTTTTCTCTAGTTCCAGTTATGTACCTGCAGGAATGGATCTCAGGCAGATTTGAGGCTCAGTCCGGCTTGGGAATAGTACACCTGGGACTTTAAAGGCCAAACCATCCCATCTGGCAGTACATGCTCAGAAATGATCAGGAATAGAGGGTTGCATACTAGTTATTTCCACCCACGGAATAGGCAAAAGCCAAAGGTCTCAGAACAACCAGGAGGGCTAGAAGGTCAAGACCCCCAAGACTGGGGAAATACTGCTTATCAAAGGACCTGACAAAGATGCACACAACTGACTGGTGTCATCTGGTGGCCTTCATGGACCCTGGATGCCAGGAAGCTTTGCCTTTGATTGGGAGCAGTTGCAGAACCCCCGTTCTGATAACTGTCTGGGTTGAGATCTTCTGCTGTTGTCTACTAATGTCTTTCCATCAAACATGATCACCCCTGTAATAACCAAACAATGATCAACTCTTGAAATAAGAATTTACAGATCACCTCCAAAATTCATTTTTTATATTTTTAATTTCCACCTATTCTATGCCCTATGGAATAAGATCTGTCAGCAAGTTAACACCAATAACTTAAATGTATATTATTTTATTTTTGCTTGTCCTTCACGTAGCATAGGTTCTAAGAATATTTTTTTCAACGTCAAAATAAAGACAACAGAAATGACAGAATCTGAATAATCCACAAATTGGCTGGGCATATAGTTTATTACCCACATATAGTTTCAAGATAAAAGTTGCCTTGATGAACCTCATGTAAATTCTTTTCAATAATTACTCCCACATTTCAGTAACACTGTATATATTTAGGGCTCAAGTTCTATAAGTGGGTATTTTAATATTTATAGGTTAATCTTTTTAAACTAAGCCACAGAATGTACTGCTGGCTGATTTATGTTCAAGGCACTCGGCTCAGTGCTGTGTGACGAGGGGTGCTAGGAACAAAAAGTGTTATCTTTACGTCGACACTTGCTTAGAATGTAAAAGTTAACCAAATGAAAAACAGCACATGCATTTTTTTAAAAAATATATATTTTATTGATTTTTTACAGAGAAGAAGGGAGAGGGATAGAGAGTTAGAAACATCAATGAGAAACATCGATCAGCTGCCTCCTGCATGCTCCCTACTGGGAATGTGCCCGCAACCAAGGTACATGCCCTTGACCGGAATCGAACCTGGGACCCTTGAGTCCACAGGCCGACGCTCTATCCACTGAGCCAAACCGGTTAGGGCAGCACATGCATTTAAAAAAAAAATAGTTTAGCAAGATACTTCCCCCACACACACTACTATCAAAAGTAATGTTATAGGTTCTGATCATGTTGAGCTGTAGCTCTCAACTTAGTTTCAGTGAGTGTATGAGTGACCTAGGTCTGCCATAACAAAGCACCACAAATAGGTGGCTAAAGACGACAGCAATTCGTCTCACAGTTCTAGCGGCTACAATTCCAAAATCAAGGTGTCAGCAGGGCCACGCTCCCTCTGGAACCTGTAGGGAATCCTTCCTTGCCTCTTCCTAGTTTCTGGCCGGTCACCAGCTGTCTTTCGTGTTCCTTGACTTGCAGGTACAAGTTCAAACTCAGCCTTCCTCTCACATGGCCTTCGCCCTGCGTATCTCTGTGTTGTCCCGTGTTGGTGTTCTTATAAGGAAACCAGCCACACTGGGTTAGGTGCCCACCCTTCTTCAGTCCGGCCCCCTCTTAACTAATTACATCTGCAGTTGACCCTATTTCCAAATCAAGTCACCTTCTGAGGTAGTACTGGGGAGTTACAACTTCAACATACCTTTTTCTTTTTCTTTTTTTTTTGAGGGGCAGGGGGACAAAAGTCAACCCATAACAGTAAACTAATATCATGAGATACTGATATTAATGCATCTATTATCAAAACTAAAAAAGTGATGAATCTTGCTTGAGTTTAATCATTTGTTCTCACGGCTAACTGTTGGGGAATAGCTGCAAAAATAAAGCATATTTTTAAAATTCTAACACTCCCTGCGAGGTTGTTTTTACCAGACGATTGTTAGAAACAGAATTATCTACTCTTTATAGTTTACTTTCCTAAATAAAGTTATATTTAAATTATGATTTACTTCTCTTCGCATGGGAAATTTGTTAGTTTTAGGTGGTGTCGTGTATTTCTTTAGCTCTCGATAATTATTGTGGACTGCTGCATCATGAAAAGTATTTATAGCTAAGTTATATGTGATCAAATCTAATTGATTAAATCAGAATTCTGTGCAATGTTAATTAAAGTATGCTGTAGATTAAGCAAAGTCATTACATGAGCAATTGCATTTAATAGAGTATTTTCATGAATCAGAATATTGCATAATAAATCTGAAAACAGCTATACTGAATACCTAAATATGTCACAAAACAAATGGTTCTGAGAACCACTATCTGAATAATGCACGTGACAACTTGAAGACCGTCTAAAGCAGACTCAAGCTCCTCCTTTCCAGAGGCTGCCAATCACCCCACCGTGTTTCTGCAGTTACGACTTCTAGGAGGACCCTCTTTCCCCCATGGATGTCCTGTGAGAGTTTCTATCCAGGGCATCCATCCTTGTTCCACCAGCCCAGGCGAGACGAGAGAAGCACATCGAAGGATAAGTCTAGACTTCATAGTATATAGACTCTAGAGTACTGTTCACCTTATAAATTATGAGTTAAATGAAAATGATAGCTTCCCACGTAGCACTGAAACAGTGTGTTTGAAGTTTCAAACTGTCTCTCAGAATAAATGCTTCCCCATTTGGGAAGAATTCAAAACACCAGGAGCACCCATCCCCTCCAGAAAATAAGCCAGCAGCCCAGTGTACATGCTCAGAAAGGAGATATGTCTGACCCAATGACTGGTGTTAGATTCAGTCATTGAATTTCTATTATAGTTATACAGAACCTTGCTGTCCTAGGTAGCATTCTTCAGTAATTTAAAGCTGTATTCAGTATTCTAAGGGAGATTATTTGATATTTGCTAAGCAGAAATTGTGTTGCTGGGTGTGTTTAGATCCAGCTGTCTGCCTCAAGCAACACTGGACTCAAATACTGTGTAAGATTTTCATTTGGTAGAGCAGCAAATGTTGAATAGACAGTGTGATGGCTCTGTGCCAGGGTCAACAGAATTTCATAAAAGAATGAATATTTGAAGTAAGTGTCACTGCACCTGTCACAATCTATCATGGGAGACACATGAGGATATCCTAAAGAGGTAGCACTGAGCTAAGGGTGTCCAAGAATCAACTAAATATTTATGATAATAATATAACTCTGAGTAGAATTTACCCCCAGAGGATTAATTCTGTACTGGGAACTTTAAATTAATGACTCTTTAGAATCAGAAATATGAACACTAGCCTTTATCTTTCTTTTAAGACAACTTGGGAGTCTGTTCTTTTTTGTGTATTTATTATCTTTAGCCTAGTTCCTTTCATATAGAAGACACTTTGAATCACAATCAATATTTGAACTACACATCTTATAGCAATGTGCATATTTGTTAAGACTAGTTTGCCGAAACCGGTTTGGCTCGGTGGATAGAGCATCGGCCTGCGGACTGAAGGGTCCCGGGTTCGATTCCGGTCAAGGGCATGTACCTGGGTTGTGGGCACATCCCCGGTGGGAGATGTGCAGGAGGCAGCTGATCGATGTTTCTCTCTCACACTTTGAATCACAATCAATATTTGAACTACACATCTTATAGCAATGTGCATATTTGTTAAGACTAGTTAATTATTCCAAGTAGTTCTTTGTTTTGTTTTTTCTGTTTTATTGATTTTTTTTTTTGAGAGAGAGAGAGAGAGAGAGAGAGAGAGGAAGGAAGGGAGAGAAACATCAATTGGCTGCCTCCTGCATGCTCCCTACTAGGGATGAGCCAGCAACCCGGGCCTGTGTCCTGACCAGGAATCGAACCTGTGACCTTTCGATGCAAGAGAATGTGCTCAACCAACTGAGCCACACTGGCCAGGGCTCCAAATGCTTCTTAAAATAACTATTAAAAGTGTCCCTATGACTGGATACAAATTTTTAGTGCACCCACTGTCTTTCACATCTCCTTTTCCTTCCCTTAAGGCAGCGGTTCTCAACCTGTGGGTCGCGACCCCTTTGGCGGTCGAACGACCCTTTCACAGGGGTCGCCTAAGACCATCGGAAAACACGTATATAATTACATATTGTTTTGTAATTAATCACTATGCTTTAATTATGTTTAATTTGTAACAATGAAATTGGGGTTACCACAACATGAGGAACTGTATTAAAGGGTCGTGGCATTAGGAAGGTTGAGAACCACTGCGATAGAGAATTCCTAGTTTTGCCTGTCTTAATCTCTTTCCTCTGTCTCCATCCAAGACAGGTTCTTCCTTACTGGACCAGTTCTCGAGCGTTTACATGGGGAATTGGGAAGGAGGGTGGGGAAGCAAAGGGGGAGCAAGAGGACACCTAGAAAAGGAATGGGAACTCTCCCAGGGAATTTTAGGGCAGGAGGCAAGAGTGATGGATAAGAAAGTAACGAAGGAATTTTAAGAATCATTGCTGAAGATTTTCTATGATGTTCAACAAGGACTTTGAAAGTGCTGGGACTTATTTTTTTAAGTACATCATCATTTGAGAATAAACCATCTGGATCCCAGTTTTATCAACATTAAAATCTGTACTGCATATTTAATATAAATATATAATGTAATAAAAATTTCAAAACCAAAAAAAAAAAAAAGAGCAATTTGAGAAAGGAGAGACCACACAGAATCCACACGGTAGCAAAACTGTCAGCCAGGTTCATGCTGCAGAAATGGCGGTTGCGGGGTGGGGGCAGCAGCAGTCTCCCTAATGTTTGTTGGGCAGTAGTGGGGGCCCTGGTTAAACTCCTCTGGCCAGTTCTGCAGCCTGCAGTTCGACAGCATTCTGAGACTCAGCTCTGAGCTGGTTCTCCCATTAATATCTACATCATAAACTCCTTCTCAGCTTAATCAGCCAGCACCAATTTCTGGCGCCACACAATACATTGTATTAAAACTCCTGTTGGGTTACATATGAGGATAATGGCTCCATTTCCCAGGCTTACACTACTTTTATATTTAGCCCAGGCATTATTTTGCTGGGTAATGTTACTTGTACATTTTTATGAGTGGCTTTTTTCAGTTCAAAGTAAGGTTTTTGTTTCCAAAATATTAATGAAAATTTCATGAGCAGATCATGGAATAAGGTGTTTTCAAAATTCCCAAGGGAATTGTGCATTGATCCAAAGGTTTATTGAGTAGTTAGTGTGAGACTGATACTGCCAACGTAATCCACAAGCAAAACTATACCATGAGACAAGTCGTATATTTGGTTTTACATTTAGAAAAGAGAAAAAGATTCTGATTAGCAGTGCTGAGTCTCTAAGTTGTACTTCAGAGGAGATACCTGTTAGTGTTTAGCTGCAAAATAGAGATAAGAAGACCTGTATTACAGGCATATTATGTGGATTAAAGGAGGTAACATATGAAATCAGCAAAAGGTCTGAGCCCTGTATCATTCATACCAAGCAAAATTTTCTAAATTTTACAGTCTGTAACAACACAGGGTAAGAAATACAGGCACATTTTTTTACTGGCAAGAAAAATATTAATATAATCAAAGCATGCAGAGATCTTCATTGATTATGGGTAAATGATCATTAGAATTCCATCTTGACCTATTTTTCTCACACTCAAGCTACTGGACATCTTGTTTAACTAAAAGAAAAATTTTTCCCTATAACACACTGTTAACAAACTAAGTAAGCTTAGAAAAAAAATTTCAGTAACTACCTCATCTAAAAGGAGGAGATCATTGAAGTATAGACTTTAATGTAGGAGGAAATATCCCTATTCAGTGCTCTGGGGTTTTAAAGATATTATTCTTAAAAATCTAAACTAACAAGACCAAAAGAGTTATTAGATACATTAACCATTGTGTATATATGGCAAACAAGCGATCTGCTGGAGGAAATCCACGTCCCAAGGGAATTGTGCATCTACCCAAAGGTTTACTGAGCAATTAGTGCGAGATTGATTCTGCCTCCTGCCAAGGTAATCCACAAGCAAAACTGTAAGGAAAGTGAAACTTGCATCAATGCCTTCTCGCTTGGCAACTTCTGTGCCTCTGAATAAGCAGCACCCTCTGTTGCCTCCCACTGGCCTGCCTTTCCAGGTAGGTCTCACAATCCAGACTTCTCTCCACGCTTCCTACAAAAGCTGGCCTCTCTGGCGCCAGAAGGAAGTGCTCTCAGCTGTCTATTGGAGGACGTATTAGTTTGCTCGAGCTATCAAAACAAAATTCATATCTTTGGGTGGCTTAAACAACATTCATTTCTCACAGTTCTGAAACCTGAAAATCCAATCACGATTCCAACAAATTCAGTTCCTGGTAAGGCCTCTATTTTGCCTTTCTTTTATGCCTATGGAGGTGGAGGGGGTGGAGAAGGGGGTGGCAGAGAGAGAAGAGGGGAAGAGAGTGGGGAGGGAGAGGTGGAAAAGAGAGAGAGAGGAGGGGAGAGAGAAGGGAGGGAGGGAGAGGGAGAACAAGCCCCACCCTCATGGCCTCATTTAACCTTAACTTTTTCCTCAGAGGCCCCATCTCCAGTACATCTATGCTTGGGGTTAGGGCTTCAACATACGAATTGGAGTGTGGACAACAACATTCAGTCCATAACAGAGGGGATACAGTTAGTTGGTTCAAACACACCACATTATGAAAGCATTTTAACCCTCTGCACAGAATACACCTTTTTAGGCAGGGAATCATTGCCTAACAACCACAGGAAAGAATTTCTAATGATTCAGGAGGGTAAGTACACCATACACTTGTCATATGGAACCCATGTCTACCCTACTCCACTGGGTACAAGGTGCATCCTCATCCTCATTTATAGTTGTTTCTTGTTCTCACGTCTTTAGCTCCTGTCAGGGTGCACAGTAAACCACTCTGCTGATAGCCAGAATGTGGTCACACGCTCCAGACCCCAGACTTTCAGGCCACTGGTCATTTCATGCCACAGTCAGGTCCGAGAGTAGGAAGGGGACATTGTCTCCCCTATTCTGGCAGCTTGCCACACAGCCATGCCTGGATTGTACTCCAAGTTTTCTAAACCATTTATACTTGTGCATACACAGCAACAGACACACAAGCTTGCATATTCTTAACCTTTTAGTTTTTCTTTGTACATTTACCTGCCATTTGAGAAATGGACCGCAAAAGTGTCCAAATTAAATTATATGTTACCGTGTAGTAGATACAGATGGTATTTAGAAATCTTAAAGGTTGCTTTGCTTTTTCCTCAAAAACACAGAAGGAGCCAAGATGTGTAACATTTTTTTCTGTCCTATTCTCACGTTTGAATCTGAGCAGCTGCTCTCTCAGCAGATAACTAACGGGAATACCTATCCTTAAACATGAAAAAAAAAAGTCTTCGGGAACCTTCAGTTACCAGAGCTCTGTGCTCCAAGCATTTGTACTCAATGAATTTCAACAATGGATTCAGTGATAATAATATTTGAAATGTAGGTTTAGTTTTTGTGAAGTACAATATACCTTCCAGTAATCTGACAACATCCCTGAGAATTTAATTAGTACCATCAGAATGCTCCTGACACAGTAAGTCTTGCTCAATAATTACTTAATGATTAACTGCAATATGATTATTTTTAAAAACTGAGGCACGGAACATTCCAATGATTTGAGTATGGTTTTTTGGTCCAGTTAGTGGCAAAACTGAGAATATAAGGCGAGTCCTTAAATTTTTTTAACTAATCAAAAATTTAAAATATATGAAGGTAATATAGTATAATAAACCCTATGCTCCCATTACTCAGTTTCAACAATTATCAATATTTTATTTTACCAAACATTTCATCTTTCTTCCTCCAACTTTTCTCTTATTGCAGCCATTTTAAAGGAAATCCTATACATCATATCATTAAATATTCTATTTATCTCTAGTAAGTTAATCATTAGATTGTAACACATATCTCTGGTAGATCAAACAATAGCCAAAGGACTAGGACAGCCAGCAAAATATCCTAGTAATCTTTCATTTTTTCCTATGTATTTCTCTCCTTAAAAAGAGGAAATCCAAATCAATTTTAACAAGCCAGTAAATAGAAACGTGAAAAACAAAAACCAATAATCTTGATAGTAGAAATAGAAAATATCAGTTTTCAAATTACTTTTAAAATTCCAATATGTTCCAGTTCTATCAAAAGCACAAGAACGTCGGCCTGCGGACTGAAAGGTCCCAGGTTCGATTCCAGTCAAGGGCATGTACCTAGGTTGCGGGCACATCCCCAGTAGGAGATGTGCAGGAAGCAGCTGATCGATGTTTCTCTCTCATCGATGTTTCTAACTCTCTATCTCTCTCCCTTCCTCTCTGTAAAAAATCAATAAAAAGTATATTTAAAAAAAAAAAAAGCACAAGAAAATCCCTCTTGTATCTTCCGCCAAGAAAATCAGGTCCCTGGACAAAGTTATGGTGTAGAAATTCCAGTCTTGTACTCCAAACATCTCTAGGTTGCATGAATGCTGTGTGTATATATAATTTGCTATGGAAATTGTGGTGGTGTTTAATAAAACATAAATAACATTCCTGAGAGTCTCACCTTGTTAAATATTTATTTGGTATATAATTTAACAAAGGTTCTCTGCTATTACTATTTAATGGCCTTATGGAAATTTTAATTCTATTCTAATTTCAATTTTAATTTAAAAGGCAATCCGTTCACTACAGAGGCAAATAACTTACCTACAGAGTGTCCATAAAGTCTGGAAACAGAGGCACCTATATATAATAAATGGATTATTGATATTACATGATGGTACATGATGTTTGCTGTGCTGTCCCTCGTTAGTGATGCATAGTTTAGTATGCTGGGCGGAATGGCAATGGACAGGATACATCAACACAGCATTTCTAGCAATCCTTGCACATACCTTTGTAAAGCATCACCTCCCACCAGTAGTTCTCAGATCAGATCCCTGGAATCAACAGAATCAGTAATGCCTAGGGATGATAAAAATGCAAATTTGGGGGAACTCACCCCAGACCTACTGAATCAGAAACTCTGAGTTTTAACAAGCTCTGCAGGTGATTCCCATACAAGCTGAAGTTTGAGAACCACAGGCTAAGATTATTTGTCTCTGATTTTCAGTGAAGAAAAACAAACAAGAACCCTGCCCTTTCAGCATACCCCAAACATAGAGTTGCCAGATTTAGCAAATAAAAATATAGAACACCAATTAAATTTAAATTTCAGATTTTTTTTTAAAAAAACAAGATTTTTTTTAATTATATCCCTCAAAGTTATGCTCCATGTATATGTCCCACTTATGTAAGGGATATACAAGTATCCTCATGCATATTTATACTAACAAATTATCTATTGCTGATTAAACTTTTCATCTTGTGTCCTAAGATATTTCTGGCATCTACACCCAAGGGTGTTCTGATCTGGCCAGCATTCGGCGTACTCCACAGAACTGCATCATCCAATCCAGCTTTAGTTTGTAGACCTGCCCAGTCATGACACATGCACATCTTTGGAATGTGGGAGAACCCTCATCACTCTCTCACCACTCCAGGGTCATGTAGTGGTCATCTCTAAGTGACCTTCCCTTGCCTGTCAAGAGCATACACTAATAGCTGGTCACATAACATGGTCAAACAGGGCAGAGTCACCTATTTTCCCAAACTTTGTCGGTAGAAATACATTTCAGTGGTTCTCAACCTTCTGGCCCTTTAAATACAGTTCCTCATGTTGTGACCCAACCACAAAATTATTTTCGTTGCTACTACATAACTGTAATGTTGCTACTGTTATGAATCGTAATGTAAATATCTGATATGCAGGAT
Organism: Myotis lucifugus; assembly: GCF_000147115.1. Classification (NCBI taxonomy): domain Eukaryota; kingdom Metazoa; phylum Chordata; class Mammalia; order Chiroptera; family Vespertilionidae; genus Myotis; species Myotis lucifugus. The sequence continues at coordinate 1,525,669 of NW_005871125.1, forward strand.
AGTCTTAGGCGACCCCTGTGAAAGGGTCGTTCGACAGCCAAAGTGGTCGCGACCCACAGGTTGAGAACCGCTGCATTAAGTCCTCACTTAACATCCTGGCTGGTTCTTGGAAACTGCAACTTTAAGCAAAATGACGTAGAAGGGAACCTGTTTTACCATAGGCTGATGGATATAAACAAGAGTTAAGTTCCTACGGCATATTTCTAGTAGTCACAGAAACATTACCAAATCTCTAAGTAGAGACCCAAAACACTTCTAATATTAAGCACTGAAATCAATGTGAACTAGATGTACATTTAAGAAAGATGAATAAAAACAAGTAAGGTCATTATTTTCCTACCGACTTATGCCAGGTCATGGTCACAGTGGCCAGAGCCTGTTCCAGCAGCTCAGGTTGCAAGGTGGGAACCCACCCTGAATAGGACCTTTCCATCCCAGGGCCACCCACACTCCCTCAGGAGGGGCACTGAGACCCGCCCATTCACTTCACAGGCATATGTTTGGGATGTGGGAGGAACCCAGAGTCCCAGAGAAAACCCGCATAGACTAGGGAGAGCCTGCAAACTTCACAGACAGTGGCCCCAGCTGAGCAATCCTGTTTTCCTCATCAACGTTATAAGGAAACCATGTTGACTGAAACGACCTTCTTCACGGGCCCGCTGAATTGTGTCAGCTGAAGAGAAAAGCCAAAGAGATGTGTACCAAATCTCATCTAGCTAACTTTAATTATGAAATGTAAAAACAGTATTTTCCTGTTGCAGGCGAGATTCTTGGTTTCTAATACAAATGATTAACTACGGATTAAAATGTTTTCCTATCCCTTAGCAGAGCTGCATGCTGATGGTGGGCCCTTGCCTCTGTCTGTATTGAAGTCAGAAGATTAAAACCAAACACTTTTGAAATCTAAATTTTTCCTGAATTCGTTTTATATAGTCATTTCTTTTTCATTTTTGAACTGTCATCCTATTTTCTTTTTAAATTTAAATTAAATAAAATGCTTAGATTTTAAATACACACTTTTGTGAGTTTTTACATACACCCCCACCCATCAAGAAGTAGAACACTTTTTTCTCTCTAGAAAAGATCCTCAAGCCCCTTTCTAGTCCAATCCCACCTCCCCTGCTCCAGAGGCGACCATCATTTTGATTTTCATCACCATGGATTAATGCCGGGAGCCGGTCCATCCTTGCTGCTTGACACAGTCGCTGCAGGAAAGAAACATCTGCACAGCATATGTTTCAAGGGACCTGGCATATATAGCATATTGTTCTTAATATGTTTGCTCTCTTTAGCGCCATGTGTTTTAACCAAGGTCACCTCTCCGAGAAAGGTTGTTTCCCCAGGTGGGGATCTTTCCCTGAGGTTAGGGAGGGGATACAACCCCTTAATTAAGTGCCAGGCGGGTAGTTAAGCTACATAATCTTTACTCCCTGGAATGGAGATAAGAAACGCCCTAACCTTTGTAATAGAAATTGACAGGATTAAAATCGGCTGGTATAAATATGGATGTAACAAGACAATAAACATCAGATCCTGATCAGTTCCTAACCAGAACTCCGACCAGAACTTTGGCTGGAGATCCTGGCTAGAGGTCCTGACTAGGCTGCTGATCAACTGAAGGCTGTCTTCGTGTCATTCCTTCTTCGCCGACTCCGTCCACACCTTTGGGGACCCCTGGACCCGCTGGGATTGGACCCCAGCAGATTAATTTTATTTGTTCTAGAACTTCATTGAAACTGCTTTCATATTCACATATTCAAAACATTTTGCTATATGGCAGAGAATTTATAACGTATATTTCTTTCATCTGAAATCGCCTGAAAAGCCCTAAAGATAGCACCCCACCCCACCCCCCCTCCCTCAAGGATAGAGGAGGTGCTGGACTTTATCTCATCCAAGGGGAGGCATCAGATCCTAAGGAAGTGACTAGGGCAGTGGTTCTCAACCTGTGGGTCACGACCCCTTTGGGGGTCGAAGGACCCTTTCACAGGGGTCGCCTAAGACCATCGGAAAACACATATATATAATTACATATTGTTTTTGTGATTAATCGCTATGCTTTAATTATGTTCAATTTGTAACAATGAAATTGGGGTCACCACAACATAAGGAACTGTATTAAAGGGTCGCGGCATTAGGAAGGTTGAGAACCACTGGACTAGAGGGACAAGAAAGGGTGGCTTTAGATCAGGGACCCCTGATGGCCTCTTGAAGTGGGTCCCCAGATCAAGAAGGGACCCAGGGGACCCAGAAGGGATGGCCGTGAGGGTCACCACAGGGGCCCCCAGGAGCCGTGCCAGAATGGAGAACAACTCCAGCACTTGGCAGGCTGTGCCACTGCCTCCATGGCAATGCCCATCCCTATGCCTCTAGCCGTGTGTGCTCCGAGACATCTGTAATGAAGACAGATCTCTGTAGCATCCCAGGATCTTTAGGGTGGGCGTGGGCGCTGGTATCTGTACCCTGGGGGCAAACTAGACCATAGCGGTACACTCTAAGGTGCGGGCAGAGGAATGGAGATATCCCTGTCCCCGCTAATGTAAGTTAAACATTCCAGTTATTTAATATTTTAGTGCTTTTCAAAGTACCCACTGGAGTAGCATCTAATTATCATTTTAAAAGTCTACAACCCAGACAGAACATTAAATTTAAAATGCCAGCAGTATATAATCTCATATCATCCTCCATGGAAAAAAAATATTTCTATGATCTTCTCTTTTGCTCACATTCCTAGGGGATCCAGGGATGAAAGACCATATAAATCCAAACAGATCTATTACTAGTAAGGTTAATTTACATAGACATTTACAAATGTTATCATCTGAGACTAATTTAGAAAAATACATACAAAGAATAAAATGCATTTTAAATGCACCCCCAAAATGTTAATGCTCATCACAAACTCTCACTACCCCCAAGTTGTTCTTGAACTTCCAGGATGTCTCAAAGGCTAACTTGCCGGGGTTCTTGTTCCGGCATCTAGAAGGGTTCAGGAATCTGGAGAAGGCTGTGCGTAGATTAAATAGGAGTCCAGAGACAAAATATAACTTTGAAAGGCATTTGGGGGTTAGAGGAGCTTAGCTTAAAGGAAACTAAGATCTAAGTTCTCCTCGTTTCAGGACCCCAAGCTTTTTATTAACACAATTTGTCCTGAGGAGAGGCAGAGATATACACTTCAAAGGGTCAGGGTTTCGTATACAGAGGCATTGTCAGAATGGGGAATTAGCCTATGGCTGTTCAGGTGTTTGGCCAGGAGGAGGCAATAACATGTAGATTAAGATGCCCTGAGCTGTCTGGCAGCCAACAATCATCCCTTTTCAGGTTTGGGGAAATACCCTCAGCCATTCCCAACAGGTGACTACATGTGTGACTCAACCCTGTTGAGTCCCCAAGTTCCATCAACCTTTCGATGAAACTCTTGCAATGGCTTCCGGCACTAACTTACCTGCAAACCCTTCAGGGAAGACTCCAAAGTCTCACTCACCTCATCGGGCGTGGAGTCCATCCTATCAGGTTCCAAGGATCGTCACCGCCTTCGTGTCCGAGAAGAACCCTCATAGTAGTATCACACATGACATAAAGCCTTCCTGTTTCTTAGCTGTTGAAGATCGAGTCCTCCAGGAGCCGGTTCTGACGTAGAGTTTGAGAAGCGCGATATTTATTAAGGATCAACACCTGTGAAAGTAAAGGAGCAGCAGGTTGGACTGGGGAAGCAATCAAACTGCAATGTAGACCCAACAAACGTAGCCAGGAGCTCTGGGGTGATTATTGCCCCTGAGAATGTCCCCCACCAGGCCAGATGCCTGTGCTTCTATATCCCTGTCTCACACGCCAGATGCAGGCAGCTCCAAGAAGGGAGTGACCTTGGGCTAGGTGGCTCTGGGAGATAAGGCAGGCCTGAAGCAGCTGGCAGCTGAAGACTGTTTTGTTGACCACTGTATGCTCCACAGCTGGACACCAAATCCTTCATTGAAGGGAGATGTAAGTACCTTACACAACTGTTCTCCAACTCTTTCTACAAGAGCCATATGGTTTTCTCTCAATTCCCCCCCAGAGCACCATGCTCACCCTTATCTTAGAGTGGCCCATGTGCCGGGAACATTTCCCTGCCCTTTTCACCTGGCTACGTCCTTCATGTTCTTCAGATCTCACCCACTCCTTTAGAATACTCATCTCGCTTGTAAGTTGCCTAGTGTCTTTATTCCCTGCTTCCATACCCTCCATGACAGCAGGGATGATACTGGGATTGTTTGTGCTGTCTCTTCAGTGTTGAGCAATGTGCCAAGCGCAGAGTAAATATTCAGTGTGTATTTGATGAGTGGATTTGTTAATTTGATACACCTGGTACTTTAGTTTGGGTTCCCCCAGAAACAGACCCTTCAAGCAAGGATTTGAGTGTAAGCCCTTTATTTGAAAGGTGATTCTTGGAAACATTGGTGGGTAGGTAGGAAAGTGAGACAAGAAAGGAAAGGCAGCTAATTAATTGTCCATTACCACTGTGGGCAATGAGCCTAATCCTGCTGGGGAAATCTGAAAACCAGAACTGAACATGTGCCTTGAAGTTGTCCATCCAAAAATGGGTATGATTCCATCTATATAAAGTGTCCAAAATTGGCCACTTCATGGAGACAGCAAGTAGGTAAGTGGTTGCCAGGGAATTAGGGAGGGAGAACTGGATTTTTGGGGGGAGGGATAAAAATATTGATGGTGATAATGGTTGTGTGACATTGTGAATATACTAAAAGCCACTGAATTTTGTACTTTAATATGAAGTTTGCTATGTAAATTATATCTCAATAAAACATTACAATAAATAGCACTGGCTGGGTGGCTCAGTTGATTGGTGCATTATCCCATACACCAAAAGCTTGTGGGTTTCATTCACAATCAAGGCACATACCTAGTATGCAGGTTCGATCCCTGGTATGGGAGGCAACCAATTGATGTTTCTCTCTCACATCGATCTCTCTCTCTCCCCCTTCCTCTCTCTCTAAAATCAATAAACATATCCTCGGGTGAGGATAAAAAAAATTACAATAAACAAATGAAGAAGCTGGGATCTTTATACACTAGCTTCATTAATTAGTCAGGGCTGCTGGGACCTGGGGGTGTGAATTTTTGCATATGCCCAGCCTATCCCAGCACAGACAGAACAGGCTCCGAGACCAGGGCAAAGAGATGCAGATACCAGCACTTTGCAGTCTGGAACCATGATGCCTGAAATGGGAAGGATGAGTGGGTACAGGTAGGGCATAGACAGGTAGGGCACTGGGCGAGAGAGAGACAGACCTAGCAAACCCACCTGGCATATTCAAAACTGAACCATTCTGTGGAGAAGGAGGATTTACACAGAAAGGTCCAACTCTAAGAACATATTTTGCTAAGCCTGTTCTAAAACAGATCAATACATGGATGACATGTTTAGGGAGCCCAGTTATCTCAGCTGTAACCCCAAATCAAGTAAAGCTGTGGAAGAAGAAAAGAACAGTGCTCTCAGTGGAAAGTGAGATTGTGGTAGGTTGAATTCTGACCTCTCCCCCCAAAAAATTCCACATCCTAATCCTCAGAATCTATGAATGTTCCCTTTTAAAGGTAAAGGGACTTTGCAGGGGTGACTAGGTTAAAGATTTTGAGATGGGAAATTATCCTAAATTAACGGTTCTTATAAGAGGGACAAAGGTGGATTAGAGTCAGGGGAGACATAACACCAGAGTCAGGGGAGACATAACACCAGAAAAAGAGGTCAGAGTGACATGCTTTGAAGACAGAGAGGGGCCATGAGTTAAAAAAAGGTAACAGCACAGGTCCTCCCCCTGAGCTTCCAGAAGGAACCAATCCTGCCGACATCTTGACTTTAGCCCAATAAAAACATTGCAGAGTACAAAATTGGCAATTACAAAACAGTCACAGGGCTGTGAAGAGAAGCTTAGGGAATATAGTCAATAATAATGTAATAACTATGTACGGTGTCAGTTGGGTACTAGATTTATCAGGGGGTCACTCCGTAAATTATATAAATGTCTAACCACTATGCTGTATACCCAAAACTAATATAAAATAATGTTGACTGTCAACTACAATTGACAAATAAAAAATGATTGCACACCTCTGACCTCCACAACTCTGTGTTGTTTTATGCCTCTGAATTTGTGGTTGTTACAGTGGTACTTTCCCAGAAAAGGTTAAAAAGTAATCACCATGACTTCTTCCCCAGAATACATTGCAAAATTTGGAAGGTTTTAAAATCACAAAGAAAATAAAACACTTGGTATCTTGACTTTATGTTCAATATAGTTAGTCCATTTTTAATCTTTTAAAATACTATACTTATACCTGTCTTCATATTTCTTTTTAGAATAATTAAATACTGTTTAAAATAAAGTATTTGTGTACTTTTCATTTTAATAAATTGAATGTTACAATGTACCTTTTATAGACTTTGGATTTATAAATTATATCATGCCAAGTAAAAATTCTTACTAGACTATTGACATAGGAAAAAGATCAGTGGATAAATTCCCAGAAAATAACATGTTTACAACTCTAAAAATACTGGAAAATTCAGTAAATTAAATAGAAATGTTCCTACTGTATAGCAGCAACTATCTGAACATTTTCAATGTAGGTTAAAGGGAGAGGGCTGTCAGGTATGAAGGTGAGAGTGTGAGGGTCTTGAAGCTGAGAATGAGATATTGGGTAAGATAAGGTCAGAAGTGAGAAAAATGGGGGGGGGTGCGGCTGGAGAAGGCAGAGGTTTAAAGGACATAAAATGAGTGAGGTGTTCTAGGGACACAAGTAAAAGGCTCAGGTATCTTATCTCTGATTCCAGCCTATTCTCCACATTATCACCAGATATAGAAAATAAAGTTCAATCATGTCATATCAAAATGCTCTGAGCTTTGTAAAATAAAAATAAAACCACGTGCCATAACCCCAGAGGCATGCAAAGCCCTTGGTGACTGGATGCCAGCCTACTTGTTCAAACTTATCACCGCCATGCCAATCATGCCAGACTCTCCACTGTTCCTGAAACATCTGTGTCTCTCATACCTCAGGGCCTTGGCAAATACCACTTCCTTTGACTGGAATGCGTCTTTCCTGCTCTTATCACATCGCTTCATCCCAAGCTAATAAGCTTCTGCTAGGAAAAGTGAATCATCGTGGGCCTTGAGCATCCCTCCCTGCACATTCTTGCCAGGGATGCCAAGAACACAAAGCCCTAGCAACTCTTCAGCCTGGCCATGTGTGATGGTCGTGCTTGTGGAGAGCAATCATGAGGGCTGAAGTGGCATCTTGCATGCCACTCATTATAAAAATGGTACATTCCTTGCCCTAACCGGTTTGAATCAGTGGATAGAGCGTCAGCCTGTGGGCTAAAGGGTCCCAGGTTTGATTCCAGTCAAGGGCATGTACCTTGGTTGCAGGCACATCCCCAGTAGGGGGTGTGCAGGAGGCAGCTGATCGATGTTTCTCTCTCATCGATGTTTCTAACTCTCTATCCCTCTCCCTTCCTCTCTGTAAAAAAATAAAAATAAAAATGGTACATTCCTGCAGCGTAGTGTTCCTCTTCTGTAACACAACCCGTGGCATGTACTGGCATGGGATCTGAGTGTGCCATGGGACCTGGGGCGGGGGAAGGGGGGCAGGTCATGGGGACCTGGTACTGACAGGACATTATGCTATCCCTGCTCACTGTGCTGTGAGAAATCAAGCCATTTGTCTCTGGCCTAGGAGTCTCATGTCTTCTGTCAACACCCTTGAAACAGAGCCAGCCTAGCTCATTAGCTTGCAAGTAGGTAAAAATCCCAAATTCTTCACAGACTTTGTTATTTTCCCAGCTCTCTAGACAAGGTGTGTGGCCTCTTATATTTTTAATCTTATAATATTTGCTAAAGTAAAATGTAATGTTATTATATGAAGGCATGGGTTATGGCACATAGGAGATGTGTTCACGGGGGAAAAAATGTTAGTCAAATAAAAGACAATACTTTCAGTTCAATAGAGGTGTCTGCTCTGACAACTGCTTCATTTCCCCCTAACTAAAACTGGGTCCATTTACATAAAACAAACAAGATTTCTTTTATTGTTAAGGGAGAGTTTCTTAAATGACTGGTGTACTGAAGACCTTAGAGAATCTAACAGTGACTGTATTAGGCTCTTTCAATCTTTTCTCATGTCAATTAAATTTGGCCGGCATGATCCTGTTAATTCCTAGACCGTAAGAAAAATTCATTTTTAAAGCATTCTTTCTCTAGTCCACAGTGTATGTTTTCTATTCTTCAGAATTGAAGGTTAAGTCCACATATCAAGATTTGGAATAAGATTCTTTTTTTCTGAATCTTGTAAGCGGGAGGAATAAAATTTCCATTAATTATTGAATTTTTTCCTAGTAATTTTATCACATTTTTGCAGCCAGGAGGCATAGCAGTACATTAATAAGCTGAAAGAAATAAATGAATACGCAGAATCTTCCTTGGTTATGAGATCACGGAGAGAAATTGAGAAAATGCAAAGCAGCAAACACAGGCAGCTGTTGGAAACCCCAGCAGTGAGGATATTATAAAACAATAGACATCTATCCAGCCAAAGGCAACCGGTCGGCTTACAAGACGAAAGCCACAGTTCCCCCACTAATGAGCTACAGCAGGAACACATCCTTCCTCCTGCCCAAGGGGTAGGGAGAGAAGGACTTGCTTATTTTACCTCATTCGCAACAAGTCAAAAATATGTATTTAAATGAAGACACCAAACACTAAGGCTCTAATATTTGAAACCAGATTTATATTGAGGAAATGTGCATCTCCTCTTTCAGATAGCCTGTGGGCAGGGTTGAGTTCCTGCTGGATATGGACCCTTGTTAAAGAAGGAGGCAGATCCAGTCCCTCAGTCTCAACACTCCTCCTCCCCCCGCCCTCCACCTCCTCTATGCTGCAAGGCAGGGTCCTTTTCCCATTGTCACTTTCCGCAGGGAATACAGGTATCGTTCCAGATTCGCAAGGCTGTGTGTTTTGTGCTGCAAACTGACCTAGTGGCATGAATGTCAGTGGAATTATCCCCTGTGCCATCTTGTGTGCCTGGATAATAAGACGAGGAACCACAGACAAAGACATCATCACAGCATCCAAGGAAATCCGGAACTCCTGACTCTGGGGTTTTCTTATACATCAAAAGAAAAGCCCTTTCTTCTCCAGCCACTCAAGTGTGTGCTTGAGTCAACTAAATTGTGGTTTTGGGTTCTTCTGGGGGTTTTGCTTCCGTCTTTTTAATTTGAGGAAATAACTAGTGAAAGTCGTTTTTAACTTCCTCATTTGTAATAAGAGCAACCATAAGACTCAAAAATTAGAGTCTCCTAGTTAACCCTCTGCTTAAAGTTTGCCTATTAGAGATTGGTAATTTTCGTGTTCTGTGCTGCACCTGTCTCCCTATGCCCCGCCCCAGAGTGGAAAGGTAAGAACCATGGAAACAACCTTACAGACATATTTCTCAGGAGACAGACTTACTCGAACACCTAGATCGGCAGGTAGTAGTGTGCAGCCATGCCCACTTCCCCAGAGGTGGAGCCCTCAGAATACTCCTTCTTAAAGCCAATAAGTACATGAATGGGTTCCACAAAAGTCGCAGGTAAATCAGCTTTTAAAAAACAAAACTGCATTTAAATGGAGTTGTATGTGAGACAGTAAAAGGCCAGAATACACTGAATTGCTATATTGGGCAATATTTACTTTCCCCAGGTATCTACTAGAATGATAAGAATATTCTAAAGACATCGCTAATCTTGGCTAATTTGTAACTACCATTGAAAACTCAATTACCCTGAGCCAGATTTCTCATGTAATCCCAATTGCTATTGCTCCTGACTATCCTATTCCTATTAATAGCACTAATATTCTTCTGTTCATCCAGGCATCGAATCTCAGATCCATCATGATACTCCTCCACTCAATTGCCAAATCCTGTATTTCCTTAATAAAGTAACCCTGGATCTCCCTTTCGACTGAAACTCAAATTCTGATCCTCGTTCTGACGACCTGAAATGGTCTCCCAGCTCCCAGCCTCTCCTCCAACCATTTTGCACATGGCAGTTTGATTAATCTGCCCGTGTCATCACTTTGGTTCTGGCTAGAAGTCTCTCACGACTTCCTGTGGCCTACAGCCATGGTTTTCACCTGGTAAAACAAAGCACTCTGCTGCTATACTTTGCACGCTTTGCAAACATCCTGCCACCTTTTGATCAATAGGTAAATGTTGGTTTTGCCAGTAATTGGAACTTTTAACTAATTTCTGTCAAACAGAATGCTGATCTGAGCAACATGTGGGTGTTAGAGTGCAACTTGCTACTAGTAAGAGGGGAGACGCTTCAAGTAGCATCCAGCCTGAGCCAAGGCAACTATCTTGTTCTAACTGGAACTTGTGAGACCATCACCTCGGAGTTTTCAAGGGTGCACTGTCTGGGAGTAAAAAGCTTTTTTCCAAAGAAACATGATGAAGGTCAACCAAGTGGCCTGTGAAGTAGCTCTGGATGATTTTGTAGACACTATGAGACAATAACTACACTGTGCAATTGCTTGTGCTGTGATTGCTGCAGGCTTGTTTAGTGTTTCCAGACCTTTAATATTTCCCACTGTCCTGCTAAAAATTCTAGTATTTGAAGGTGTGCCACAAACCCAAAATCACTGGTTATTAAGACAAGTACAAATTCCTTACCACAATCTACAAACCCTTCTCCTTTTTGGCCCCAACCTTCTTTCCAGCCTCAACTTCCAGCACTTGCCCCTTAAGTCACACGGGACCACATTTTGCTCCTTGACTAAGTCAGCTCTGGGGCATTGTACGCAGAAGAAAGGTTACGTTCTTCTTTTTTCTGCACTCATTTATCAAGAGCCATTTACAATATTGTCTCCTCCCTGGTGTTTTCTCTGACTCCCCCAATAATTGTTCTCATCATCATTTGCTCTTATTTTTATTACAGGATGTACCCTCACGTTTTATGATCTCTGAACTATGCCTGTCTCCAAGGCATCAAGGATTGTGTAGCTGAGTTCACAAGGGCGCAGGCTTTACCTCATTCATCTTTCGATTCCCAGCGCTTGAGATATTACAAACCCTCAATAAATATTTGCACAATTGTTTGTTTTTCCTGAGGTTCAGGCCACCTATGACCTATTGCTGATGAATCTTTTAAACGTTATCTCCCACAACTGTGCTACACACACTTTATGCTCAAACCAAGCTAGAGTGCTTATTGTTTCTGAAATAGACTTACCCTTTCCCACCTCTGCAAATGAGCTCATAGGATCCAAAGAACTCTTACACTTGGGACATGCTCCCTCTATCTGTGATAGCCACCTATAAAAATTCTACTTATCCCTTTTTTAAAATATATGTTTTATTGATTTCAGAAAGGAAGGGAGAGGGAGAGAGAAATGGAAATATCAATGATGAGAATCATTGATTGGCTGCCTCCTGCACACCCCCTACTGGGGACCGAGCCCACAACCCAGGCATGTACTCTTGACCAGAATCAAACCCGGGACCCGTTAGTCCGCAGGCTGATGCTCTATCCATTGAGCCAAACCAGCTAGGGCCCACTCATCCCTTTTGACGAAGCTCAAATCCATGTTCTTCCAAAAAATCAATCTTGATACCCAGACTAAACATTTTTTCTGAACTTTTTCATATTAGGTTATATAATTCTTAGGACATTTAGCATGAACTACTCTAAATTGTAGTCACTTGAATATACTAAGGTATAATCTCCTTGAGGCAATAAAGATGCCTTATTGATTTTTGTTTTCTCATTAGTACCTATGTATTATCTTGCACATAGAAGGTACAGTTTTTTTTAAAAGCATGAATGAATGAAATGATGCATATGTCTAATGCATCATGCTATTCACTATATTCTTTTTATCTATGCTAACATACAATTAAATTATAGTTTATGTAATAGGAGACATTTCAACATTTCCTTGGTACATTATGCAATTGTTATTGTATGTAGCAAATGCACATTCTTACCACTATTTCAGGCCTGTTTGCTAAATGAGGCAAATTTTAAAACCCTACACAGGATGGAGGTGTTAACTAACCTTATCGTGGTAATCATTTTGCAAAATATATGTGTATCAAATCATCATGTTTTATACCTTAAATTTACATATGTTACATGTGAATAATACTTCAATAAAGTTGGGAGGGGGGGGAAACCCTACACAGACATTCACCTCTTACTCTAGAATGTGAAAATTCTAATTTATAACAAAAGTAATAAAACCTAATACAAGTAAATTTCTTTTTTTCCTCCTCTTTGCTTCAGTGCACATATCAATTACTATAACAGCTATTCCCATTGCTTGGTTGTTATGTTTTTACATTTATCTTCCCTGCTATATTTTTTGGGCTTCTTAAGGCTAAGAACTATGTCTTATCTATCTCTATCTATTGATCGGTCTATAATAATTAGTTTACCTTAAAAATCCTATCTAATAATAGGCAAACATGGTAATTGACCATACCTTCACTACGCCTCCCATTGGCTAATCAGCATGATATGCAAATTGACCATCAACAAAGATGGTGGCTAATTTGCATACTGCAGGCAGGGTGGGAGAGTGCCATCCCACCTGCCCCGCCGCCATCTGGGCCTGCTATCTGCAACCTGGGGTGGCGGGCGTCCCGTGTGCGACCCAACCTGGGGCAGCTGGGCGGGGCAGCGAAGGCTTGAAGGCGGCTCCGGCCGGAGCGAAGGCCTGGGTCCTGGGTGCCGGAGGAAAACCGGTGCTGGCAGCCAGGGGAAGGGAAAGCCTATTGCACGAATCTTTTCGTGCAACAGGCCTCTAGTATGTATATATTTATTTACTTTATACTTATACTTATATATAAACTAGAGGCCCGGTGCACGAGATTCATGCACTCGGGGTAGAGGGGGTCCCCTCAGCCCGGCCTGCTCCCTCTCGCAGTCCAGGAGCCCTCTGGGGATGCCCACTCCCCGCCTAAGCCATCAGTCAGACATCCTTAGCGCTGCTGCGGAGGTGGGAGAGGCTTCTGGCTGAGCGGCACACTCCCTATGGAGCACACTGACCACCCGGGGGCAGCTCCTGCGTTGAGCGTCTACCCCCTGGTGGTCAGTGCATGTCATAGCAACTAGTCATTCTGCTGTTCTGTCTATTTGCATATTAGCCTTTTATTATATAGGATATTATGTAAATATATACTTACTATTTATTTATGTGATAAAATACATATATATAAATTTATGTAACTATTTTGCCTGGCAATATTTTCCATTTAATAAATATTAAAATAATGAATGGACATTTTAAATGGTCAGTATTTTTTATCACTAACAATTTGTTTTCAGATCTACTAGAAGTGAAAAATAAATAAAGCAAACATACTAAGATCCACTGCTCCAAAAATAGTAATTGGGTATGAATACAAAACACCTATGAAGTAATAATAAAAGCCAACAGTCAAACATGGTTCCATTTTTATAGCACTTTTTAGTTTGATATTATTTAGCCACTGCGGTGATATTGATCTTCCACTGAAATTTAGAGCGGTTTTTCTCAAACTTTAGTAATGAACAGATCCCTTTTAAATATGAGAATCCTCAAGACTCACGGGCTTGCTATAATTTGTGTTTAGTACTTAAATATGTAAAAACATAAAACAATTTACAAATACCTTTTACTTATGAACTTCATACAATTTAAAATAAAAAATAAATTTGCAAATTAAATTCTAACAAAACTAGAAAAATGAATGAAATTTAAATTAACAACTCTAATGTGATGGAATACACCCTTTTGCTGAAACCAAATTGCTATTTGTAGTAAGAAGGTGGTGCCCACATCGAAGGTGGGCTCTCTTCCCTCAGATCTCTTGTCTCCCACTACTTTTCTCTATTCGAATGTCCTTCTTACAAGCACAGGGTGACTCATCTGGCCTTTACTTGGAACAAATACATCGTTTATTAAGTTAACCACTACTCTTCCATCATTAGCCCATGAGAATTAGAGTAACCCAGGGCTATTTTACAAATATCCAGGCAAATATAAAAGTAAACATTGCAATAAAATTATTAGACAGTATTTTGTTATACAGTGGTCATCCTGGGGATTTATGATATGCTTATGTTACATTTTAGAAGATTATGATCAAATGGAAACCATCAAGTTTGACCCAAGGACCTGCCTTCCTCAAGAATATAGGCTTCAAAAACCCAGTCCAACAAATATCCCAGGAAATAAGCTTCCCCATTGTGGGTTTCTGTTGGAATCCCATTCACAATAGGATAAGGAACCCTGAAGGTCCTGTGTAAGTTAGCACTTTTAAAAGCAGTGATAGCCCGGCCGGCAGGGCTCAGTGGTTGAGCATTGACCTAGATACCAGGAGGTCACGGTTTGATTCCCAGTCAGGGCACACGCCTGGGTTGCGAGCTTAATCCCCAATGTGGGGCATGCAGGAGGCAGCCAAACAATAATTCTCTCTCATCATTGATCTCTCTCTCTCTCTCTCTCTCTCTCTCCCTTCCTCTCTGAAATCAATAAAGATATATTTTAAAAATAATAATAAAAGCAGTCATAAAACTGTAGCATCCTCAACAGGAGCCTGTTTCTTCCATTTCCTATAGTTTCTCTCTCTCCTCTCTTCCTCCACTGCCTAAATCATCCTTTCTACTTTATTTACCCACTTGTTTATCTTTTCTTCTCTCCTCCACCCTCCTTATTTCTTCTACTTTACCTTTTCCCTCGTTTCCACTCTCCTTACTCAACATTCCATGAAATTAAAGCACACTTCCAAATTATTCTAAATGTGCCCTTTACCTTTAATTGGTCTTCTATGGATTAGTAGCCACCATCACCCCTCCCTCACTACCCCACCCCTCAAAAACAAGCTTTCCCAGAAGGTTGGGTGGCTAGATTCTGTCCCCAGTTTCAACAAGTTCTTCTCCGAGAAGACAAGTTTGTTTTAATTGTATGCAAAATAGTAGCAGATCCTCTTTCTTTTGTCTTTCCCAAAGCAAAATTTAGAGAAAATGACTGAAAACTCTATTTATATGTTACTGAAGATTCTTATCATATTTTACCCAGGACTAAATATTTATACTTGACATAGGCCTGCCTTCTTCATACCAACTGTTTCTGAACTTCTACAGGTCACTAGGTTCAATGGCAGACAAAAAGAGCTCCCTTAGATAAAGGTCTGCCAATTGCCAGAAACATTCCTCCTCTCTGCTGATCCCCACATATCACCTAGAAATGCAAGGAGAAGCCAGGTATCCCAGACTCCAGACAAGCATCAAGTCCTCCGAAGGCAGAAATGCTACTTGATTGAGCTGAGCATCAAGCAGCATACTAAAGCAAACTCTGAATACAGTGAAATAGGGTTGATCATCCTTTGACTCAGAAATAGAATCTAGAGGCAATTTCTAACATATTGTGATTACTCATCATGTCACTGAAATGAAAATAGAGTCTTCTAAGCAGACCTCTTTGAAGGGTAATTCTGGTAGTGTTTGGTTGATTTTGTTTATTGTTTGTTGTTTAAATAAGATTTACATCAAATACCACCCCTTTGTAAAGCTTTCCTCAACCTCTTTTGTCAAAATTCATTGTTCTCTCCTCTTTATGTCTATAAGTATATATACCTCTATTAAAAACTTTCACTCCATTTAATGTTGTGATTAGTTGTTTAATCTCAATAGGTAAAGTTATTTTATTACAAGTTTCTTGAAAACAGAAGATAAATTTACTCATATTTTATTCCCCTCAAGTTCCACGCTGGTACCTACAAATAAGAAGGCATTCAATGTATACTTACTGATTAAATTAAAAGCCTGCTACATTGTTATTTCGGACATTAACAGTTACGAGGATAGTGAGTCTGTGACATGTGGTCTTTAAAACTGGCTATGGCAGCTAAAAAGTTAGACTTTCATGAGATAATACAGAGAATATACGGTACATACAGACACAAATACATATATATAACCTTATCCACCACGGAAAGTTTAAAGACATCTTTGGAAACACTGTATTCATGATGTATGTGAAAGGACTTTGGAAACCATAAAATGTTATAAAAATGCTAGTGGTTACTGTGAGGTTCTGAGATGAACCAAGGGTACTGCATTTCTGTGGCTAGGCAACCTAGCAATGTACTGTTTTGTTAAATGTTGTTGTTTAAAATAAGTCATGATATAATAAAACCTGATGAGTGCAATTAATTCCTACTCCACTAAAGTCAGAATTAATCATTATGATCATGTTAGCTGAAATGGACCTTTACCAGTAGCACACAAAAAAAATGAGAGAGAGAGAGAGAGAGAGAGAGAGAGAGAGAGAGAGAAGAGGAGAAAGCTGTTTTATAGCCTGCATAAACAAAATTACAATATAATAAACAAAAACAAAACAAAAAAACAACAACTGTTTTTCACAGAGACAGGTGCAAAGAATCTCTACAAACACTTTGGTCTGATGGAGAGGTATCTCTATATGGCTACTGCATCTGAAGGTATTAAAGCTGCCTCGCTTTAAAAATCACTTTTTATTTATACTTTTCCTTTAGCATGATTAGCAAGTTGTATATCTCCTACGTAGCTTACTTAAATTTGTTATGGACATGGATCATTGGAGGAACTCGGAAATCCAAGTTATTTTATACAACAGTGACAGAAAATCATTTCAGAAAGACTGTAATGAACACCAACAAGAAAAAGATAACCTTCAGATTTTGCAAGCATATAAATCAAAAGGCTGATTACATTTGTAGCAATCTACTGTTTCGAAACATGCCATGAAGTTTAAAATTCAAAGGATGTCTGAAATTAACAAGGGGAGTTCAGAAAGACCAAGAATGCAGGGAACTTAACCCCATGCTGCTATAGTCAGAAAGTCGTACGTACTGGCCCATTGACATTTGGTCAGATGCCCTGCTGTTATTAAATAGCTAATATTTAAGAGACTTAAAACATCACCAATTAGTGCACAGAAAGAATTAAGTGTAAATCTAGAATCACACAATGCTCTCAGAGCAAAAATAGAGGAACAACAAATAGAACAACAACTCATAAAAGGTACCAGGAGCTCAAATATATACCACTGAGTCTTGGTTTCCCATTCTTCAAATTGTTTTTATTGGAAATTTTAAGTGGAATAATAATAGAAATATTTTCTAATCCCAATTCAAAAAATAAAGCCAGGCAACAGAGAAGCATTCCCACTTGGGAAAGAACTTGACATTGGATCTGAGAAAATGTATGATCAAAGACAATGAGTAATATATGCAGGAAGAAGAGAAATACTATGAACATTAATTTTAAAGAATAATATCTAAAGTAATCACACTTCCAGTTTTTCATTATAAATTTTATGAATACATTTGAAATGTCTGCCTTCATGTTTTGAAGTAAGCTATAAATATAATTCTCAGTAAATGAAAATGCCACATTACTGTCAGGCCATATTCTAATCTTATTTCTCCTGAACTTATTTTTATATTATTTTTATATGCCTTTTTTATTACTCAAGTGGAAACGCTAGAAAATATAGGTATAAGGGGGAAAAACAAAGAAAGGTAATTCTATATTATCACCTCCCAAAGATAAATAATATAAACATTTTTGTTTGTCTTTTCAGACTTATTATAGCTCAGTACATTTATCATATTGTAACCTGTTTCCCCCACAATTAGATATAATGTAGATATCTTTCCATGCAAACATATAGACATGCCACCATTTTTCTAAAATACTTTTATTTATTTCAGAGAGGAAGGGAGAAGGAGAGAGAGAGAGAAACATCAATGATGAGAGAGAATCATTGATCAGCTCTCTCTTGCATGTACCCTACCAGGGATTGATCCCACAACCCAGGCATGTGCCCTGACCAGGAATCGAAACTCAACCACTGAGCCACATCTGCTGGGCTGACTTCCAGGTTCATAGGTCGAAACTCAACCACTGAGCCACATCTGCTGGGCTGACACACCGCCTTTTTAATGGCTTCATAGTATTCCATTGTATGACTATACTATGATTTCCTTCTGCATCAACAGATGTTTAGGCCATTTATTATAAAACACTGTGATAAACAATCTATTCTGTATCCTGTGCCATGAATGATTTTTAAAAACATAAAACAAATTAGTAACTCCCCTGCTGATAACTTCATTTTACTCTGGGGGGGCGGGGGGAAGACCCAAAATAACAAGTATTGGCGGGTGTTCAGGAGGCAGCCGATCAATGATTCTCTCTCATCACTGATGTTTCTATCTCTCTCTCCCTCTCCTTTCCTCTCTGAAATCAATAAAAAAAAATTTAAAAACAACATTGTTTTCAAAAAATAATAATAATAATGAAATCTTGCTATTTGAGACAACATGAATGGGCCTAGAGGGCATTATGCTAAGTGAAATAAGTTCGAGAAAGAAAAATACCGTATGATTTCACTTATATGGGGAACCTAAAAAACAACAACAAAAAATATAACAACAGACCCATACATATAGAGAACAAGTTGTTGGTTGCCAAAGGGGAGGAGGGAGGAGGGAGTTGGAAATTTAAAAAAAAAAAAAAAAACTCCTTCCAGTCTCTACAAAACTCTACATAAGCAGGTCCTGGCTCCACACCAAGGTCCTCCTACCCCTCTTCCTGTCACATGCTCTAGTCCAGTGATGGCGAACCTATGACACGCGTGTCAGAGGTGACACTCGAACTCATTTTTTTGGTTGATTTTTCTTTGTTAAATGGCATTTAAATAAATATCAAATAATGGCATTTAAATAAATATCAAAAATATAAGTCTTTGTTTTACTATGGTTGCAAATATCAAAACATTTCTATATGTGACACGGCACCAGAGTTAAGTTAGGGTTTTTCAAAATGCTGACACGCCGCCGAGCTCAAAAGGTTCGCCATCACTGCCCTAGTCCCACTTACCTTCCTCTAATGTCCGACAAGCCGATGCTGTTGTTTCTGCCTCAGGGCCTTTTGACACACCTTTCCTTTATCTAGACCAGTGGTTCTCAACCTTGGCTGCACATTAGAATCACCTGGGAATCTTTTTAAAATCCTGATTTCTGGGCCTCATCCTCCGGAAATTCTGTTTCTTTGTTACTAATGTTGTGGCCCCACCCCATAACAAAGAAACAGAATTTCCAGAGGATGAGGCCCAGAATCAGGATTTTAAAAGATTCCCAGGTGATTCTAATGTGCAGCCAGGGTTGAGAACCACTG
>NW_005871125.1:1545011-1564605 GCF_000147115.1 Myotis lucifugus
GTTTTTTCCTGACCACCTACCTTGTCCACCTGATTCCAGTTACTTCACTTCATACTGCCTGAAAAACCCATACTTCTTTAATTTTTTGATGTTTTCTGTCACCCACTCTGCCTTCATACAAGGTCCATGTGCTCATAGCACAGTACCGGGTACATAGAAGCTCCTCAATAAGTGACCCTTGAATTATCAGTTAATTCAGGACTGAAACTCAACAAATGTCATCCTTCCTGTTTTAGTTGTCTCTTCAGAGGCAGCATTTTCAGAGAAAAGAACAATTGACCTACGAGTAAACCAGCCTTTTCTAATCCTGAGCAAATTAAACGTTGCCAGGGAAACCTTCCCTTACCTCTCACCCATCACCCCTTTCTGTCACTGCCAAGACCCTCCAGATAATACACAGAAATTTTCTTTTGTGGTAATTTACCACAGTTGTTAATAATTATTCACATCGCTAATTGTTTCAAACATTTCTCCCGCTTGAGACTGAAACTCCATGAGGGCCAGGGCGGTGTCTAACTCCCTGCTGGGTTCCCAGCCCCAGCAATAACGCCTGGCATAACATAAGCACGCAAAATACACTTGAATAAAAGAAATAATAGCCCTCTCTAGGCCGAAAGCTAGAGTTGAAAAAGAAGTCATACAGGGTTGAAATTTTTGTCTTAACAGCTGACACAAGAATTCTCCCCAGGAAGGGAACGTTGCCTGGGGAAATACCTTGATAAGCCATTTGGAGCAGGTGAGCACCCGAGGATTGTGGGAAGGCAGTGAGGCAGCAAAAGCAATGGCTGACTGGTTCTGCATGACAAAACCAGAGGAATTTATTTTGCCTGTGAGAGGAAGGAGGAGCTGGGTTGGTAATGACTTTAAACTTGGGCACCAGGTGAGGAAGAGAGAGAGATGGAAATAGAGAGTCTTTAGTCAAGTCCACTTACCATGCAAACCACCTCGTGGGAGTGGGGCGCACGTGTGTGTGTGTGTGTGTGTGTGTGTGTGAGAAAGAGCCTCAGTGTAACATCTGAGTCAATACATTGCTGAGCAGAAGCAAATCATGCGAAACACGAAAACAGTCCATAAACTGAGAAAACAAGACCTGCAGCCAGAGGTGACTTTGAGACTATAAACTGCCTAGTAATTTCTAGAAATCAGTCACAAGCCTTGGACTTGGGGGAGTGATTTCCTTTTATTTAGACCTCAAGGGGCAAGCAGAGAAGCAGGTCACACCCAGATTAAAACAGTGAGTGACTGCCTGCTCTCTCACGCGTCACCCCATCTCTGGGCTTAGTTGCTGCCCATCCTTTCACCCGTTTGGAATTGGGGTTCTAAAGGGATGAGGAAAAAGGGGGGAAACGGGGGGTGGGGGGGAGTTGGAATGAGAGACCCTTCTCCCTTATCATCAGATAAGATAAACTTTACCAAAATGCCTCTTCCCATCTATGTTTTAAGAGACAACATAGTAATTTAGTAATTTACTGTCTTTGGGGGAAAGGTACTCTATAAATAAACAGCACATTCTTTGCCGTTGTAATTAGGTTACTCAAAGTAAACTGCGTGTGGTTTTCTTGATTTCACTTGATTACTCAAACAGATTTTGCCATTTTGAAATTTCTTTAGAGCATGAACTGCTATAGTGCTTTCAACTCCCCACCTAGAGAATGGTCTGTGAGGACAATGCTATAAAAATCGGTGGTGGTGACTCATGAGTGACCTGCCAGGAGAAAAATATCTGATATCGAGAGTATTATTCTTTATATTTGTGTAATGTTCGGGCACTGCAGGAAGAAGGAAGTAGTTGCCCAGACATAAATTAGTAGAATATGTGTACAGTGGGGCTTTGACTTACGAGTGTCCCAACTAACGAGTTTTTTGAGATACCAGCTGTCTCTCGGCTGATTTTTTGCATTGAGTTGATAGAGTAATTTGAGTTAATGGGCTCCTTAACGAGCTCGGTCTCGAACAAATTAAACTCGTAAGTCAAGGCCCCACTGTATAAGCAAGTTCTCCTTTTCACAGAACTCAGGGGGCTGAAGCGTGATGAATACAAGCTTGTGTTACAGGTGTGAACACATCCAGGTTTCACTACTGCCAATGGCTCCTGTTTTCATTGGAACAACCCTGATTCTTCCCAGACGGAAGTTTTAAAACTTTCTTGCCAAATCCTGCCAACTCTTAAGTCAACACGCACTAATATATTCACTCCACTTCTAGTGCATCTGAATGGGGGAAAGGGAACAGGTAGGGCACCTTTATTGACTCTCCAGTATTTACTTATTACAAAGTAGCTTTATTGATTATAAACTGAGCTCAGAGTAGGGAATGACCTACACACTACTCAGAAAACTAAAACAATAGTCTAGTTACACAGAAAACTCCGTTCCCCACACAGTCATTATTCCACTTTAAAATGGGAAGCAGCCTATTACATGTAGTAGATATTTGCATTTATGTACACTGAAAAAAAAGACTAGAAAGTCATATAATAAAGTGTTTATGATTACCGTTTCTGAGTCTGGAGATTATGGGTGTGAGAGAATGATGACCACAACCTCCCCAGATGACCACGTCTTACTCCCAGAACCTGTGAATGTGCTGCATTACGTGGCAAGAGGAATTCAGGCTGCAGATGCTGATCAGCAAGTAGATGATCCTGGGCCATGCAGGTGAGCCCAATGTAATTTCAAGGGTCCTTAAAAGTGGAAGCGGGAGGGTCGGAGGGAGATGTGGGTATGGAGGGATGACCAGAGAGAGGTGAAGGTGCTGGTTTTGCTGGAGGAAGGGGACGAGCCAAAGGATGTGGGCTGCCTCGGTGCGCTGGAAAAGGCGAAGAACCACATCCTCCCCTAGACCTACCAGAATGAACGCAGCCTGTTGACACCTTAATTTTAGCCCCTCGAGACCTGCACATCAGACTTCTGAGCTCCAGAACTGTAAGGTACCAAGTTTTTTTATGGCTCTAATTTGTGGTAATGTGTTATAGCAACACTAGGAAACTAATGGATAATCTGGTTATCGGGTTTTTGTGGGGTTTTTTGGGGGGGGGCGTGTAAGGACGCTTTGAAAGGGAGAGGGTGTGGTAGTGTCCAAGTTTTATGTAATGTATGTGCCTTCCCTTTATAATTAGGAAAATTTCGCCTTTATCATTTTTTCAAATAATATGAAAATAGTAGTAATGTGGTCGTGGTAGAAATTTTTCAGCATTTAGACTCAAAACTGTTCACACCAAAATTGCTCCTTAAAATTCTTAATGTCGTTTATTGAGAAAGTTGACATAGGAACAGTCACGCAGCAAAAAGCGGTAGTTTGTTTTAATCAAGAGCTCCTAACCAATGGAAACTCCAGTTGATAGGTATCTATGGAGGTCCTGCAGAGTAAGAGGCACCATCTGGCTCCCTCAGCTGACACGTATTCTCTCCGCGGACAAAGCGTGGCATTCTCGGGCAGGGCGGTGTGCAACACGGTCCGAGGCATCGCTAGCAGGAGCTTCCTCTGCTGTGCTTGTGGCCGTGGTGGTGACTCTGGCTTCGGAGATGGTGGGGGAGGGAGATCGTCAGACATGGGGAGGTGGAGTTAATGCTGTTGGTTCCCGTGGAAAAGATGGTGGTGGCGCGGGTAAGAGAGGAGTGGTGGGGGCAGAGGCAATGGACTATTTCACAATTCCTTAATTAGGACACTAGGGAGCCACAAACATGTCCTTGTTTGTTGCAACATGTGAATTTCCTTACTCTCCTCTTGTAGGTTTTTTTTATCAGAAATAGACCAGAAAAAGGCTGGTGATATGTCTGAAGGGGGAGGTAAAATGACCACGGTTCTCTTTGTTTTCTCCTAACCCCACGGCACGTTACTTACACAAGGCTCCCAGGACTTAGTCTAACATGACTCCCAAGTCCTGCTTTCTCAATCCAGGCACCTGTTGCTGGAAGCCCGCCATCAGCCCTTTGTTCCCATTTCCCTCCTGAGCCTCAAATGTCACCTCTCCATCTTCAGGCCGCTCCCTCCGCCTGGAAAAACCCTTCTCGAATTCCATGTGTTTTTATCCTTCAGGGCTCAACTGAACTGCCAACTAGTTTTTGAAACAATAATTGAAAATATGTGCCAAGGACTTTCCTATATGTTATATTATTGAATCCATTCCATTCGAGTCTTGCTTTCTCATCTGAGTGTGTTTATTTGAACCTGGGATCTCCTTTAACTCCCAGAGGCTGCTGCATAGAACTCCCTTCAAGCAAGAACCACGGTTGGCCACTCTTGCCTCTTTGCTCCCTTAGCTCTGTGCGTGAATCTCTGTGTTATTACTTATTTCATCCTGCTTCCCAGTTAGTTACTGGTTTACATGTTTGCCTCCTCCCTTCTAACCCCATTGTCAGATTTTTGAAGATGGGTACCTTATTCTCCTGCACCCAGGAAGTGTCGCATGTAGGGCCTTATGAAAGGCAGGCAAGCAAGTAGTGTGTACAAATACAACATACACATATATTAAGTTGCAGGTCAAAGATTTCTTTTCCATTTCTTCTAGCCATGAATTTTGGCAGAATCACCACGAGGTTTCAAAAGTTTAGTTTTCTCTCCACACTACCACCACTCTTTTTTTTTAATTTTAAGTGTTTCTTTTTAAAAAAATTTTATTTCAGAGAGGGACAGATAGAAACATCAATGATGAGAGAGAATCATTGATCGGCTGCCTCTTGGATGCTCCCCACTGAGGATCAAGCCCACAATTCAAGCATGTATCCCTACCAGAAATCGAACTGTAACTATCTGGTTCATTGGTTGATGCTCAACCACTGAGCAACACTGGCCAGGCCCAGCATTCTTTTTCTTTTCTTTTTTTTTTTAAATATATTTTATTGATTTTTTACAGAGAGGAAGGGAGAGGGATAGAGAATTAGAAACATCGACGAGAGAGAAACATCAATCAGCTGCCTCGGGGATATGCCCACAACCAAGGTACATGCCCTTGACCAGAATCAAACCTGGGACCCTTCAGTCTGCAGGCCAACACTCTATCCACTGAGCCAACCCAGTCAGGGCCCACCATTCTTAATATACTAAGTTCATAGGTGTGGCTCAGACTGGAGTTAAAATATTGCTAATAAAATTGTTGCTTGCTGCTACTATTCTTTTTTTTTTTTAAGCCTTCAGCTACCAGGACCAGTTGCTCAATGAAGTGGAGTAATGAATCTTGTAGAAATGGCTCTAGGATTTCAAGGTGGAGTAGTAGATAATGTCACTGGAGAGGAAGTACAGGGAAATGACTCAAGACCATCCACCCCTCCCAGCTGAACTCACTTTTGTCTCAGAACACGTTGGAGGGCAGGGGAGGCGGGGAGATGGGACAGACTCTGGAAGACTGGTTTAACCTGTTAGCTCTAATGCTCATACAACCAGGCAATGGCAGTTGAGATTTGAGATTTGTGGGTAGTTATTGAAGAGTTTCAAAGCCCATTAAAAGAAGCTTTAAAATAAAAACTAAAATTCCTCTCAAATGCTTTTGGTTGTTTGAAGAGGAAGTGGGCCTGATAATTCTTAGAGGAAAGAAATTGTTGATGCCTTTCAGAAATGGCATCTTCCCAAATTATATAGTCAATTTGCCACTAAGTAAGGCAAGACTCTAGAAACTAGTACATGTTTAGAGAATGAAAATCCTAATGTAAGAAATACAAAGAGATCTCTTTTGGCAAAATGTATTTGTTCCTAAAATTAAGGGTTATCATCTCTGCTTTGAAAGATCTCTCTCTCTTGTATCTCTCTTGTACATTTTTTTCATTTACCATATCCTGTATTTTGCAATGCTATTTAACTTAGAAAAACAAGAGACTATAAAGCCCAAAATAAAGCTTTCTCATAGCATTTTTTTTTTCTGAAACAAGTGTTTCCAGAATCAGAGAATTCTTTCTGTGGAATGTGTTTTTCCGTTTGCAAATGAGATAAAGCGATTAAAAGAGCCATAACTGTCTGTCACTGGCTAGAGCAGAAAATAGAAAAAAATGTACTCTTCCCTCTCTCAAGGACCTTCTCTCCTCCAACAGGAAGGAATGATTGTCAGCGCCCCTCCATGCCTCCTCCTCTCTGGTAGTGAGAAGGAAGAATCTCACAAAGGCCTGGCACTATATATCCTAGAATCAGACATACTTAATCTTTAACTATAAAAGTAGAAAGAAGAAGCAATATATAAATACCTACCACATAAAAACATCATCATTTTTCTCTCCTAGTCTTCTCTCTGAAACACATATATTCAGTTATAAAAATGTTAGCCAAAAGGAACATTTTAGGATATATAGCAATTTTTAAAGGGAGGAGGATGAGAATCCATTTTATGAGCTCTACATTCTACTCACCCTTTTCAATGGTCAATTTTGTCATTGTCATTTAGAAATTGTTATTACTTCCATTATTAGCCCTCGCTGGTTTGCCAGAGGACTAAAGGGTCCGGATTTTATTCTGGTCAAGGAGGGCATGTACCTTGGTTGCAGGCTCGATTCCCGGCCCTGGTTTGGGGCATGTATGGGAGGCAACCAATCCATGTGTTTCTCTCTCTTTCTCCCCCTCCCTTCCACTCTCTCTAAAAATCAATGGAAAAATATCTTCGATGAGGATAAAAAAAAGATTAATGAAGGTTTCCAAGAGTGTTGGTGAACCAAGATCCTTCTAACTCATTTTAGAGAAAACAACGGGGTAAAAGGAGAAGGAAGGAAAGAAGCAGGAAATCTTGCAGACACATTCTTCAGGTTAATGTTTATGGGCATAACAAGGCTCCCAGTCACAGTTAACTAACCAAGTCCTAATTATAGTCCGTGGAGCAAATTAAACCCCCTACAGCAAGAGTGCTCCAACTTCAGTCCATCAGAATCACCACGAGCTGTTGTTGAAACACAAACTGCTGGGCCTCCCCCCAGAGTCTCACATTCAGTAGGTGTGGAGCATGGCTGGTCTAAAAATTAAATTGACATAAGCAGGTTCACAGGGGAGAGAAACTAATTACATACATATGGCGCCTCCGTAAGAATGGGAGACCCATAGGCAGTCAGGCAGTTGAGGCTTATGTGCCATCCTGAGCCAAGGAGAAGAGAGTAGGAGTCTGAGACTTCAATGCAGAGAAAGATAATTTTCAAGAAATGGGAAGAGCAAACATTTGCAGGGACAGTAGGGCACTGAGAGGATTTTTACCTTCCGGTGCTGCCAAGCTCCCCCAGGCTACCCATTACCTGGCCCACACTCTTTATGATTATCTCTGGGCATAGCTCTCTTTTG
This sequence comes from Myotis lucifugus, assembly GCF_000147115.1. Lineage (NCBI taxonomy): Eukaryota > Metazoa > Chordata > Mammalia > Chiroptera > Vespertilionidae > Myotis > Myotis lucifugus. The sequence continues at coordinate 1,552,260 of NW_005871125.1, forward strand.
GGGGCCAGGCCCTCATCTAAATTCTTTTGGGCGATTAAGGGAGAAGTAAAAAATTTTTAATCTGGTCTTGATTGCCTCAGCTCACAATAATGCACATGCCTATGTGGCAGGTTTTGGGAAGGCTCCTTCTGAACCCCTTGAGGACTTCGCATTTGCCTTCCTAACACGTTCCCAGGTGATGATAATACCATTGGCCCAGAGACCCCACTTTGAGAACCACTGTTGGAGAGCAGTTACTTGCAAGACACTTCTTTGGAGGTTTTAAAAAATCCTGATACCTATGCCTCACCCTAGATCCACTGAAACAGAATCTCTGGGCTTGGTCTGGTCAAAGACGAATAAATCTGGTTAAAGAAGTGTGAGTAAATGTTTATTCAGTAATAGCTATTGCAATAGGGAAGAGAGCCCAGTGTAAAGTCAACTTGGTCAAAACAAATGGCCAGAGACTTCTTAAAGTGGAGTATGCCAAGGAAGAGACTGGAGAGTGTTAAGGGTCCATGTGACTAGGCCATCTGGGTTTGTTAATTGACACTAATTCTAAGGAGGAACAAACTTCTTATATCTTTTAAAACTGGCAGTGGTGCAGGTTAGAGCTCTGCACCCACTAAGGTCAAGCCCTCCTCTCCCACTGGGACTGGGAGGGAGAAGTAGCTCCTTGAGGGAGGGTGGGAAGAGATGAACCACTGTATGCATATCTGTGTAACCAGTAGACACAGACAATGGGGGGTTGGGAGCTGGGCTGGGCTGGAAGAGGTCAATGGAGTAAAAAGGGGGACTTATGTAATACTTTCAACAATAAAGATAAAAATATATATTTGCATTTTAAAGAAAATCCTTGATATTCTGGAGAAGCCAGTCTGGGCAGTAGAGATTTGCATCTCAAAGGAGCAGGGAATGGATTTATAATTGCAACTTTCTAAAGTAACTCTTCCAAGAGGCCATTTAAGGGCCTCTCTGCCTATCACCAGGTTTTGGCTGGAACAAACAATACACTCTCCTGGCAGCCTTGAGCTTTCTCGGGCAGGAATTTAAGGGGCTGGTGGTACCCTAGGGACTCAGGCTTCAGCTATTAGAAACCAAGCAGGGGGTGAATGAAATTATTTATTCGGAGAGTCTATGGGGTTTTTTTGGGTGTTTGTTTTTAAATATATTTTTATTGATTTCAGAGAGGAAGGGAAAGGGAGAGATAGAAGCCTCAATGATGAGAAAGAATCATTGCTTGGCTGCCTTCAGCATACTCCCCACCAGGGATCAAGCTGCAACCAGGCATGTGCCCTGACCTGAAATTGAACCGTGACTTCCTGGTTCATAGGTCAACGTTCAAACACCCAGCTGGGGCAGTCTCTGTGGTTTTTACAGGCCAAGGTTGAGGACTAGTTGAGAAGAGAAGTTGGAGGAGTCAGACTAGAGTTTGGTCAGGGAAAGAGTCTTGTCAGTCTGGGCATCTGTGTGTTGAAACTTGCCCAAAGATAAGTCTAGTGACCAGTTGAAAACCAATTCCTATGGTAAGGAGGCTTATAATCCGAGAACAGAGGCAAAGTTTACTTAAATTTATATGTTTTATGAGTTCTTCTTAATACACAACTGCAGAAGCAATTGGCAAACAGGAAAGATTTCTGCACTATGTCATGTAGACATGTAGCATTTCAGAGTAGCTTCAATTACTTTATTTTATAGATTAATATTTCATTCAAGTTAACAAATCAAGGAAGATAAGGAACTGAGAATTAACTACAATAAATAACCTGAATTCTGGGGTTTTTTCTTAATATTTAAAAATGTGTGTTCAGGGACATCTGACTGTTGACTGTGAGAGACCTCTTCATGTCCAGAGCCACCTGTATACAAACCCAGGGAAAATCACATCAAATGACATCTGACTGTAGCATTTTTATTCAGGGGAAATTACGTCAGAATAGATACTAAATGCAGCCTTGAATGGGGTAAGAATTTTTAATGCAGCCTAAGGGGGCAATTTTCTTGATGATGGTATGAGTGAACTAGTTATGGGATCTGCTATGGACTGAATTGTGTGTCCCCAAAATTCATATTTTGAAGCCCCAACTCCCAATGTGACTAGAGATAAATATATAAGCCAGGTCCTCACCAGAAACCAAACCAGCCAACACCATGATCTTGGACTTCTAGCTTCCCAAAAAAACATGAGAAATATATTTCTGTTGTTCAATCAACTCAATCTATGGTATTTCGCCATATTAGCCTGAGTAGACTAAGGCAGAAGCATTCACTCATTCATTCATTCAACAACTATCCCTTTTTTAGGCACTGGAGATATAGCAATAATAAAAATAAAATCCCAACCTTTGAGGAGCTTATATTCCAGAGAGGGAGAAACAAATCCCCAAAATCAAAATAATAGTGTGAGAAATGGTGATCAGTGCTATGGGGGAAAAAGCAGAGGGATGGGGAGGCCCAGGAGGGACGAGAGAGAAGAGAGAGTAGAGGAAGACCATTCTATGTAGCGTGGTCAGGGAAGGCCTTACTTAGCAGATGACCCTTGAGCAGAGACCTGAAGGGGAAGGATCTTAGGCAGAAGGAACACAGGCAAAGATCTGGAAGCAGAGCATGCTTGACAAGTTCAGGAAATAGCAAGGAGGCCTCAGTGGCTGGAACTGAGCAAACCAAGAGAGTAGTTGAGTAACTGTGGAGGCAGGTGCGTTGCATCATCTTGCAGGACTGCGTTAGGGCTCTGGCTCTTACTCTGAGTGAAATGAGCAGTCACTGGAAGGTGTCCAATGCAGCAGCGACATGATTTTGCTTCCATTTCAGAAGAAACATTCTTGCTGTTGGCTAAATGGTGGTGGGATGAGGCATAAAGCCAGAGGCAAGGAGACTTGATTGAAAGTGGATAGATGTTTGTCAAGAGTTTTATTTTATTTGGACTTAGCTTTTGAAACAGTTAATGAATGGATCTTTTGGGAAGTCTCCAATGATAATTTTGTTCGTACAGATTACATAGAAATGTACTGCAATTTTGTTTACACCGAGGAGGTAGGATTTCCCCTTGACTTTACCTTCTAGGGTTTTTTTCTAAGATTCCCTTTGGTTCTTTAACAAACTTTACCAAAGCCTGTTCAGTGACCTTTCTCTCTGTACCCTGATATAACATCAATGTTCCTAATATCTCACAGCTATTGGCACTATCTTCATCCAGCTCCATCATGCCTATTGAAGGAGTACTTCTCACACATAAATTGCCATGGGGGATCTTGCTAAAGTGCTGATTCTGGTTTGGAGGGTCTGGGATAGGGCACAAGGATTCTGCATTTCTAACCAGCTTCCACTGCTACTGGTACTCGAACAATACTGTGAATAGCAAGGTATTAGAGTATTTAAAGAATCCTACACACTTTAGATATTCTTTTTGTGAAGAAAAAAATCAGACAAATGTGTGCAATGAGAAATTTATTCTTTTTTTTAAGTATATTTTTATTGATTTCAGAGAGGAAGGGAGAGGGAGTTCGAGATAGAAACATCAGTGATAAAGAGAATCATCGATCGGCTGCAGAATCCAACCATGACCTCCTAGTTCATAGGTTGACACTCAACCACTAGCCACACCGGCTGTTGTTTTTAAAGAAAACACTGTTCACATTTTCCAGTGTGTAAGAGATTCCCTTGGGATTATGAATGGTGTGGTAGGGAATTGCAGAAATTCTTTCAGGTTGAAACAGTGGTAAATCACTAAAAAGCTTTGAAAGTATGTAAGTGTTCATGGAGAATTTAAAAAATGTAAATTACTAAAGTAGAATTCTTTATGCACTTCAAGAGTCTTGCTTGCTTATAGCTGAGTGGAATCTTGTATAATTATCTAGTTCCATTCATGGCCAATCTGGATGATTTAGCCTCTTTACTAACCAGACCCTCCTTCTCCCAATACTCTTATATTTTTCTACTGCTTAAAATAGCAAATCTATATTTCTCTCACTTACCTAAAAATCTCCAGATTCGGTCATTTTTACCTTATATCCAGTGGGTTCTGATTTAGTACCCTCATAGAGATAAAATTGGTAGTTGGTATTGTTAAAAGTAGAAGGTTTCTTAAAAAGCAGCATGGAGTAAAATTGACTTTTTCCTGTGAGCAGATGTATCAGTTTGAACACACGTATGTATAAATTCACTATGATCAGGATAAAGGACATTTCCACCAGTCCTCCCCATAAAAACTTTCCCTGTGTTATCTCTTGTGACACCTCCTACCTCCACATGCAGCGGCAGATGACAACTGATATGTTTTGTCCCTATAGTTTTGCCTTTTTGAGGATGCCATGGAAATGGGTCATCAGACCTTTGAGACTGGCTTGTTTCACTCAGCATAACATTTTTGTGATTCATTCAAGTTGTTGCATTTATCAATAATTTGTTTTTTGGGGTTACTGAATATTATTCTGTTGTATAGATGTACCATTATTTATTTATTCATTTAATCAATGAAAGACATACAAGTTGTTCCCCGTTTTTAGTGAGCATGAATAGAATTTCCATAAATATACATGAACACAAGTTGAGAATTTAAAATATACATATTCTGAACACACTCAAATTCTCAGATATGTGATTTTCAAATACTTTATCTCATTTTGTACCTTGTCTTCTTATTCGCTTAATAGTGTCTTTCACAGAACAAAAGTTTTACATTTTATGAAGTCTAATTTATGGATATTTTTCTTTTATGGATTATGCTTTTGATGTCATGACTAACAAGTTCCACCTAACCGCAGCTCATGAAGATTTTATCCTATGCTTATTTCTGAAAATTTTATAGCTTTCCATTTTACATTTAGACCTACAACTTACTTTGAGTTCATTTTTATTTTTAGGTTTTATATGAGTTCATTTTTATATTTGGGTTGAGGCTGGATTATTGCTGTTTTTTAACATATGGGTTTCTAATTGTTTCAACACTATTTCCTGAAAAGACTATCCTTTCTTACCCTAAATTGCCTTTGAATCTTTGTCAAAAAATCAATTAGCTACATTTCTATGGACCTATATCTGGACTTTCTATTCTGTTCTATGATCTATTTGACTATCCCTAAACCAATACTATATGTCTTATCACAACTTTATATTAAAGCTAATATTGAGTATTGATTCATCAATTTTATTCTTTTTTAAAAAACTTGTTACATTGCCTTTCCATATAGATTTTAGAATCAGCTTCTTTATAACTACAGAATTAGATTTGTGCTAAACCTGTAAGATCAGTTGACATTTTTACAATGTAAACTAGTCCATGATTAGAAGGATAGAACATGATATATCTCTCCATTTATTTAGGTCTTCTTTAAGTTCTTTCATTAGCATTTTCTAGCTTTTAGTATAGAATTCTACATATGTTTTGTTAGATTTACAGGTATTTCTGGGCTCTATTGTAAGTGGTATTTTTAAATTTTTGGTTTCTGATTGTACATTCATAATTTATACAAATACAAAAAATATGCATTGGCTTTGTATTCTGACCTTGCTAAAGTCTTTGGTTTTGTTTTGTTTTTTAATTTAATTTTTATTTAATGAGAGAGAGAGATTTAATTTTTATTTAATGAGAGAGAGAGAGGAAGAGAGAGAGAGAGACATCGATTTTTGTTGTTCCACTTATTTATGCATTCCTTAGTTGATTCTTGTATGTGTCCTGACCTGGGATTGAACCCGAAACCTTGGCATATCAGGACGACATTCTAACCAACTAAGCTACCTGGCCAGAGCCTGTTTTTTGTTTGTTAGTTTTGTTTTTGTAGATGCCTTGGATTTTCTACATAGATAATCATGTTGGCTGTGAGTAAGGACAGTGTGCTTCTCCCATTCCAATCTGTGTGCCTTTTCTTTCCCTCGCCTAATTGTACTGGCTAAGACCTTCAGTATGATATTGAATGGGAGTAGTGAGAAGGGATATCCAGGCCTTGTTTCTCATCTTAACTTCCAGTTTTTCACCATTGAATGTTTCCACAATATGTTGCTTCTTGATGTTTCTTTTGAAGATGTTCTTAATCAGGTTGAGGATGTTTCCTGAGAGTTTTTATCTTGAATAAACACTGAATATTATCAAATGCTTCTTCCTCATCAATTTATGATCATGTACTTTTTATTTTTTAGTATGTCAGTGTGGTCAGTTACATTGCTTGATTTTCCAATATTGAGCCAGCCTGCATTCCCAAGATGACCCTCTCCTCCCATTTGTTGTGGTGTCTTATTATTTTATATATTGCTGAATTTTATTTGCCAATATTTTGTTGAGGATTTTTACATCTATGTTCTATGTTCTCTTTTTTGTACTGTCTTTATCTAATTTGGGTTTCATGGTTATGCTGGTCTCATAAAATAAGTTGACAAATGTTCCTTTCGCTTCTATTTTCTGAAAGACATGGTATTGGTGTTTTTCTTCTTTAAATGCTTGGTAGAATTCACTAGTAAAACCACCTGGGCCTAGAGATTTTCTTCTGGAATTTTTAAACTATAATTCAATTTCTTTAAAAGGCGGGCTTTTAACAAAATTTTCCATTTTAATTTTTTAAAAAAAACCTGACTTCCAAAAATGTAATGCCTACATAGCCATCAATATTTAACACTCAGTTCAGTGTACTAGTTGTTGAGAATAGTTTAAAATGATTATGGTACAATATTGGTGAAAAGGCATTTTCAAATGGATATAGAAATATGTGACTGAGGACAGGATAGAACAATGGTTAAAAGCACACGTGAACTTTAGCAAGTGACAAACTTATATTTATATTTGGTTTTGTAACCTTGGGCAATTAACATCCCTAATTATTTTTCCTCATTTGTAAAAGAGAAATAATAACATACATGACTGAGTTGTTGTAAGGATTAAATGAGTTAATGCTTGTAAAGGGTATCATACAAAGTAAGTACCTAGCAAGTAATAGCTATCGGTAGTGTAATTATATAGGAAAAATTGTAACAATATATAAAGAAGAGAATAGTAACACGGACTGAAAGAAAGTATTTTCTACTACCCTAGAAAATTATATAATGTAAAAGATTTTTAAGGAAATTTAAGTGCTTATGTCTTCAGGTTTATTATTCTGTAAGATATTAACACTTGATTTAAAATTCATGGAAAATCTATTACCTCCAACCTCTGACTCAATTTTTTTCCGCAACATTCTAAGTTTTTTTAAAACATCACTTCAATGATAAAAAGAAAAAAATACAATATAGTTCCTTATTCAATAAAACATTTGCTTACTCCTCTGTTTTCTTTTTAAATGAACTTCTTCGATCTATCATGCTCTGGCTCTGTCTACCCTGTCCAAGGTATTGATACTTTTCCTGCCAAAGAAGGAGCAGGACCTCTGAGTTTGAAGACGCCCTTTACTCCCTTATTTCCTCAATAAGCAAGATGAAAACAAGCAGACCTGATAAAAGAGGAATCTCAAATTGGCTTACAAGCCTCTTCACATGAAAAGCAAAAAAGCACACTTGACTTCACGCTTTCCTGATCCCACCTTTCTTATATTAGTCATGTCTTTATTGTGGTCTTAGCAAAACTGATGTTTCTCTGTTTAGTCAGTGTTTCCCATCTTCTCCTAAGTGGCCTGCTTTATCTTATGTCTCTGGTCTTCAAAAATCTGCAGTCTGATTAAACACTTCCATGGATATACAATTAGGTGTAAGGGAGATGATGCTATAGAGAAGGGAGGGATTGATGCTGTTGGAGGTAGAAGAAAACTTAGGAGGGGATGAATTTCAAGAAGGTTTTGAAGGTTGGGAATCCTTTGGGGAGAGCAAACGAAAGATAGGTGGTGGTTGGTGGGTGCTCTGGATTGCTGAAAGATAAAGGCATGCAGGTGCAGAAAAGCTTGGTGTCTGTGTGGATATATGGAGAAAAGAAGAGAGGAGGAGGAATGGCCTTGAATTTGAGGACCTGCTTGTGGATTTCAAGCGAGGAGGGAGTGGGCAGGGAAGGAGGTTACAAGAAAAGACTATTTGGAGAGGAAGTATAACTTAGTTGTTTAAAGTATGTGCTCTGGAACCCGACTTTCCAAATTGTAATCCTGGCTCCACCACTTATTAATTGTATGACTTGGGAAAGTTACCTAAATTCTCTGTCTGTTTCTTCATCTATAAATTAGGGATAATAATGGAAATGTCTTCATTTGGGTTACTGCGTCTGGCTCATAATAAGCTCTGTATAAATGATATTATTATTGAGAAATTAGAAAGTCAAGGGAAGGGTCAGATTTTGGGATGTTTGGAAAGCTAATAGAACTGAGAGATATGAAAGATAATATGGAAGACTACTGAAAGCATTAGGCTGGGGTTTTTTTAGTCAAGTGAACATGATGCTATTTTTATGTTAACTTATATTGGCTTATAACATCAATCAGATCTACTCAGATTAAAATTTTATTCAGATTTTATATAATTTTCATGTTACACTGAATTTATATCTCTATTTACGACACTGAACTTACATCTGTGTTTCAAAGGATGATGACAAAGTACACCAAACAAGATGCTAAAACCCAGGTTGGAGTCTTTTCTTGTTTAACTAGAGGCCCAGTGCACAAAATTCATGCAGGGGGGTGTGTGTCTCTCAGCATGGTCTGCACCCTCTAGCAATCTGGAAGCCCTGGAGGGGGGATGTCCGACTGCTGGGAGGTGGGAGAGGCTCCTGCCACCACTGCTGCGCTTGCTGGGCTTCTGGCTGAGCAGCACCCCCCCCCCCCGTGGGAGTGCACTGACCACCAGGGGGCAGCTCCTGTGTTGAGCGTCTGCCCCCTGGTGGTCAGTGCATATCATAGCAACCGGTCGTTCTGGCATTCGGTCGATTTGCTTATTAGGGTTTTATCATATAGGATATTAAAATAAAAGTGGTAATATCATCCAAAGAGAAAAGTCAAGACAGCTAATACAAAGTTACAGAAGAAAGGGAAAATGATTAGGGATAATTAAGTGATAGAAAGGTGAGATTGCAGACTAAGAGGCAAAAATGAACCCAGAAAAGCATTTATAAGAAAAATATATTTTAAAATTTGGAGGATGATTGGCATATCAGAAATATAGTACTTGAATGTTTTGAAAACAGCAATGAATCAAATTCAAGTGAATACTGAGATTTTTTTTTATTTAAATAGGTTGGATAAGCACCAAGCAACAACTACAATAATAGGGAAATATACTCAAAATTTTGTGTAAAAATTGCTTGATTCTGCTACCACCAACCTCTTCTCCTTCACTTGCAAATAAATGACTAAAGATATTATCTTTCCCTTGGAATGTTTGGAAAGCTAATAGGACATCAGCTTTATCTCAGTCTTACCCTATCTTTTGTGCCAGGCTGGTCAGAATTAATGCCTTGAATTTCAAGTTGGGTGAGAGTGCCCACCTCCCAAGGCTGCGCACACCCCTGTCCCCCATCACAACCACCTTTTGGGTGAAGTCTTAGACTCAGCAAAGGAGGAGGATGAATTGTCCCCTGGGAGGAAGGAGGATGGAGTCCATTCCTTCTGAGAGGGTTAGGTTATGTCTAGAAGAGTTTATTTTTTAAACTGAAAACTGCACTCTCACCCTCAAATTTGTTCCTAACCCACAAACAACATAGGCCATCTTCCACAAACAGCATTTCTACTCATTCATTCACTGGTTCTGATTGGAAAAGGGGCATTTGTTTGAGACCTCTTCCTTTCTCCTAGCTTCACTCCAATTCATTATGAAATCTGTTCATTCTGCTACCATAATATACCTCAAATCTATCCACTTTGCTCCACCTCCACTGCCATCACTTAGATACCACTGGGCAATCTAACATTTACGCAAATCAGAAAAAGGACTCCTTCCCCTGGGCACATGCTGGGGCTTGACTTCAGCCTCATCTGCCATCTTTGTGCAGAACATGATCTCCAGGATCTTGCATGGTGGTCCTGGAACCCCGCCCAAGCCATGGTGCACTCACTGTTGTAATCACCTCCTGCCTGTTCTGTCCACATCCACTCTTGTCCCCTTCCAATCCATTCTCCACGCAACAATGGGACTACTCTTACATAACCAGTTTGATCACTTTACTCCCTACTTGGTCCTTCAATAGATTTTTATTGCTATTGGGATAAAATCCCAACCCCCTGAACATGACCTACAAGATTCTATATGATCTGCTTCCTAGTTCCCTCTTTGTCCTCCCTGGCACCATTTCCTCCTGATAACTTTGAGCTACACTGCCTTGTTTGGGGTTCTGAAACTTACCGAGCTTCCCCCCTAACCCAAGAGACTGCCTGCAAAGTTCTTCCTTGACTTAGTTTAGCTATTTTCTCCTCATCCTTCAGGGCTCAGTTCAAATGTTCCTTTTTTTAGGGAAGCCATTCCTGAATCCAAAAGTAGATTTCCTCATAGCACTCTTTTCTCTTCTTAAATCATACTTAACACATTTATAATTATATATTCACTCACTAGTGATTTACTTATTTAATGTCATTTTCCCTACTATATAAACTCAACAAGGACGAGGATCATGCCTGACTTAGCCCAATGTCTTTCATTCATCCAAGTTTCTTTTTTTAAAATATAGTTTTATTGATTTCAGAGAGGAAGGGAGAAGGAGAGAGATAGAAACATCAATGATGAGAGAGAATCATTGATCGGGTGCCTCCTGCACACCCCACACTGGGGATCAAGCCTACAACCCGGGCATGTGCCCTGAAGGGGAATGGGACCATGACCTTCCGGTTCACAGGTCAACGCTCAACCACTGAGCCATGCCGGCTGGGTGATCCAAGTTCCCATTCAAATTTATATCAAAGACCTTCTCTATGCCAGTGACTATACTAGATGCTAGAAGTGAATAGACAAATGATGTCCTTGGTGTTATGAGGGAAACACATAACCAACCAATAAACAAGTACTCAGACAAGATGATTAGATTGTGATGTGTGCTGTGCAGTAGACTCTGAGCTCTTTCAGTTCAGAAATCTCTGTATTCATTAACAAATAGCGTGCATTGTTTAGGATAAAGCCAGCTGCTAAATATAACACGAGTTTACTTCATTGTCCAAAAGAAATCTTCTTGTTGGGTAGATGGCTCTCCTCTAAGTGGTAGGACCCAGGCTCCTTCTAACTTGGAGCTTTGCCGTCTTCAATATGTGGCCACAGAAGGGTAAAGAGCATGGGAAATTGCTTGTGGATTTCTTTTTCCCATGAGCTCAGTAGGGATGGCCATGCTATATACCTAACTGCAAGGGAAACACAATGTATCTCTGCACTGAAGAAGAGCAAATAGATTTGATGATCAGCTAGCACCTTCACTAGTACCTGGTATAACACTCGCATGAAGAAACACAGATAAATTAGAAATGGAGCTTGCTCTCAATAATTTTATTATCTGAGTGTGTACATAGAAATCATTATGGTTGCTATAGTAAACTCTAACTTCTGGTAACCTAAAAATAGTCTCTAAAATGAACTTAATGAATTTGTCTCTCAGGACAACGAAGTTTAAAAAAAATCTGTCTACTTTAATTGCAGGGTCAGCTGGAAAGTTTCCATTTTTTATTTCCCACGGTTTTTTGGGGTGTCTTTTTTTTTTTCTTGTTTCAAATCTCGTCGCTTCACAGCCTCTCCATTCGTGGGTTGGAATGGTTACTTTAGGACAAGTCCACAGTCAGGGCTATGGAATGGATGGGAACAGTCAGAGGCATTCCCTAACAATCTGGAAACGAGTATGGATAGAGCCACACAGTGACTTGGAACTTAAAGACGTGCACCTAGCTTACCAATTCCTTGCATCTATTTTATGGTAGTCTTTATCATTTTTCCTGCTCTGGATGAAACAGAAATTCGAATTACTCTTTGGTGCCAAAAGCAGACACACGGTCATCTGGGTGCCTGGGGCAGTCTGTCTGCACGGACAGCTTTTCCATCCTGAAACTGGTTTTCAGAGCCTGGACGGAATGGTGGTGTGGAGGGCACCTGGACACCGAGCGTCCGCCTGTTCGCTTGAGACGCGGTTCGGAAGGGATCTGCAACCTAGAGTGCACCGACGCATTCCGCAGAGACGAAAAGTGCAGCACCCCCGAATCTCTGCCAAACTGGGCTCAGTTTGCTCTTTCCCAGAGAGAATCCTTCCTGACAGAGCCGGGGGCGCAGGTCTGGATTCGCAGCTAGTTAGTTCCGTGCGCTGGGGACGCAAAGCAAAGAGCGAGCTGCAGCTGCAGGTGCAAACGGCGCAGCGGGGCTGGGCACCGGGGGTTGTTGTCTGGGATCCGAAAAGGGAAAGGGGGGGGTGCGTTCAGTAAGGGGGTCCCGGGCTGGACGTAGAAAGGGGGCCCAAGAGAATCCGGAACCCTAGTTCTTGGGGTCAGAAAGGACCCCA
>NW_005871125.1:1567048-1630409 GCF_000147115.1 Myotis lucifugus
ATTAGAATATATATTTTTAATAACACTAAATTGTAAGTATTAGACTGAAGAAACAGAATTTGGTGTGTATATGTATATGTATATATTCATTTATCTATTTCTTTATTTTTTGTCCCATCCTCTCCAAAATGCTAAAATAAGTAAGGGTGTTTTAATGGAAAGCTCACTAGCAGTAGAATCTGGGACCCTGGGTTTATCCCAGTGATGTTGTGTTTAGAATAGTCAAATCTCTGGGCCTTAACTTCCCTCTCTGTAAAATTAGAATAGATATTGAACTTATTGATTATAGTATTACATTCCCTCTAATGCACCATGAATGTGGGTGCACTATTCTTTTAACTTGTGCAGTGAGTATTCCTGCTGCTCTTGATTGACATCTCTAGGAGGCTCGTAGTTTGGTTCCTTCCATTTCTAGACATGGGAACTACTTGGTAGTAAGTGTGCTAGCTTTACCAGAATGATCTATTCCAGATTTTTCCAGTTTTTACTTTTTTACCCTTCCATACAGTTGGCAGAAGCTTATTATGAGGACTCTGAGTACTAGGCAGGGGCTAGGCACCAGAGTACTTTCTTTACTTGAGATGTGTAAGGCTTTTTCTCACATTTCATAACAGTTACATTTAGCCTCCTACAAAACTCATTGAGCAACCTCACGACACTTAATCCCTGGTGAACTTGGTTTCTTCCCTTCTAGTCATCCTTATCATCGAAACATAAATTGATAGGGATAACCCATTTCATCTTTGCAAAAAGTACACTGTCGTGCAATAAAGTAACCCGAAATATACTTTGTCCCTGGAACTTATTATAGACCTCCCCTTTTCTTTTCAGTATTGAGACCTGTACCAGGCTCACTTTGGTCTCTTGATAATCTGTGTGGCCATCAAGCAGGATGGAAAAGTGAACTGGAATGGCCTGGTTTGGTCATCCCTGATCTCTGGGTTGTAAGTAGGTAGGAGTTGGATGGTCGAATTACAAAGGTGGGTGTTGTTATATCCCTTTTAAATACACCTGCCTGCATTCATCTCGCCTCCCCTCCCAAATGCTATTGAGCACTAGCATAGAGCTGAAGGAAGATGGCCAGTAAACAAGGAAATATATAGTCTGTCAAATTTTTAATCCTCTTGTTTTTAAAAAACATTTTATTGGCGTGCGATTAGATTTCAGAGCCCTGGTATTCAAAATTAACTTTTTAATAGAAAGACCAGTTATAAAAGGTTTTCTCTAAATAATACTCATGAAATTATAGTTCATTGCATATTAAGAAAACTTTTTTTTGTTAAAGTATAGCTTTTAGGAAATTTTATCTAGATTATGGGAGGTTTTACTCATTAAAACAAAATCCATTCTCAAATACACTAAGTAAAGGAACTTTTATTTTCACAAAAAGAAAAATGATGAAAGTTTCAAAGGATATGCAAATTATTTAAAAAAGTTTTATCAAATTTTCTTACAGTTCAGACTTTATTTTAAGGAATAGTTTTTTAAAAAAAAGGAAAGAATGAAACCTTCACACCTACATTGTTGCAATCCGCAGGCCCAAGAACAGCTCCAGGTTGCCCTCTCTTGGTACCTGCCCACTACATTTCTGTAGTGCTCACTGAATGAACTCTGCAGAGTGAGGTCTCCTAGGCTGCCCTAGCTTAGCCTGCTCCATTCCTGCTCTCTAGAATCCTGAATTAAAAATAGTCTGGCCATCTGCTGGCAGATGAGACAACAGCTGAGCTATTTTTAGTTTCAAAGAATTTAGGATGTTGGGGGATCTGGCTTTCAGGTAGTATTGTTTGTCTCATGGGGAGGAGGGTACATATGGGCCATATTCCAATTAGGTCTCTAAGTTTTAGGAGTTTCTTTGATGTTAGGGATATGACTAGTTCAACTTTTGCTTCTAACATCATATCCATGAAAATACTCTTCAAATGTTAGGATGAACAAGTTCATGTTTGTAAACTAGCATTGATACAGAATAGGAGTGAAAGGGGTGACCAGAAGAAGGTTTTAGAGACAAGGGAGGCACACTAGGGCAGCAAAAAGGGGTAGATTCCTTGCAGAGATAATGGGAGAATGATAGAGAAAAAGAGGAATTGTTAGGGAAGTAACTTTTTCATCAGAGTGTAAAGTTGTTCTTCATATTATACAGTGACCCTACTGATGTAGTTTTTCTTATATATGAGGACTTACTTCTAATTATAAGTCACCCCCAGAAATGTAAATATAATATTTAGACTAAAAAGTTACAGAAGTTGCTTCCGTTTAATCCCACACTTAGTTTAGTGGGGATATAAAAGGATATATGGAGAAGAAATTACTTAAGTGCTTGTGGTACCAGTTTTATGCTACTTTTGGTAATTTCATTAATTTTTATCACTCTTCACCATTTAAAATGACTTACTCCCAAATAATACCCTGCAGACTGTGTACAATTTAATTACAACTTATATCCATTAGCAGGTCTCCTTTTAAACCTTCCTTGGTATCTAAAGTAAAAGGTGTTTTCAGTAAGTCAGGCTGCCAGAATTTTGAGATAGCTAGGAAAGAAGAGTGTTATGAATGAAAGGGAGATTCTATTAAGTTTGAGTTGAGAAAAATTAGTTTTGATTACAGTGTATACCAGGTGTACCGGTTAATAATGCGGATTTTGTAATCAAGGAAAACGGGATAATTTCAAGAGAAACATCAAAAGTGCTTTATTCAATGTAATGTCCATCGCTAGCTACACATTTTCCCCATCTTTCAGGTAATTTGTGGATACCATCCCAATAGAACCTTTCTTGTTTTGAGGCAAACCATTCAGAGACCCAATTTTCCATTTCTTCGTACGTTTTGAATTGCTGCTCCGAAAGTGCGTGTGCCATTGATTGGAACAAGTGGTAGTCTGAAGGAGCAAGGTCTGGTGAATACAGCGGGTGGGTTAATACTTCCCAGGCAAGATCTTTTAACATTTCTTTAACTGGTTTTGAAGTGTGTGATGGTGTGTTACCATGAAGCAAAATTACTTTGCCGTGTCTTCTAGCTCATTCTGATTTTCTTACGATCAAAGCATGGTTCGTACACCACGCTTTCCTGATCCCACCAAATGCAGAGCATTGTCTTTCTGAAGCGATTTGGCTTTGCAGTCGATGTTGATGGTTGACCTAGATTAGTGGTCGGCAAACTGAGGCTCGCGAGCCACATGCGGCTCTTTGGCCCCTTGAGTGTGGCTCTTCCACAAATTACCGACTTCTGCGCATGGCCACGAAATTTCAGTTGCACTGTACATGCGAGCCTGCACGTGGTATTTTGTGGAAGAGCCACACTCAAGGGGCAAAAGAGCCGTTGTTTTTAGCCGCTGTTTGCCGACCCACTGACCTAGATTAACCCATGATTTTGTGCATATGGGATTCTCCAAATAAATCCACTTTTCATCGCCAGTCACTATTCGATGGAAAAAAAGACTTTCTTTCGTGCCATTGAAGCAACATTTTACTGATGACTTTTCGGTTTCCATTTGTCTTTAGATCAGTTGATGTGGCACCTATTTTCCTTCCTTTTAAATCTTTCCCATTGCTTGTAAACGATTGGGAATTGTTTGCTGAGCAACGTTTAATCTTTCTGCAAGTTGTTTTTGAGTTTGACACGCATCTTCTTCCAATAATGCTTGTAATTGTTGGTCTTCAAACTTTTTCAGTTGACCTGGACATTCTTTCTTTCACATCGAAATCATCACTTTTAAAGCGTTTAAACCAGCGTTCAAGTCTCTTGAGATGGAGCATGTTCACCATAAGCTTCCCAAAGTATACAATAACTTTCAGCAGCACTTTTCTTCAAAATAAATGAATTAAAACTTCCTGCAAATGCTTTTTTTGGCATGAAATTTGACATTTTTAAGCGTAAAAATATCTATGATAACACCTTCAGAAAATTTAACATAGGAAGTTTTGAAGCTTGTTGTCAATACAACAAAACAGCATACATATCAAATCACATATATATATCAACATATGTGTAACTCCATCTCTTGAAAAAAATTCTGCATTATTAACCGGTACACCTGGTATACTCTCCTTTGTGGAGATTTACAGTGCCCATTAACAATGTTCGGATTCTAAATAGTGTTTTAAGAAAGACGCCTGCTCAATTTTGCTTAATGAAATCTTTCCTAAATTTATTTGACCCTCGCTCTAGCCAGTTTAGCTCAGTGGACAGAGCGTCAGCCTGAGGACTGAAGGGTCTCAGGTTCAATTCTGGTCAAGGACACATGCCCAGGTAGCAGGCTGGGTCCCCAGTAGGGGGCGTGCAGGAGGTAGCCAATCAATGATTCTCATCATTGATGTTTCTGTTTCTCTCTCCCTCTCCCTTCCTCTCTGAAATAAAAATATATATTAAAAAAATTTGTTTGACCCTCTTCAGCGTCTGTTAGCACCCTCGGAAATACTGTTCCTTGGCATTCACTACAGGACACTGTTCAAGGGAAAGAAAGGCAAAGTAGATACAACAACCCTGACTCCTGATAAGGGGATTCTCTAGAAGAGTTACTATGTTTTGGGAAAGCAGTGTTGACAGTGTGGAAAGAGAAGAAAGTCAGAGATAAGGAGCAGTTGGAAAGAGTGGTATCAAGACCAGAGAAGTGTTTAACTTGCTAACTCTTCCTTTCCCATTCCATCTATGGTAGGCAGCTGGTTGTCTCTCCTGATAATGTTCAACTTGTAGAGAAACTTCTGTTGGTAATTGTTTTTTTCAAAGCAGAATAAAAGCATATTATAAATGGGAAATAATTGGGGAAAATATTTATCATTTTCTTCACAAAACGGAGGAGGGGTTATTTGAAAGGGGAAAATACATGAATAAATTACTATATCCATTCAAAATTAAGTATATTCTTCATTCAGATATTTGCTGAACTGAACAGTATGTGCCAGATAACTGCTTCAGTGCTGGGCATATAGCAGTGAACCAAATGTGCTTTAATGGAACTTACTTTCTAGTGGGTTGAGACTGACAATAAAAAACAAACTAATATATATTGTCATTGCTATCATCTGGAGAAATAAATAGTTCAGAAGGGTAAAAGGAGAAGACCTGGAATGCAACTTTAGATAAGGTGGTCAGGAAAGGCCTTTCTGTGAGGTGACATTTCAGCCGAGAAGTGACAGAAGAGATTCAGCCTTTCAGATACTTGGATGAAACAGAAATAGAGGGAGCAGGAAGATGAGGGAGTGCTTGGTCCATTCCAGGATGAAAGGAGGCCTGTGTGGCTGGCAGGGAGAGAGTAAGAGCAGCGGTAGGAGAGGAGGCAACTTTGGATTTTACTGTATCTGATGGAAGCCGCACAAGGGAGCGACATAGCAGATTTACATTTTAAAAGCCTTACAGAGGTGGTAGTGATTTAGACTAGGCTGGTGATGGGAATGAGAATTGGTTGCATTTGGAATATATTTTAAAGGAGCCTACAGGGTTTGCTGATGGGTTGGTTGTGTGACAACAATCTTGTAGCTATACAGGATGTCCGGATTATGATATGATAGGATATTTTCTATTGAGAATACACAAAATAATTTCAAATTTGAGTTGGCAGAGTTTTTTATTGAGTTTTTTTCCGCAGAGAACAAGCCTTTCACAAAGTTTTCGTTACAATCCACAACTGGCCTGGTCCCTTGTTGGGATAGAATCTTTGCAGATGTAATTACTAAGAATCTCAAGGTGAAATCATTTTGGACTTAGGGTGGGTCCTAATTCCAAAGACTGGTGTCTTTATAAATAGAGGAAGGAACACAGACACACAAGTGAAGAAGGCCATGTGAAAGTGCAGGCAGAGGTTAGAGTTATGCTGCCATAGCCAAGGAACTCCAGGAAGCCCCAGAAGTTAGGAAGAAGCAAGGAAGGATTCTTCTCTGGAGCTCTAGAAGTAGCGTGACCCTGCTGACACCTTGAGTTCAGACTCTGGCCCCAGAACTGAGAGAGCGAATTTCTGTTGTTTTAAGCCACCAAGTTTGTAGTTAATTTGTTAAGGCAGCCCTAGAAAACTAGTAGAAGTTCCTTTTATCCTAACTTTTCAGAACCAGTATGGTCTGTTTGAGCTTACACTTAAAGAATACACAATTTTACTGGGCTTTGCTTTATTGCGCTTCGCAAATACTGTGTTGTTTTGTTTTGTGTGTGTGTGGTGTTGTTTTTT
Organism: Myotis lucifugus; assembly: GCF_000147115.1. NCBI lineage: Eukaryota > Metazoa > Chordata > Mammalia > Chiroptera > Vespertilionidae > Myotis > Myotis lucifugus. The sequence goes on from NW_005871125.1 coordinate 1,573,203, forward strand.
TTTTAACAAATTGAATGTTTGTGGCAACCCTGCATTAAGTAAGTTAATGGTGCCAAAAAGATTGAGTTGCTGAAGGCCCAGCTGAAGGTTAGCGGGTTTTTTTTAGCAACACAGTATTTTTTAATTTAAGGTGTATGCATTGGTTTTTGTTTTGTTTTGTTTTAGACATAATGCTGTTGATCACTTAATAGATTACAGTACATAAACATAGATTTCATATGCATTGGGAAACCAAAATATTTGTGTGACTCACTTTATTGAAATAATTCACTTTACATTGTAGTGGTCTGGAACCAAACCTGTAATAGCTACAAAGTGTGCCTGTATATGTTTAAACAAACAAATGCTATCTTTGTCTAGTATCTGTTTCATAATTCTCAAAAGCTGTTATTCTGAGACTTTAGGGTACATGAGTCTCTTGAAAAACTTCTTTAAAAAAGAGTCCTGGGTCCAAGTATTTAAAAGTTTTGTGTTCTACTTTGGGTATTTTTGTTTTGCTTAGATTTAGACTTGATAAAACTACATTAATCTATATAGCCTATGTTATCTTCTCATTCAGAAAAGATTGTAAAAACAGTCTTTAAAATACTGTGATATGAAGTAGCTGTAGCAAACTCCATGTGGGACAATTAGTTTTTTTCTTTTGACTTTGAAAGTGAAAAGGTATACAGTGAGACCTTACTTAATCAACTGTTAATAACCCTCATCTGTCCTGAACCTTGCTAAGAAATGAAATAATCAATACAAGTATAAGCTGACAAAGAAGATATAATGAAGGCCAAGCACTTTATTCAGAGGAGAGTCCCTATGCCATTGCTCAGTCTACTTACTTTTTTAAAAAATTGACTTGAGAGAGAGGGAGGGGGAGACAGACATCAATTTGTTGTTCCACATTTTTTCAGAACATTTCAAAAGAAAAACTGGAAGAAAGAGATCACCCATGACACTATACACTTTATTTAAAAAACACACACACACACAAAAACTTAATTGAAGTATAATTTACATATTATAAAATCTGCCCATTTAAAATGTAATAATTTTTTAATCCTCTCCTGAGGATATGTTTTTATTGATTTTAGAGAGAGAGAAAGAAACATCATTGTGAGAGAGAAACATCAATCGGTTGCCTCCCAAACCTACAACCTAGGTATGTGCCCTGACCAAGAATTGAACCCATAACCTTTTTGTTGTATGGGACAATGCTCCAATCAACTGAGCCGTCTGGCTGGGGCTTAAATGCAACAATTTTTACTAAATTCATTGAGTTATGCAACTGTCATCATAATCTAGTTTTAGAACATTTCCATCACCCCAGTAACATCCCTAGTGTCTGTTTACAGTTAATCCCTTTGCCACCCCTATTTCTACACATCTAATAATCTCTGTGTCTAGATTGCCTTTTTGTGGACATTTCATATAAGTGCAGTCATATATATGTTGCCTTTTGTGTCTGGCTTCTTTTACTCAGCATAATGTTTTTAAGATTCATGCATCAGTATTTCATTTTTTATTGCTAAACTACTGGCTTGGTGCACAAATTCATGCACATTGAAAGGACATTAATTAGAAGAAATATTTTAATATCGCTATTCACCCTTTCTCTATAATAGAAGTGTCAACCAAATTCACGATCGACAATAACAGATTGAAACACACGCATGCGATTGGTGCCAGCGAGAGCTTTATATGTATCGCGCATGTGCGAGTCAACTTAGCCTTTTATATATATAGAATAAATTTGCTTAATTAGACCTGCTTTCTGATGTAGCTAAAGTTTTTCCAGCACCAACTTCTCTTTCAGATAATTGTCAGCAACACAGCAGTAAATATCAACACGAAGTAGATTATTATTGTAGATCATGCAGGGAGAACAAAAGGTAAAATATTTAACTGCAGCAGTGTTTGACTGTATTCTGCTCAGTGAGAAAACCTGAAGTCATTTTCAAGGCCCACCATTTCTTACTTCTTTTCAGTCGGGTCAAGTTTCTAAACTTTCTAAATCTCCATTTTCCGGCTAATGAAAAGAAAATAAGATTCCACCGAGTCTCCTATCTACCTTCTTCAGGACTTCCGTGAGGATCAAATGAGATGAGGCACAGGAAAACGCTTCACAGACATTTGGTTAAAGTGTAAAATGTTTGCACCTGGCTATAAAGCAAGTCATGTTCCTGGGCTGAAGAAACTGCAAGGAGGCTAGTCATAGCTAGGAAGCTGGGCATTGCTATGTGATGGCATTACCTGGTGCCCACAGCGACTGTTTTCGGCCTGGGCTGTGGGCTGCATTTTGCATCATGGGGTCTCGGCAATGTCGGCTGCAATTTGGTGGGCCATCACTCCAGGGTGGTGGTTGGGCCTTTGTCCCACTTGGGGGAAGCTGAGTGTCACTTTGTGGGCACCAGTCCATGGTGCCGTTTCTCTGTGCACATCACAGCAGCTCCTGCGTTGAGCATCTGCCCCCTGGTGATCAGTGCACGTCATAGCAACTGGTTGGACATTTAGCATATTCGCTTTTTATATATATACTAGAGGCCTGTTGGAGGAAGATTCCTGCAAGAATAGGGCTTCCTGCGGCTGGAGCGAAGCAGAGAAGGGAGCGAAACCCGCCGAGCAGGCTTTGCTCCCGCCTCCGCTGCCCCGCTTGCTTCCCTCCCGTCTCTGCTGCCCCCCTCCCTTGCTTCTCCACAGCTTCGTTCCCTTCTGCAGCACTTGGCTTCCTTCACATTGTCTTCAGTCTTCGCTCTGCGTATGCAAATTAACTGCCATCTTTGTTGGGTTAATTTGCATACTCATCTCATTGGTTGGTGGGCGTAGCAGAGTGACACCAATTTGCATGTTTCTCTTTTATTAGTGTAGATACATAGTATTTGGTAAAATGGAGACACCACATTTTGCTTGTTTATTCACCAGTTGATGGACTTTGGGCTGAATGGATAATGCTACTATAAATGTTTGTGTGTAAGTCTTTATGTGGACCTAAATTCTTACCTGTTTTGTATAGACACCTAGGAGTGGAATTTTTTAAAAACTAAGTTGTTTTCCAAAGTGGCTGCACAATTTTACATTCCCACCAGCAATATATTAAGATTTCCCATACCTCCTTGCCAGGCAACATTGTTACTGTCTTTTTTATTTTAGCCATCTTGGTTGATATGAAGTGTTATTTCATTGAGACATTGTTATTTTTCTCAGGTATTTTTTTCCAGACTTTATTCTACACACATACACATACACAAACAGATGTATTCTTCAAAAAAATTGATCTATTTAATTACTAAGCACAAGAGTAGGAGGAAGAAGATGTCTAGCATTGATTTAGTTTTTACTGTATGCCAAGTTCTCCATGCCAGTGAAATACTTTCTTGGCTTTATTTCAATTAGTCCTTAAAACAACCCTGTATACTCAAGTGCTATTATCTGCATTTTGCAAATGAGGAGACTGAGGTTTACAGCTTGTGTTTGGCAGAGTTGGAATACGAACACCTTTTGGCTAACTGCAACCATTCTAACCTGCACCCTTAGTCACAGCACTGTTTACAAGTAACAAATTACAAAAAGGGAAAGAAGGGTCTCCATAGACAGAAAAGAGAAAGAGCAGATGATCCAAGATGGTAGTGGCGTAGATACCCACTCAGCTCCTCTCAGGACCAAACTGGAATTACAGCTAAAATATAGAGCAGGCTACCTGAATAACCAACTGAAGACTAGCTGAAAAGTCTTATAACCAAGGATTTACAGAAGAGACCACATCGAGACAGGTGGGAAGGGCAGAGACACATAAAGGGCTGGTCCCACTCTCAAGGAGGTTGACATTCTGGAGAGAGATCTCAGCTGCCTTAAAGGTTCCCCCTGAGAAACGTGGGGTCTCAAGGCCGAGCCAGGAAGACACACCCACATAACACTGAAAATCAGCAGGGATTCTGTCCTCAGGAAGAGACTGGAGTCTGCTAGAGACAATGTTCCCTCTTAAAGGTCCAAAGCATAAAATCTTGTTTGCAGCCACTCACCCTGGGCTCTGAAGAAAGAGGGTGGATCAGAATAGAGTCCCCTGAAGAGAGGCTGGGATTGTGGCCTGGGGAGCAAGCTGAAGGGACAGCTGCCAGGATACCTGTGCTGAGTCACTCTCCCACACCAGATGCCATCTTTCTTGGGTGGAGCACTCCCTTCCTTGCAGCATCAGCCAGGGGAATGCAATAGCCTCACACTGCATTCCCTGTAGCACAGCCCTGCAGAGCTTGTGCTCTGCTGAGGAGTCGGTTGCCTGGGCCAAGCTGTAGAGACCTGGGCAGCCTTAGGGGTGTCTGTGAAGAGTTGTGTGGCTTTGGGGTAGGGTCCATTCACCCACTTACCCATGAACCTGACTGGTGCTCCCCCGGCCCCCATAGGAAATCCACTTGCCCCATTCTTATTCAACATTGTACTGGAAGTCTTAGCCACAGCTGTCAGACATGAAGAAGAAATAAAAGGCATTTAAATTGGAAAGGAAGGAGTAAAACTCATAATTTGCAGATAATATGATACTGTATATAGAGAACCCTAAGATTCCACCAAAAAACTACAAGAACTGATAAATGAATTCAGCAAAATACAGTAAACCCTCGATTTTTCAGACCTCGATTTAACAACTTCAGATTTAACAGACAAAATTTCCGGTCCGTATGTCATGTGTTAATTAACACCCTGTTAATTTTAAAATACTTCTAACCAAGATTTGCTTATAATTAAGTTATCAGGTTATTTTTTTGTTATTAATTTGCTTATTTTTAACAAATTTTAGTATCATATGTTGGAAAAAACCCACTACAATAAGGCCATATGTTGGGGGAAAACACTATAGTAATTTTGCCAACATAAATATTACATATTACAATTATAGTCTACATATTTAAATTCAAGAGTAACCTTTCCTAAACAATGTTCCATGAATGATTAGCATGTGATCACAGGACATCTCGAGATAATTGGTTCTGTTGTCATGTGGCATGACTTTCTGCAGCAGTTTTAACGCATGTGCTAAGACAAGCCCCAGTGATCTGCATTTGTTTGCTTGAGGTGACTGGTGAATGCATGCATTTATTAGACCTATTCAGTATAAATTTTAAATTACTATAATACATATAGAAAACTTTTCTGTGAAATTAAACTTTTCATACATACTTAATCTTAATTACACAAATATGTCTACATAAGTAAAAACAGGTAAACTAATTTGTCAGTTTTTTAACATGCATTTGGGAAACCTTTATTATATAATAGATGTTCAGCTTTAATGGACACCCCCTCACCCGAATTAGTCCATTATATCAAAGTTTTACTGTAGCAGGATATAAAATAAATGTCCAGAAGTCAATTGCATTTTTTACACCAATAATGAACTATCAGAAAGGGAAACTAAGAAAACAATCCCATTTACAGTTGCATCAAACAAAAAGAAAATACTTAAGAGTAAATTTAACTAAGGATGTAAAAAACCTGTACTCGGAAAATTATAAGACATTGAAGAAAGAAATTGATGCTGCAAATAAGTGGAAGCATATACCGTGCTCCTGGATGGGAAGAATTAAAATCGTTAAAATGTCCATACTACCCAAAGCAATCTATAGATTCAAAGCAATTCCTATCAAGATACCAATGGCGTATTGCACAGAACTTTAGCAAACATTCCAGAAATTTATATGGAATCACAAAAGACCCAGAATAGCCACAGAAATCTTGAGAAAAAGGAATGAAGTTGGAGGAATCATGCTAACTGATATCAAACTATACTACAAAGCTGTGGTAATCAAAAAGCATGGTATTGACATAAAAACAGACACAGATCAATGGAACAGAATAGAGAGCCAGAAATAAACATACACCTTTATGGTCAATTACTATGTGACAAAGGAGGCAAAAACATACAATTGGGGTAAAGATAGTCAATTGAATAAATGGTGTTGGGAAAATTGGATAGATGCCAAAAAAAAAAAATGAAGCTAGACCACCTTCTTACACCATATGCAAGAATAAACACAAACTAGATTAAAGACTTAAATGTCGGACTTGAAACCATAAAATGCTTAGAAGAAAACATAGGCAGTAAATTCTCAGATGTTTCTTATAGCAATGCTTTTTCTGATATATCTTCTTTGGCAAGGTAAATAAAAAAAAAAATAAGCAAATGGGGCTACATCAAACTAAAAAATTTTTGCACAGCAAAGGAAACCATCAACAAAATGAAAAGACAACCCACTGAATGGGAGAACATACTTGCCAATGACACATGATGGGTTAATATCCAAAATTTATAAAGAATTTATACAATTCAACACCAAAAAACAACAATCCGTTTGAAAAAAGGGGCAAAGCATTTGAATAGACACTTCTCCAAAGAGGACATACAGATGGCCAATAGACATATGAAAAGATGCTCAAGGTCACTAATTATCAGAGAAATGCAAATTAAGATCACAATGAGATATCACCTCACACCTATCAGAGTGGCTATCATTAATCTTTTTGCTTACTGCTCCAGGTCAGGGCACTTGCAGGAGGCAACTAATCCTTATGTCTCTCTTTTATCCATGTTTCTCTCTCTCCCTCCCTCTTTCCCTCTCTCTTCCCTCTTTCCCTTCCCCTCTCTTCCTTTCTCCCTCTTCCTCCCTTCCACTCTCTGAAAAGCAATGGAAAAAAATATTCTCAGTGAGGATTAACAAAAACAATTTTTTAAAAATAGCCGAAGCCGGTTTGGCTCGGTGGATAGAGCGTCGGCCTGCGGACTGAGGGGTCCCGGGTTCGATTCCGGTCGGGGGCGTGTGCCTTGGTTGCGGGCATATCCCCAGTGGGAGATGTGCGGGAGGCAGCTGGTCAATGTTTCTCTCTCATCGATGTTTCTAACTCTCTATCTCTCTCCCTTCCTCTCTGTAAAAAATCAATAAAATATATTTAAAAAAAAATAAAGTAAAATTTTAATTTAAGCCATTTGTAAATTCACCTGCCCTGTAACTTTCCCAAGGAATCTGGATAGGCTGACTTTTATTGTACTTGAATTCCTAACATTTCAAAAATGGCTCCATTACTTGAACGTCCCATCCTATGCGCAGAAAGGTCGCCTGTACCATTCCAGGTCAGGGCACACACCCCTGTTGTGGGTTTGGTAGTGATCAGTGTTTCTCATATCAGTGTACCTCTTCCTCTCTCCCTCTCCCTCATCAATAAAAACATTTAAAAACTCTTGCTTTTTATCTTAATATTTTGTAGCATTTTCAGATCATTTTAAAAATTGAAATAAAAATACCTTATTAAAATGTCATGGGAAATTACAAATAAGACTTTTATCTGAAAATAGTGGTTGTATATCTCAGTGGCTTTTTAAGTATATACATGTTGTTACTGTGTAATTGTCATAATTTCCAGTTGTATAGCCTTATTATTTCATGTGCATTTTCTATATACCTGTTGTCTTCCTACCTAGCATGTTAATAATTTTTAAATGTGTAATTTGCTTAAATGTTGATTTGTGGAGCATTTAAATTTTGCTGCACAGATTTTCTTGTATTTTTTTTATTAATCCCTGAAAAATTCATTGAGTGTTTATGTATGCAGAATTATTTTTAAAAAATCTTTAAGATTGAGCTTACTGGATAAGAATATGGTCAGCTATGGCTTTTGTTCCTTAGACAGATTTGCCATAAATATACTCTACCTATGCTGGGTGCAATATACAGTAGAGTACTGAGGAAAACATGACAGGGTATTTGCCATCTTTAGATGTATTGGTTTTGATTTGTTTCTATGTAACCATTCCTTTTCATCTTTCCTTTGCAATTTTTTTTTTGTTTAAAAGTAGAAAATAAAAACATAAAACCTCTTCTTTATAGTTAAGACCAGGTATACTTTTGTTTTCCATAAATTTTGAGATTTTCATGTTTTTTCTGTAAGACATTAGGGTATAATATGAGGTATGTATTTAATAAGTTCATTTTCTTCCTTTGAATTGAAAGGTGTTGAAAAGCAGTTACTAAGTAAGTTAAAAAGCATTTTATCACATCTTATTCTGTCATTCTTAATCATAATAGCATAGTGCCAGTATGGTATCTGATAGGATTGATTAGTCCTCATTGCCCCTTATTTGTTTTTTTATAATGTTGCTTGATTTTTTTATCCAAATAATTTTAGTATTTTCTCTTATGTTTTTTAATGCTTATTCTTAACCTCTTATTAACATAATACTTAATCAGCATTTCTTACCTTTTATTTTTATGTATCAGATAAAAGTGTTAGGGTTAGGAAGAAGTTGATTATTTTGTTGGGTCCTCATACTTCTATCCCCTAACTGTTAATTCTTATGGGATAATTGAGAGTGTGTTTAATGCATTGTAATTTCTAATGTGCTTTTATCTTGGGAAGTGAAAATGGAATTACATGCATCTTCTAATAATAGTGAAGAATAGAAATAAGGTGTAGCATGTTTGATAAAAGTTACCTATTAACTTTTAATAGTTAATAGTAATCAATTAATAGTTAATAATTAAGCTTTTAAAATATATACACGTGTCCAAAATAGTATTTTATAATGATTAGACATGGGAAGCTTATAGTGAATACTAACTCTGTGTCTACAGCTATTTTGCTGGAAGATACATGTACAGAAATTAAACCTATAGTGTGCGAATGTATTTTTTTCTAAATGCAGTGATGAATGATGTGTGTTTAGATATATGAAGCAAAGTATTTTTATTCTCTCTGTTCCATTTTTATGGCTATTGGAGAAAACTATTGAAGGCAAATAAGAAGAAAAATTACTTTTGATAGTAATATGTGGTATATGCTGCCCTTAAAAGTTAATGAATCCGTCAAAGTATGCTGTCTTAAACTCTCTTCCTTTCTCCTTTTCAAACTCTCAGAATCTCTATAGCATTGATACATATATGAAGACATTATTGATTCATAAGGACATATTTTTAAGCAATTGAGAGTTTAGTTTAAGATTGCAAGGAAGAGTTTCAGCTTAAGTAAACTTAAGTAATAGGAGTTTGTTTAAAATGATAGAATGGCAACTCTGCTAATAAACTCAGACATAGTGTTTTACATCTTTAAAAAAATTTTTTTTGTCATATCACACCTCTTTCTATTTTCTTTTTCTCTTGTTTCTTTCCTTCTCTGTCTCCTTCGTTTATTCACTCCTTTCCTTCGCTTTAAATTCCACTTCTAAATAATTGTTAGAAAATAGACATGTTGTGAAGATAAATATGTACACATTTATTTGTTTTCTTTATAATTGTTAAAAGTTGAAAATAACTCAAATCAGCAACAATATGAGATTGGTAAAATAAATAGTAGTATGTCAATGCAGTGGAATACTACAAAGCGCTGAGTGGAAAAGCAGATTATCTATAGAGCGAGATGATGGGAGAGGAAGGGAGGGAGGGGAAGGGATGTACATCAGTGTGAGAGAAACATTGATTGGTTGCCTCCAGCACGCACCTGGATGGAATCTGAAACCTGGTTATGTGCCCTGACCCGGAATCGAATCAGCGACCTTTTGGTGCATGGTATGATGCTCAACCAATTGAGCCAAGCCAGTCAGGGCTACAGTAGTATTTTTTTTTTAAGAACAAATAAGTATAGGTATACATAGAAAAGTGTTGCAAATACAAGAACATTTTGAAAAATATATTGAGAGAATATTTCATTGTTTTGTGGTAGAAGGACAATAAAATGTTTATAAAATTGTTTTAAGTTTGTCACTGAAGAGTCTAAATGCTTCTAAAGAACTTTTCTATAATGCAGAAATATTATCTACTTTCTTCCCCAAGCCTCTGGTATTTAAATTTAGAGTAAGAGAAAAAATACCCCCACAATGATAGCAGTGGGCTTCTGATTAAGTAGAAAATAAAACCAAGAAATAAGAATGCTGATATCAAAGATAGATGATTAAAAGATAGTCACATTTATTTACCAACAAGTTAGCCTATTAGTGAACAGCGGGGACACTTTAAATGTCTTTAATATTGCTTAAAGTATACCTAATTATCAGAACTTGATTGTACTTTGGGCTCCATTACTTCATTAGCTTGTGACAATAGGAAAGAAATTGTTTTGTTTTTCAGATATACTCTCATGCTCTTTCTCATTTAGATTCCTCACAATGGGGAGAATAATTAACTGGTCTCAACAAGGCTTTTGAATAGGAAATATTTATAATTTATGTCTCTGGTAATCTATTTAAGTATTATCTAAAACTTTGAGAGAACCTTAGTGATTCCTATATCTTCCAAAACACAAAGGAAGCCTTAGTTTTCACTTCAAAGGAACCCTAAGCGAATAAATGTATTTAGGTCCAGAAGATTTCATCACCATGTATGTATTCATGTGGTGTGGAAAATTGATTGAAGAATACAGGTTTTCTAGATGTCTATAGAAAGTCCAGTAATGTTAATTGGTATAGACTTAGTCTTACAAATTCTTGGGTCTGCATCCTTTCTAGATTTTGATACCAAGTCTTTTCAATTACATAGAACCTGCCATTGAGCAACTTTTTTTTGTATAATTCATTTGAATCACAAAATAAAATACTGTGAGTTATAGATGTTATTCTCAAAGTGAGCCAAAATTTGTGCTCATTCCATTATAACTTGATTACAGCTTGGTTAATTTTGAATTAGATGAACTGCTTTCCTTACCTTCTTCGATCATTGGGAAATTTCTCCTCAAAAGTCGTCCTTATATTATACCAATTCAATATTTATTTGCATATGTAAATATATATTTTAAAATGCAAATAATCTTTGGGAATATTAAACACATTAGTTATTCATATGTTGGTGGTGTCCTTGATTTCTAAAGAGTGCTTTCTTGCCTTCAACATCTTACCTGAGCTGGGAGCCCTAGGTGTACCACTTTGTGGGCTGTGAGTATAGTCTTGTTGTTGAGACTTGATTGCTGTCATAGGGAGGAATTGGCCTCCAGGCCAATTGGTTGTGAGGACCAGCTGCGACTACAGTGGGAGAGCTGCTGTGCAGGAGACACCCCTATGGAGCACAGGACTTGCTTCAGTGGGGCTTTGGTGCTCACAGAGTCTGCCTCTTGAGTGTGTCGCTTAATGATGTGTAGAGTTGTAATCTGGTATGGTCTGACACTGACCACTGGGTACACTGGCTCTTGGGTCTCCAGGGAGGTGCAAAGTCAGCCACTGCCTAGGGCCACTCAGCAGGAGCCACAGAGAGATCTGCAGATTCCTCCTCTTTGTATTGGGTTTGGGAGTGCCCAGATGAGGCCCAGCTTCTGAAGCACGGCAGACTGGTGCTGGTGCTGGGTCTTGGGCCTTTTATTGATAGGTTTGGGGGCTCCTTGACCCAGCTACAGCTTGTTGGAGAGATTTTATCCTGAGCAAGGACAGGCCATTCATATTCAAAAGCCACTGCACACAGCTTGGGTGGAGTTGTAAATTGGATGAGGTGGGATCTTAGGGAATCACCAGGGCGGAGCAAACAGAGATGGCTGCCAGTCAGCCCTGGGACTGGGGAGGTCTCAGCATAGGAACAATGATCCCTGTGAGCACCTCCATCTGGGAGAAAGCCACCCCGAGTTCCTGGCCAAGGGCAGACAATCCAGTTCCTTCTCATATGTGTCTGTGTTGCCCGGAGCCTCACCCTGGTGCTGGAGCTCAGAGGAAGCGGGACCTTGTAAGTTCAGTTTGTGGTGCTGGCCTTTTAAGAGGAACGGCTGGGTCTCCAGCAGCCTCTGTGTCACTGAGCCCTAATCTGAACTTGTTTTTACAGACAGTAGTTCTTTTTTTTAAAAAATATATTTTATTGATTTTTTACAGAGAGGAAGGGAGAGAGATATAGAGTTAGAAACATCGATGAGAGAGGAACATCGACCAGCTGCCTCCTGCACATCTCCCACTGGGGATGTGCCCGCAATCCAGGTATATGCCCTTGACCGGAATCGAACCTGGGACCTTTCAGTCCGCAGGCCGACGCTCTATCCACTGAGCCAAACCGGTTTCGGCCAGACAGTAGTTCTTACTGCCTGTAGGGACGTCTTTCCCCAGCTCTGGAACCCTGGGCTGGGGGGCTGGTGTGGGGCTGGGACCCCTTGCTCCTCCGGGCGACCTCCACAGAGACAATCTCTCTCCCAGTTAAGAAAGCAGCACACGTGAGTGCAGGACCAGCCTGTTCCATGCCTCTGCACCTCCTACCAGTCTCAATGTGGTTTCTTCTTTACTTCTCTAGTTGTAGGACTTCCATTCAGCCAGCTTTCCAGCGGTTCTGGATGATGGTTGTTTTTATAGTAGTTGTAATTTTGATGTGGTTGTACGAGGTGGTGAGTACAAGCATTTACCTCTGCCACCATCTTCAAATCTCCTCTAGACTTTTTCTTACAGACAGTAGGGCACTAAGTTAAGGAGTGGAATGATGATGTTGCATTTCAGAAAGATGAAAAATAACACTGTAGGCGGTAAGATGTTGTATTAATAAACTGTTGCCGTAGCCCAGCTTTGAAGAAGCAAGGGCTTGAGAACAAGACCCAAGACAGATAGATTAGATCTCGGTAAATTAAGAGGACTTCATAACTGTTTTGATGTGAGAAATGAGGGAAAGGACAGTATTTTAGGATGATTCTGAGGTTTCTCTAATGGGGTGATTTTAAGCTGTTCATCCATTCACCAAAAATGGTGGTACAAGAAAATGAGCATATTTGAGAGGAATTGAGGAAGGAAATTGAATCATTTATGTTTAAATTGATTTTGAGGTGCATGTGGGACATCTAAGTAAAGATGTTTAGTTCGCAGTTGTTTATAACATGACAAAAGCTTAGGGGGGTGGAGTAGAGAGAACTGAGCTATAAATAAAGGTTTAGGTGTCATCAGCAAATAGTTACATAGGCCCTTTTGGAGAAAAGGACATGTACATTAAGTGCCCAGTAAATTTACCCTCATTAGTTGCTTTCTTCAAGAAAACCTTTTTAAGTACCTATTTGTTCTGGATTTTATGATAAGCCTGAGGAATATAAAGCTAGAAAGGGTGGCCTTTGCTGTTAAAGAGCAATTGAAAGAAATGATATCATATAATAAGGTGTTATGGTAGTGATAACCAGAAGAGGTTATGGGAATAGAAAAGTGTAATTATCTTAGCCTGGAAGTGTAGGGGAAGACTTCTTGGAAATGACAGCTGTTTATTCTAGAAGGGTATGCGCCAGGAAAAGATGGGTAGGAAGAGTATTCTGGGGAGGGAGGAGCATCATTAGCTAAGGCCAAAAAAACATGAAGTGTGGTAGTTACCCAGAAGATTGACATTTTGAATCTTAAGTGTGAGGCAGGAATGGTAGGAGATGGGCTTTTGGGCAGTATTATAGGTGATGGTGAGTCTGGACAAAACCACTAAAAGATTTTTAGTTGAAAGTGATGGAAAATGTTACTGAAGCAGTCTTGAAAAGTACCTGCAAGGCCAATTGGTGTTAGGGGTGGAATTTCAGCCAGAGGATATACTTTGAACAAAAGCTCACAGGTGTGAAATAGCACATCAGTTTTCTGGATTTGGAGTGCTTTATTATTGGGTATTTGTGTGTGTGTGTGTGTGTGTGTGTGTGTGTGTGTGTGTGTTTGTTTTCTTAATCAATGGAGTGTGTGGAATGCAAGGAACCAGCATGAAGAGAGATGAAAAAGTGGTAGGGGCCGTATCTTGGAGGGTCTCGTACACCTTGCTGAAGAGCTTGAACATTATCCTGTCAAGGCCAGTCTGGGACTAATATAATAGAGCTGAAGAATGGAGATGAGGAGTCAGTAGGCCTGGTGAGATTTGAGATCCTGACCTAAAGAAGTAGCAGAAGAAATGGAGAAATCGAATTAAAGGAGAACAACAGTTCCCATTCTAGGCTATATACCAAGAGCATCTGTTGAGCATTTTAAAAATGTAGCTAGATGCATCACATTACTGGAGTTTCTGACTCGCTGAGTCTAGGCATGGGCCTGAGCATCTTATTTTGCTTTTTAATTTTATATTTTACATTAACATACAATAAAGTGGACTTGCCTTTTTTTTTTTTTTTTTTTTGGTGGGCAGTTCCATTAATTTTAGATTTGTGTGACCTCTACCATAATTGGGATACAGAACAGTTCTAACACCTTACAAAATTCTCTCTCGATAACTCTTTATAGTCACACCGTTCCTCCCCATTGCTAACCCCTGGCAATCACTGTTCCGTGTCACTATATTTTATCTTTTTGAGGTCATATACATTGAATCAGATATTATGTAAGCATTTGAGCCAGGCTTCTTTCACTCAGAATGTCTGAGATTCATCCAAATTGTTGCATGTTTCAATAATCTGTTCCATTTTATTGCTGAGTAGCATTATGTTATATGGATGTACTGCAGTTTGTTGTTCTCTCACCCTGAAGGACATTTGAGTTTCAGTTTTTGGCAGTATGACTAGAGCTACTGTAAACATTCATGTATAGATTTTTATTTGAATCTAAGTTTTTATTTCTCTAGGTAAGTGGGATTACTGGGCATATGGTAACTACATATTTAACTTTATAAGAAACATTCAAAGTGGATGTACCCAATAGATGTATGAAAAATGCTTAAGGTCCCTAATCATCAGGGAGATGCAAATTAAAACTACAATGAGGTATCACCTCACACCTGTCAGAATGGCTACTATCAATCAATAAACAAGTGCTGGCGAGGATGTGGAGAAAAGGGAACCCTTGAGCACTGTTGGTGGGAATGCAGACTGGTGCAGCCACTGTGAAAAATCGTATAGAGTTTATCCCAGAAATTAAAAATGGAGCTGCCTTTTGACCCAGCCACCCCTCTTCTGGGTATATATCCTAAGAGTCCCGAAACACCTGTCAGAAATAATATATGCACCCCTATGTTCATAGCAGCATTATTTATAATAGCCAAGATCTGGAAACAGCCCAAGTGCCCATCAGTAAATGAGTGGATAAAAAAGCTGTGGTACATTTACACAATGGAATACTAAGTGGCTATAAAAAAAGCAAACAAACAAACAAAAACATCTTACCCTTTGCCAATGGCATGGATGGACCTGGAGATTATTATGCGAAGAGAAATAAGCCAGTCAGAGAAAAACAAATATGATTTCACTAATATGTGGAATCTAATGAACAAAGTAAACTGACAAATAAAATAGAACCAAAGGTATGATACATAGAACAGAGTGACAAATATCAGATGGGAAGGGAGTGTGGGGGACTGGATAAAGGAATGTGAAGGGATTAGCTAAAAATCATATATGCATAGCCCATGGACACAGACAGTAGTATGGAGAGGACTGTGAGAGGGGGAGAGGGGGCTAGGTGGAGGTGGGCAAAGGGAGTGGGTGGGGGAATGGGGGACATTTGAAGTAGTGTCAACCAAAAAAATTTAGATTAAAAAAAAAGTGGCTGTACTATTTTACATTGTCACCACCAGTGTCTGAGAGTTCCAGTTGCTCCACATCCTTACCAACTCCTGCTGGTGTCTGTATTTTAACTATTTTTAAACTATTTTAATAGGTGTATAGTGGTATCTCATCATTGTTTCCATTGGCATTTCCTTAGTGGTGTTGAGTACATTTTCAGGTATTTATTTGCCATGCACATATCCTTTTGGTGAAGTGTCTTAAAAGTCTTGCTTATTTTTAAATTTGGTTATTTGTTTTCATACTGTTGAGTTTTAAGAATTTTAAAATATACACATTGTATATATTTAAAATATATGTACATAAATTCCTTTGTGAGACATGTGATTTGCAAATATCTTCTGTAGCTTCTCTTCATTTTCTTAACAGTGCCTTTTCCAGAAAAAAAGTGTTTAATCTTGATAAAGTCAAATTTAGTAACTTTTTTGAATGTCTCACTGTTCCAACCCCATTTGTTGAAAATATTATCCTTTTTTTTTTTTTCATTGAATTGCCCTTGCACCTTTTGTAAAATATCAGTTGGCTATATTTCTGTGGGTCTGTATGTGGACTCTATTCTGTTTAGTGGTTTCTGTGTCTAGTCTTTCTGTAGTACCACATTGTTTTAATTATTATAACTTTAAAGTCTTAAAATGGGATATTGTGTATCCCACTTTATTCTTTATCATAATTATTTTATCTATTCTAGTTAGGTTGTTTTTCCTTGTAAGTTTTAGAATTCTCTTATCTATATGCAGAAAATTATGCTGGAATTGTGATTGGCAGTGGGTTAAATTTGAAGATCAATTTAGGGAGAATTGACATATTTATTGTATTGAGTCTTCCAATTTATGAACATGACATGTCTCTCCTATTCTTTAGTTCTTTTATTTCTTCCAGTATACATCCTGTACATGTTTTATTAGGTTTATACTTAAAAATTTCATTTTGGGAGGAATGATTATAAAAGTGTTGTTTTTTAAAATTTTGGTTTCCAGTTATTCATTGATATTATATAGAAATTTCATTTATTTTTGTGTGTTAAAACCTCATTAAATGCATTTACAAGTTTTAAGAGTTTTTATTCTAGATTTCATTGGAATTTTTACGTAGACAATCATGTCATCTGTGAATAAGAAAAGTTTTATTTTTTCCTTTCCAGTCTATATGCCTTTTCTTTTTCTTGTCTATTGCTCTGACTGGGACATTCAGTGCAAAGTTGAATAGAAATGGTGTGAGTAGACATTTGTGCCTTTTTCCAGATCTTGGGGGGAAGCATTGTTTTTCACCATTAAGTTTGGGGTTAACTTAGGTATTTTGTAGCTACTCTTAACTGTTGAAAAAGTTCCTTTCTATTGCTAGATTGCTGAGGATTTTTATCATGAATGGAAGTTGAATTTTTGTCAGATGCATTTTTTTTCTGCATCAGTTGATACTATCATGTGCCTTTTCTTTTTTAGCCTGTTTACATGGTGAATTACATTGGCTGATTTTTTTAAAATATTGAATTAGCCTTGGATCCTTGAAATAAATCCCAGTTGGTCATGGTGTATGATTCTTTTTATAGATTGCTGGATTCTATTAGCTAATATTCTGTTGAGGATTTTTACATTTATATTCATGAGTGATATTCATTTGTATTTTCTTTTTCTATACTGTCCTTGTTTGTGCAATGCAATTCTGACACTTAAGTACCCAGGGTCAAGTCAAATTTGACTGGTTTAGGGCACAGTCCTCTACAAAACTGTCCTCACTTCAGACACCAGCCCCAAGCTCCAGAGTCCCCAGATCACCCACAGTTCTATATAACCAACTTGCTACAAATTCAGGGTTCTCACCTACCCCCTCTAGTTTGCTAGAATAATTCACAGAACTCAGGAAAGTGCTTTACTTAGGATTTCAGTTTTATTATAAAGGATACAAATCAGTACCACCTAAGAGACCCATAGGGCAAGGCCTTGGAGAGCCCAAATGCAAAGCTTTCTTGTCCTAAGGATGCATCACCTTTCCGCCAGGTCAATGTATATCACCAACCTAGTAAGCTCACCCCACCTTCGGGTGTCCAGAGTTTTTGTTGTGGTTTCATTACATAGGCATGATTAAATAAATCATTTGCCACACAATTGAATTACATCAGCAGCCCTCCTCACCTCTCTGAAGGTCAGGCTGAGATCATATGGCTCAAAGCAACATAGTCTTTCTAGCAAGGCTGGCCCCTATCCTGAAATTACCCTGGAGTTTCACCATCAATAACAAAGACGGTCCTATAATTGGGGAAATTCCAAGGGTTTAGTGGCTTCTTCCTAGGACCAGGGACACGACAACAGTCCAATTTTTAATTCATAAAATGAGTTAAAAAGTGCTATGTTCTCTTCCTTTTTTTAGTAGTTTGGAGGTCTTTTATTTTTTTAACACTTATACTATGAATTTATAGGAAATGGGTTCCAGCAGCTCAGGCTCCTTTCCATTGGTTCTCACAAAGTGTGCTTCTCTGGGAGAGTAGGTGGGTGTTCCAGTTGAACCCAGGTACCTTTCTCTTTGGCTTTATTCTTTTTCTGATCATTTTCCCTTACACGGTTCAGGAAGCTATCTTGGCTGTTAGAGTGCTTAATATGCTCAGTACGTACATTAATTCTCTTGGAAGGAATCTTGCCCTTAACTTGTTTGTTTACCTTGCCCACTGCATGCTGGGTGACACTGTAGACTCCTGTTTTGACATGGTAACATTTGTGAGGCATTCCTTTTTAAACAGTGCCCATTCCCTTGATGTCTACAATATCACCTTTCTTGTAGATTCGCATGTATGTGGCCAAAGGAACAACTCCATGTTTTCTAAAGACTTAGAGAACATACTGTATAGTGGGTGCCTCTCCTCTTTTTCTTTGTGCTAGTCATTTTGGAGAATTACTGAAAGATGGTTGGTTCTGTTCTATTGCATTTTTTGAAGGATGTTGTATATAAATGGTGTTAATTTTTCTACAGACATTTGGTAAAATTATCCAGTGAAACCATCTGGTCCTGGAGATTTCATTTTTCATTGTTTTAAAATTAGGAATTCAGTGTATTTAATAGTTGGAGAACTATTCAAAATTATTTCTTATTGGGTGAATTGTGGTAGTTTTAAAGGAATAGTTCCATTTCATCTCACTTGTCAAATTTATATGTATATTATTGTTTGTATTAGTCCCTTTTAATGTCTGGTGTTTTTAGTAATACCCTATTTTATTTATTTATTTTTTTAAAAATATATTTTATTGATTTTTTTACAGAGAGGAAGGGAGAGAGATAGAGAGTTAGAAACATCAATGAGAGAGAAACATCGATCAGCTGCCTCCTGCACACCTCCCACTGGGGATGTGCCCGCAACCCAGGTACATGCCCTTGACCAGAATCGAACCCGGGACCCTTCAGTCCACAGGCCGACGCTCTATCCACTGAGCCAAACCGGTTTCGGCCCCTATTTTATTTTAGATATTGGTAACTTGTGTCTTTTCTTTTCCATCCTAGAGGTTTGTCAGTTTTTTTTATCTTTCTAAAGAACAGCTTTTTATTTTTAGACATTTTTTAACATTGTTTTTCTGTTTTCAATTTCATCTCATGGTTTTATTGTTTCTTTCTGCCCTTTTTCTACTTTCTTAAGATGGGATCTTAGGTTTGAGTTTTTGTTTCTATTAAAAAAACAATATTATGAAATTGGTGAGAACACTTAAGTTCTACTCTTAGCAAATTTCAGTTATACAATACAGTGTTATCAACTCTAATCATGTTATGTATCAAATTCTCAGACTTTATTAATCTTATAACTGAAAATTTGTATCCTTTTACTAACCTCTCCCTTTTGCCCTCGTAAGCACACACCCCTTCTCCAGCCCGTAGCAGCTGCCATTCTGCTGTCTATTCCTATGATTTTGGTTTTTTAGATTCCACAAAAAAGTGATACCATGCAGTATTTGTTTTTCTCTGTCTGGCTTATTTCACTTAGCATAATGCCTTCTATGATCATGCATGTTGCCACAAGGCTGAGAAATACTGTGTGTGTGTGTGTGTGTGTGTGTGTGTGTGTATCTCACATCTTCTTTATCCATTCATCTGGTCTTGGTTCTTTTTAATATATTTTTATTGTTTTCAGAAAGGAAGGGAGAGGGAAAGAGAGAAAGATCATTAATGAGAGAGAAACATTGATCAGCTGCCTCCTGTTTGCCCCCTACTGGGGATTGAGCCCCGCAACCTGGGCATGTGCCCTTGACTAGAATCGAACTCAGGACCCTTCAATCCACAGCTGACGCTCTATCTAACTGTGCTAAACCAGCTAGGGCTCCATTCATCTGTTGATGGACACTTAGATTGTTGTATATCTTGGCTATTATGGATAATATGAACATGGAAGTACAAATCTCTCTCCAAGATAATGATTTTGTTTCCTTTGGATATATACCCAGAAGTGGAATTGCTAGATCATATATGGTAGTCAATTTTTAATTTCTTGAGGATGCCTTTCTCTCTCACTTTCTCTCGCTCTGTCTTGCTCTGTCTTGTTCTGTCTCACTCTCCATCTCTCTCCATCTTTCTCAAATCAATAAGCATTCCATTGTGTATGTGTACCACCGTTTTTTAATCCATTCATCTGATAGGCACTTAGGCTGTTTACAAATCTTAGCTATTATAAATTGTGCTGCTGTGAACATAGGGGTGCATATATCCTTTCTGATTGGTGTTTCTGATTTCTTGGGATATATTCCTAGAAGTGGGATTACTGGGTGAAATGGGAGTTCCATTTTTAATTTTTTGAGGAAATACCATACTGTTTTCCATAGTGGCTGCACCAGTCTGCATTCCCACCAGCAGTACATGAGGATTCCTTTTTCTATGCATCCTTATCAGCACTTGTTGTTTGTTGATTTGTTGATAGCCATTCTGACAGGTGTGAGATGGTACCTCATTGTCGTTTTGATTTGCATCTCTCAGATGATTAGTGACTTTGAGCATCCTATCTAATAAAGACATAATATGCAAATTGACCGTCACTTCGCAACAAAGATGGTGGCGCCCATAAGCTCAAGATGGCGGCGCCCAGTCCCCTCGCACCACTGGAGTCCCTCAGTCCTTTAAGCCCTCCCCACGGGGGCAAGGGGCAAGCAGCGCCCCAGTCCCCCACAGCGAGCAGACAGCAGGGCACTGCTTGCCCCTCACCGTGGCGCCAAAGGGCAAGCAGCATCCCAGTCCCCTGTGGGCAGCACACAGCAGTGCCCCAGTCCCCCAGGGTGAGCACACAGCAGGGCACTGCTTGCCCCTCACCACAGTGCCAAGGGGCAAGCAGGCCCCCGCAGAGAGCAGACTGCAAGGCCTGCAGTGACGTCGAGCAGGCAGGTCCGCAGAGAGCAGAGAACCACGGGGAGTGGGCCTAAGCCGTCAGTAGGACATCCCCTGAGGGCTCCCAGATTGGAGAGGGTGCAGGTCAGGCTAAGGGACCTCCCAACCCCGTGTACAAATTTCATGCACCAGGCCTCTAGTGTTTTCATATGTCTCTTGGCCTTCTGTATATGTCCACTTTCAAAAAGTGTCTATTTAGGTCCTTTGCCCATTTTTTAATTGTATTGTTTATCTTCCTCTTGTTAAATTGTATAAGTGCCCTGTGAATTTTGGAGATTAAACCCTGTCGGATGTAACATTGTCAAATATGTTCTCCTATGCAGTGGGCTCTCTTGTTTTGTTGATGGTTTCTTTTGCTTTGTAGAAGCTTTTTATTTTGTTGTAGTCCCATTTGTTTATTTTCTCTTTAGTTTCCATTGTCCTAGGAAATGCATTGGTAAAGATAATGCTACAAGATATGTCTCATATTTTGCTGCCTATGGATTCTTCTAAGATTTTTATGGTTTCCTGTTTTACGCTTAAGTCCTTTTATCCATTTTGAGTTTATTTTTGTGTATGGTGTAAGTTGGTGGTTTAGTTTCATTTTTTTGCATGTATCTATCCAATTTTCCCAACACCATTTATTGAAGAGACTGTCTTGACTCTATTGTATGCTCTTGTCTCTGTCAAATATTAATTGAGCATAATGACTTGGGTCAATTTCTGGGTTCTCTGTTCCATTGGTCTATATGTCTTTCTTGTGCCAGTACCAGGCTGTTTTGAGAACAATGGCTTTGTAATATAGCTAGATATCTGGTATTGTGATCCCTCCAACTTTGTTGTTCTTTCTCAGGATTGCTGTGGCTATTCAGGGTCTTTATTTTTTCCATATAAATTTTTGGAGAGTTTGTTCTAGGTCTGTGAAATGCCGTTGGTATTTTAATAGGGATTGCATTGAATCTATAGATTGCTTTGAGTAGTATGGACATTTTAATGATGTTGATTATATCAATCCATGAACACGGTATATCCTTCCACTTGTTTAGATCTTTATCTCTTTTTTCAACGTCCTGTAGTTTTCTGAGTACACGTCTTTTACCTCCTTAGTTAAGTTTATTCCTAGGTATCTTTTTTTGTTGCAGTGAAGCACAATACTTCTTAACCATCTTGTTTCTGAAAGGTTAAATTAGGTGCTGCACGGGCAGGCTAAATAGCTATCTCAGATGGTGACTGAAAAAAATGAATTTATTTAAGGAAAAGGAGATGGGAGATGGGGATATTCAAAGGCAAGGGCTACACAGGTTTGGGGGGAGGGGTTAGCCCAGGAATAGCTGCCTGCTGCCCGTTGCTTCCCTGGTTGCAAGTCTCTTGGGGCTCCTTAGAGTCTGGGTGATACGTACCTGTGGGGGGGATCACACAGGTGTGCTCCTTGGAGGGAGAATGTATACTGGGTTTTTTGTCCTGAGCCTATTTATCTCTATTACAGGTGGAAATCTTAGGGGAAGTCTTAGGGGAGTCTTAATAGAATAGTTATCAGCTTTCCAGGTGTGCTCTTTCACCTGGAAGGTCCTGGTCTCCAGTGATTCGTCAGTGCCAAGGGGTCATTACTCAATGTAGCTGGTCCTGAGGCAGCCATGGTGCCATTTGTCTGTTTTTGCTGCTTTTCTGGGCCTGGAGCTGAAATATAGCTGAGGCCTAGATGTTATCTTTAGGGAGGAAAAAGTCAGGGGGGGTCTAAACCACCTGACCAGCAATATGAAAGATCACAGGTCCAAACCACATGACCAGTGATATGCTAGGGGAGGATAGGTTACCCTGCGGGGAGGTTCTTGTTTTGCCCCTTGCTAGGCATTCAGGGCTTTCTGCCCTGGTGACTTTCTGTACCTGGCCCATCATCCTTGCTCTGGGGCTAACAGTTTACTTATCCAAGCTCGTAGAGCATGAGACTAACTTCATGTCCCTGGCAGTGCTTTTGTGCTTCTCATATCTCTCTCCCATTTGCCAGCGCATTATTTCAAACCTCCTCATGCCTCCTTAACTCTTTCTGTTCCAATTATTTACTGCTGTGTAATAAGCCACCTAGGAGTTAGTGGTGTAACACAGTGATCATTTTATTACGCTCACAGATTCTGTGTCAGGAATTCATATGGGGCATGTTGCTGTTCCAGTGTCTGGGGCCTCAGCTGGAAGACTCAGGTGACTGGAGATGTGAATGTCTAGGAACTGGAATCCTCTGGAGGTTTCTTCATTCACTCACATATCTGCCTCCTGGGCTGTGATGACTTGAAAGCTGAGCTCAGCTGGGATTCTTGACTGAACCACTTACATGTGGTCTCCATGTGGCTTGGGGCTTCTCACATCAGGGCCTTGGGTTCCAAGAGTGGGTGTCTGGAGACCCAGCATTCTAAGAAATTGAAGCAGGGGCTGCATGGCTTTTTCTGACCCCTTATAAACACTGAAGGGAAGTTTTCCTATTAAATTAGATATATGTATTTTGCAGTGTCTTGTATAGTCATAAGTAGAAAAAAATGGTTAAATATCATTTGTACATGGTCAGGAAGTTATAGATTTTGCCTGATAATCTCCTTGAAGTCGTCACAAGAGCGGTGTATTGAGGTTCTTTTCCCTCACCCAACCTGTGCCTTATATTCTGTGACTTCAATACAGCATACATAATAATCTGTTCTTAATATTAATGCTTCTGGTTCATATAAATAGTTCCTTGACCAAAAAACACTCACACACACACAAAAACTTTGAGAAAAGGAAATGCTTTGGGAATTAAATCTGCAGTTATACCATTCTTATTGTTATTAATGTATATTTTTGCATCGTTTTATAAAATTAATTTGTGTAAATTAATGCATTTAGCTGCAATAGAATTTTAGTATTTGTTTTTTGAATTTGTATGCTTCCCAGTTTGTTACATAAATTAAAAATTAGTTTATATAACGTGTAATGAGATTACTTAATGATTGTTGTTCTGTTGTCAAGTTTTCTAATGTATGCTTTCCCCCTGCTTCCCCCCCGCTTCCCCCCCCCCTTACAGAGGAAATAAAAGTGGAGACTGAAAAACAGAGGTTAGTGGGGTTTCTTTTTTTTTAGTAAAAATAATTTGCAAACTTGTCAGTCTTGGCCAAAATAATAATAAAGTTATCTATATTTTAGTGTGGCAGTTTTCATGTGATCTTTAAAATAAAATCAATTTTTAAAATGGTTTTTAAGAAAAAATTTTTAATCATACTTATAAATATATAAGGGAATTTCTGAAATACCATAAGACACGTTTTGAAGTCTTTGCTTAGACTTTTAGAAAGATTACTAAATATTTAGTAACCTAACTAATTATTTAAAGTAAATGATTACTTTCTTGCATTTAGTCACAGCTCTGGCTACTAGTTTTTGATCTGTAGCAAATCATTTAATTTCTGGGTGTGGTTTCCTCGTGAAATAATAAGGGAAGATGAAAACTGGTTTAGCAAGCTTCCTTTTAGAACTGAAATTCTGTGTTTTTATATGAGTTTATCATCCATATGATAAATGTAGCATTCTATTTAGACCCCTCTTTTTCCTGTAGTCCTCCTCATGGAGAAGCAAAAGCTGGATCAAGCACCCTTCCACCAGTGAAATCAAAGGCAAATTTTATTGAAGCAGACAAGTACTTTTTACCCTTTGAATTGGCCTGCCAGTCCAGATGTCCCCGCATAGTTAATACATCTCTAGATTGTTTACAGGTATGTATAAAATGGCTTTAGGTGAAAACCATCCAACTGGAATGTGTTTCTGAGCATTACTCACAATTGATAATTCAGACATTTTCCATGATAGCTTTTAATATGCTTTTTGGTAAGAAACCAAATGGTTGCTTATATTCAAGAGAGACAATAATAGTTGCAAAAATGTTTTTAGTTTAAGGGTAACAAAAATCATTAGTTTAGTGAATCACAGAATCTTTACTAAGGTTATCAATAATGAAAGTGTTGATTTGGTCTGTTTTTCCATCAGTGAAATACAAGAACCATAGTTTTAACCTGCCACTGATGTTACATGCATCATTATTTGCAAATGGTTTTACTAAATGCCTGCTAATTTATATAAGACAATAGGTTAATATTGACAGCTTAGTATTTATATTTTCTGTTGGACTTTAGCTCTGACCTTTATTTATGTCAGGAAAATTTCTTAAATCTTTTATTCTGTTTTACTTATGTGGATTCCCTTACATATTTGTAAGACAAACCTCCAGAGTTAGAGGTCCTACTCTTTTCAGGTGTTTTCACTGTTGGTTCATTTTACCTATTTAACAATTCAGTCATTCAGTCATGTGGAAAAGACAATATTCTTTTGATTTGTTTTTAAGATAGGTTAAGGATAAGTTTATTTGATTTGTCACCTTGTTTTTCTTGAAAAATTAAAACTATAATATCTGAGGCCTTTCTTCAAGGGCTATACTGATAATGTTGAATTAACAAATCTGTGATTTATTGTAGCCAATGTATGGAAATTCAGTTTTCTTCTTAATCACAGATCTAATTTGGAAAGAGATTTTGGGTTATTAAATGAGTGAAGATAGCTTTCACAAAAGCAGTATTAATACTGTTTAGATAGAAAGCATTAAGCTATTCTAATTCATCAGAGACAACTACTTCTAAGGCCTGGCTTTCTCAAAATTTCACCTGATGGTTTTGTTGTGGTTATTGTTCTGTTTCCATGGTAATTGCAGTGTAAATAATTTCACAGGTTTATAGCTAATAAAGCTTTCTTTTTCTTTTTTTAATATATTTTTATTGATTTCAGAGAGGAAGGGAGAGGGAGAGATAGATAGAAACATCAGTGATGAGAGAGAATCATTGATTGGCTGCCTCCTGCATGCCCCCTACTGGGGATCGAGACTGCAACCCAGGCATATGCCCTTGACCGGTATCAAACCTGGGACCCTTCAGCCCGCAGGCCGAAGCTCTATCCATGGAGCCAAACCAGCTAGGGCCTAATAAAGCTTTCTTCATGAAAAGTTGGTATAGCCTTGGCTTTGACTGTACCTTAATGATTTATGTAATAATTTTAATATATATTCAATTATATATTGTAATTTTAATGTATATTTAATTAGTAGACATATTAGCTTAATTAGATTCTTTATTTTCTTTCTCCATTTCAGAAGCTTATTGCTTATGGGCACTTGACTGGCAATGCTCCAGATAGTACAACACCAGGCAAAAAGTTAATTGATAGAATTATAGAAACAATTTGTGGCTGTTTCCAAGGTCCTCAAACAGACGAAGGAGTTCAGTTGCAAATAATAAAGGTAAATAATTATATAAAGTGAATTTATTATTTTTAATCTGTATTTTTAAAAAGCCTTTTACCTTGGAAAATATTTAGAAAGGTCATTTTATGTGCTTTCTCGGTATAATAGAGGTTTTTGGGGTGCTTTTTAGATCCTATATTGGGATTTTGTTGTTGAATGCCAAGAGTTCATTAGAAGACTATATTTTCAAATATTTTATTTTGAGGATCTCAATTTAGGCTTGGGATCCCAGCATCTTTCAGAGAGTTTCAGTTTCTGTCATGTTTACCAAACATACTGCATCTTTTGAGCTTTAGGGTTCCATGTGAGGGCCCCATGACCCCTGTAGTTTCTTCTGTACTGCCCGACCCCTTGTAGTCTTCCTTCTAGACCCTGCTTCGCCAGGTGGACTCCTTATGTACTAGTTTTCCTGATTCCCTTGCACCTACCCATCTGCTGAACCTGCTCAGCTAAACCCTGTCCTGGGTTTATGCTATATTCCTGGCTGATGAAGCTCTTTTAAAGAAAATCACTCAGTTGTGTTTTTAGTCTCTTATAAATATTGAATTCTTTCTTCTTTTTTTTTTTTTCTTTCTGCTTATCCTCACCTGAGGATATTTTTTTCCATTGCTTTTTCAGAGAGAGTTGGGGGGAAGAAGAGGAATGGGTGGAGAAAGAAGGGGAGAGAGAGAGACCTTGATGTGAGAGAGACGCATTGATTGGTTGCTTCCCGCCCGCGCCCCGGAGAGGGAACCCACAACCCAGGTACATGCCCTTGACCGGGAATCAAACCTGAGACCCTTTGCTCTGTGGGCCGACATTCTACCACTGAGCCACACTGGTCAGGGCTAAATATTCAATTCTTAATGTTACCACTAATGGTAGTGGTGGTATGTTTATATATCAATAAAATTGTCCTGTACTAATAGTACTTTTGAAATTGCTTACATGTGTAAAGTGTTCTTTCATGTGTGAATGTAGTCCCTTCTGAGTCTTTCAGTTTCATAGCTGTATTTACTTCATGAGTCATATCTTTATTGTAAAAAGCTGTCCAGTCTGTTTGGTCTGTCATTTCAATTTCATGTCAATCAGTCATGGCTTATCTAGCATATACTCAATGCTGTTGTACAACATAAAAGGACAAAAGAACGAGTTTTGCTTTTGAGAAATTGCAAGTAAACTGATGTAAGACAATTCACATAAAGTTACTTTATTGGATGATTTACTTTAGTATTATTTTAAATTCTTTATCGTAAAACATTTTGTAAACATCATCAGCAATAACAACAGCACGTTTATTGAGTCTAGTCTAGCCGTGGGCAAACTACGGCCCGCGGGCTGGATCCGGCCCGTTTGAAATGAATAAAACTAAAAAAAAAAAAAAAGACCGTACCCTTTTATGTAATGATGTTTACTTTGAATTTATATTAGTTCACACAAACACTCCATCCATGCTTTTGTTCCGGCCCTCCGGTCCAGTTTAAGAACCCATTGTGGCCCCTGAGTCAAAAAGTTTGCCCACCCCTGGTCTAGTCTATAAGAAAGATCTCAGAAAAATTTGTAAGTGAATAAGACACATTGTGTATCCTCCAAACTTGATACTCTAAATCAGCAGCTATAATACATGAAGCACATCTGTGCTTCACGGTGACAGAGTTCTAATGTACATTTTAATAAGCTAAATTATACTGAAGTGAAACTTGGGTTGAAACAAAAAAATTGAATGGCTTTCTAGTGTTTTGGGTTTGGGAAGATTATGTAAGAACTATTTATTGCCAGTATGAGAAAAACATAAAATATTTTAACAGTTGATGATACATTCAAAGTAGGTAGAAATTTTGTTAGTGCATACGAAAAATTCTATCAGTGTATATCTGAAAGTGATAATGGTGCCTGAAAGTTTTAATTTTAATATAAAGATACTCACATTTTTGTGCTGAAACTCAAGATGCAGAAAATTGCTTTAATTGCTTTAACTTTGTCTTTTTTTAAGGCATTACTTACTGCAGTAACATCTCAACACATAGAAATTCATGAAGGAACTGTACTGCAAGCTGTGAGAACATGTTACAATATCTATCTAGCAAGCAAAAATCTCATCAATCAGACAACAGCCAAAGCTACTCTTACTCAGATGCTAAATGTGATCTTTGCACGCATGGAAAACCAAGCAGTAAGTATTTAAAAAAGAGAGAGATTGTATAGAACACCACGAGCATCAAATGCAGGAAAGAGTTTACAGAAATGTATAATGAAATCTTTTGTGTTTGTAGAGAAAAATGACTTTCATTTATAGTCCTACTTACTGGAGATATGTGGTATTGTTTTGTTTTGAGGTTTACTGCCTTGACTTTGGATAAAATATGTTTTTAATTGTTCACAAATAGAATTTGAGTGATAGTGTTTGCCATCATCCTCATGGCAGTGTTTATGAATTGATATTTTTATTGCACTCAAGCTTAGTAAATAGTGAAAGATTTCCATCTCTATTCTTGTCTACCCCCTAAGAAGTGACCACTGTTACTTGTTTTTGTTTTACTATTTTTCATGTTCTTTGTTTCTGATGGACTATGATTTGTAATCAGTGTAACATTATTCCTTCAAAATTGAAACAACATATTTTACAAATATTAGAAATTATTCTATTTCTTCCCAGTTGCAGGAAGCCAAACAAATGGAAAAAGAGAGGCACCGGCATCATCATCATCTGTTGCAGTCTCCAGTAAGCCATCATGAGCCTGAATCACCTCACCTTAGATATCTGCCACCTCAGACTGTTGATCATATATCCCAAGAACATGAAAGAGACCTTGATCCCCATACAAATGATGTGGATAAAAGCCTTCAGGATGACATAGAACCTGAAAATGGATCTGATATTTCCAGTGCAGAAAATGAACAGACTGAAGCTGATCAGGCAACTGCAGCTGAAAGTAATCTTTTTAAGAAGGGGTTGTGGTGGGTGGTGCGTGTGTGAAGGGAAGAGTGTAGGAATGTGTA
Source organism: Myotis lucifugus (assembly GCF_000147115.1). NCBI lineage: Eukaryota > Metazoa > Chordata > Mammalia > Chiroptera > Vespertilionidae > Myotis > Myotis lucifugus. Next base: position 1,602,235 of record NW_005871125.1, read on the forward strand.
TGGTAAAGAAATGTGGAAAGAGTGTATGTGTTTATAGGTATCAGACACATGGTGGTAATTGTGGACTTTCTTTATCCTAGGTGGTAAAAGTTAGTTTCACTTCACCCACAAGCTATCTGTTAATGATATTATGCATTTATTAGCATCTCATGAGCAGTATAATTTATAGACTTGTTTTGGAGGAGATATGTGTCACTAAAGAAGGTTATAAATATCTCTTAGCACGTTATATAGGAACTTCAGTTTTCTTATTAAAATTAGCTTTACAGCAAACAAGAGACCCATTTAGTAAGATTTTCTAGAATGTGACTGAAAATTTTGGAAATGATTATATTATTTAGAAAATATGGTCAAAAAAGTACTGAAATTAAATATAAAAAGAAAAATTTTGAGTAATCATCTGACATGAAGATTTTTTTTGAGATGTTCTCTGACAGTTTTTCTAAGTAAATTTATAAGGTAAAGGTTACAAGATTGCAAAATTTATTTTACAAGTTTGTTTCTCTAAAAATGGTCACATGAAGTCAGTTTTCTCTCTAAACATTGTCCTCAATTCTAGCTATTCTATAAAACTGCCAGGGAGTGTGCTTGTTCCTTTTGTGCCTCCTTAGGTTGGTATCAGAAAATGATGGAGATTCTGTTCCTCTCCAGTGTGGTGTGTGCAACTAAGAAGGTTAAGGCTCCGTTACAGCTTGTCTGAATCTGTGTTTTTACTTCACCTTGAGGAAAGACTTCTGTAATATATTTTAAGCTTTTGGTTTTTTTTTTAACCACATCTTTTCCATAACCTAATAGTGGCATGAACATCAGCACTGGCATGAATAGATGTTTTACTATTTTTAATAGTACTTTATTATTTATTTTCAGAGGGATAATTTTGATAAACCAAGCATGCATTCACAGTACCCAAGCTAACAGTGAATCTGTATTGCTTATACAATTTACACTTTCCTGCCCTTGTCAAAATTTCCTGTACTTTCACTATGAGCTTATAAAGGGCTGATTCAAAGGGTTAATCGCTAATACAGCTGGGGTGTTATATTTTCCTTTATTTTTGTTATCCATGCTTTCAGCATTTATTTACATACCCTGTCATAGGCACTGTGCTAGAACTTGGGGTTAAAAAGCTAATGAAGATATAGCCGTTGCTCTTAGGGTGTTCGTGGCCTGCCTGGATGGTCATGCATATTTAAATGAGACATAATGTGATAAATATCCTGAAAGTAGCATGTATAATGTAATTCTGGTGAGGAGAGTTAGGACATACTTTTATAGAGAAAGTGATGTTTTAGATGAACCTTGTTGTATAGGGGTACGTATTGGCTAACTAGAAAATTTAAGAAATTTTCATCAGAAGAAACAACGTGGGCTGAGACCCAAGGAATGAAAGAATCTACTGTATTTACTGTGTGTAAGGCACCTCTGTGGGTACCTTATTGGATATAGAATTATAAATAAGACATAATTCCCCATGGCATAGTCATGATTATTTTGGCTTCCAACCACTGATAAAAATGAATTTTTTTTTCTGGGAGCCATTGGTTAAAAATGCATGCTCTAGGGTTAGATTACCTGCTTTGACTCACTTACTAGCTGGACGTTATAATCAACTTCTCTCATCATTTCCTACATGTAATAAATGTTACCCACTCTAATATATTTCTGTTAGATGATTTATATAAGAATTGACTCTTGACTCACTAGTCATTTTGTGCACATTTTAATGACTATATATCCAATTATGTTGAAACTCTAATTTTCAGACTAGCTAAGTTTAGCCAACTAGTGCTCAGAAATACAAAGCTTAAGGGTGGTAGAACAATTATCTGTCAAGACATTTATATGTTTTTAATCCACAGAAGGCACTAAATGCTATTGTTATTGGATTTTAAAAAAAATAAAATAAGGTAACTGATTTGACATGCTTATTTACCAACTAGAGGCCCGGTGCATGGGTGGGGGTTCCCCTCAGCCCAGCCTGCACCCTCTCCTACCCAGGACATCCCTCTCACAATCCTGGACCACTGGCTCCTAATCACTCACCTGCCTGCCTGCCTGCCTGGTCGCCCCTAACTGCCCCCTCCAGCCAGCCTGACGCCCCTCACTGCCTCTGCATGCCAGCCTGATTGCCCCTAACTGCCCCCCCTGCCTGCCTAGTCACCCCTAACTGCCCCCCACTGCCAGCCAGGTAGCCCCCAACTGTCCCCTCCCTGCTGGCCTGGTCACTCCTAAACTCCCCCCACCCCCCCGCCAGCCTGATCACCTCTTACTGCCCCCCCTGCCAGCCTGGTTGCCCCTAACTTCCCCCCTCCCCCCACCAGCCTGATCGCCCCCAACTGCCCCCTGTTGGCCTGGTTGCCCCTCACGGCCCCCTTGCTGGCCTGGTCGCCCCACGCAGCCTGCTGTTCAGTCGTTTGGTCATCCCTCACTAACTCCCCCTGCCGGCCTGGTCACCCCCACGCAGCCTGCTTGTTCAGTCATTTGGTTGTCCCTCACTAACCCCCTTGCCGGCCTGGTCGTAGGCAGCCATCTTGTGAGGGTGTAAGGGTTAATTTGCATATTACCTCTTTATTATATAGGCTCTTCACATTATGGCAGTCAGTATTTTGTAGAATGCAGCAAACAGTAATTTCAGATCAGTGAACAATAGGGAGGTGGGCAGGCTTCCAGAAGCCAGAATTATAAATAGTGGTTCTTTATGGAGGTGTGGGGGGGGGGGGGGTATAGAAGCAACACTAACAGCTAATATGCAGTCTGAAGCCATTGATGAAGAGCAGTGGCTCCCAGAACCACTGCTCCCCAACCATCCTCAAGTACTAACTGAGCCTTCCTGATATATTTTGAACATTTCAAAAACACCAGTAGAAATTCTGTTTTTATCTACAATAGTCCATACAAGCTAACCGTAATGTTAAGGTTTTCATCAGTTTCTTTTATACTGCTCAGAAGTTCTGGTTGGCAGTTACATGTTTTTAATTAATGCTAAGTTGGAGAATGAGTTCCTTTTTACTTAAATTAAATTATACATTGGGTATGTAAATTTTGTTGGGGAACTAGTAGTAAAGAAGAGCTGGAAATCAGTGGTGGAGGGCAAGATGGCCCTATCTTTGCTGCTTCAAGGAGCTCACTATGTTAGAGCACAGTGATGAGCTTGTTATTGGGGAGCCTAATTAATCAAAACAAGCTTTAATTACATTGAATATGTTATTTGAAAGTGTGGCACATGTTTAAAATGTTTCATTTAAAATACTTTTTAAAGTTTTGGTTCTTAAAGGAATAATCTAGAAAATTCACATAGTTGTGCAGTCAATGAATAGTTTGTCAAATGAATCATTGTTGAAACTGACTTGAATTTATATTTTAAATTTTGATTTGGTTATAAATTTTGGTTTAACATGTATTGCTTCTAGTTTCATTTATCTATTTGATTTTTCCTTTTATTAATTTTTAAAAGAAAGCTTTTCATTATGTTTTGTAATAGTTTCTAAAATGAAATAATGTTTTCTTTTTAAAGCATTATCTAAAAATGACATATTATATGATGGAGAAAACCATGACTGTGAGGAAAAGCCACAAGACATTGTACAGAGCATTGTAGAAGAAATGGTGAACATTGTTGTTGGAGGTAGTGTATTCCACTAGGAATTAGTGTATTCTGTCTTACAGTATTTCATCTGACTGTGAAAATTATTTTTACAATGTGTGGATTAAAAAGGGCAAAAATATAACATCTTCCTCAAATGTGTGTGTGTGTGTGTGTGTGTGTAGAAAATATATTTAAATATTTTTGATTATAGAAGTCCACTGAAACATGTAATTCATGGTATCTTGCACAGGACTAGCATAGTACTTTGCTACATATACTTCTAGAAATAGGATTAAATTATCTGACCTGTCCTATTTTCTAGAATTTCCTCTTAAGATTTTGGCCCATTGATCATACCCTTCTTAGTTTTCCTGTGCTATTAAAGATTTTGTCTCTTGTTTATATTTTTCTTAGTAATTTCAGTGGTATTGGTTAAAGGAGAAAGTAAATTAGTGGGCTTCATTCAGCACCTTTAAAACAGAAGTTTGCACTTATGTTTAGGGGACAGTTAAAGGAGAAAACAATGGAGAATAATAATATCTAACTCTATTAAGTGCTTTTATATGCTTTACTTGCATTTACTCATTTGATCCTTCCAAACACTGGGATGTTTTGATACAATTATTTTTCCCTTTTTTAAATTTTAATTTTTTTTGAGATTTTATATCTCATTTATATTTTTCTTTATTTTTTTTACCCCCATCACCATTTATCCTCCATATACCCTCTTATACCTCTACCCTCCGTCCCCAGGCACTGCCCCCCCCCACACACACACACACAATCAGTATGTTTCCATCATGCATGCTTATAGTTTTCTTTTAATGGGTAGCATGAAAGAAGCAGTGTCTTGAGATAGCTACTGAGTTATGGCCATAGACACGTATGTGTTCCTTTTAAAAGAAATACACATCACACCTTAGAGTGGTACTGAAACTTGGTATTATTTGCATTATCTATGTTTGTATTATCAGAAGTCATTTATTTATGTTTATAGTAATTACAAGTATGATGATTTAGAGTGACATACTGAAAAAAGTTCGGGGGTATAGGCCATTATTTTCATAGTAATGTTCTAAGAAATATGTTATTAGAAGTATTAATAGATATTCTTAAAGGGGGAGAGGGCTCATGGTAAAACAAATTTGAAAATACTGCATATTTTATATCTCTTTTGGAGAGCCCAGTGTATATTAGCAAATTAATATTATAATAAAGAAACCTATTTCCCAGTATTTCCCTCTTATTTGATAATGGGATATTTTTTTGAGAAATTTCTAGTACCATGTTAAGGCATTAGCATTCATTAGAACCCAGTTTAAGAAATGCTGATATGGACTAAAAGTAAGCTTCTTTTTTGACACATTTAAACCTTTCATCAGCTGTGTTTCATTGCTAGAGCTACTTAAGAATCATATTTGGATGTATTTCAAATGCATATTCACTTACTAGTAAGTATGCTAACCTTTAAATGGTGCCAGTATGTGTTACTTCACATTGTTTTTCTGCCACTATTTAATTTTAAATATTCTATGCTTTTATATCCTTAAGTTAAGTCAGGGGTGTGTGTATGTTTTTTATTCTTACCATTGTAGATATGGGAGAAAGGACCATAAATGCAAATGCAGATGGCAACATTGGAACTATAGAGGATGGTAGCGACAGTGAAAATATTCAAGCAAATGGAATTCCAGGAACACCAATTTCTGTTGCATATACACCATCCTTACCTGATGACAGACTCTCTGTCTCTTCCAATGATACTCAGGTATAAATGGGAGTGGGAAATTCCTGTTAATCTTACACATTTATAGGTCACCAGCACCTGCTGGGAAATATATCTAGGTGATAATGCTGACTGATTTCAGTTTGAAGAAATAAAAACTTGGGTGTTTTTTTCCCATTGATATAAATCAAAGCAGTTTATTTCCTTAATAAATTGATAGCTAAATTTTTAATTTTACAGTGTTTGTCAGTGGTGTTCACAACTTCCCTAACCCTGCCCCATGGAAATTACTTTTAAAAAGAGGAATTCTTATCACATATTCATAGGATAATTCTAGTATCATAGGAAGGGGAAAAACTTTTAGAAATCTAGGAAACTTCATCTTACCTTTGTTCAGGGCGACAATGAAATCCATACCATGGTAGTTGCAGTTCCTCTGTTTTTTCTACCCTATATTTTGTGTTTTTATTCTTATCCTAAAGGATAAGGGCTATCTTAAATCATTGCTCCATGCATAGGGGGAAGCTTTCTTGGCCTTGTTGACCTTCATTAGCTAACAATTTTTAAACATTGCTAATTAAACAGTGTTTAATTTTTAAACTTTGATAATCTCCATTGTCTTATTTTTATCTGCACAAAGTGCAAAATCACAAAACACCCAATGACAGGTAGTGGAAACCACACATAGGCTGTGTATGAAGTATCTTGTCAGGCCATAATGTGCTAGTTTTAGTTAGTAATAACATGAACTGGGAAATGGTTGAGGATAGGGGCGCAGTGTCAGAGAAACAATGTGACAAATTCCTCATATGGTTTCCCTTCCAATAGAACCTCACCTATTACTGAATTGAACAAAATGTATAAAAGGCTGAAATGATTTTACACTGGCAAATACACTTATTTGCATACTATGTTAACTTGTTTAGGAATCTGGAAATTCTTCAGGACCTTCACCTGGTGCTAAGTTTTCCCACATTTTACAAAAGGATGCCTTTCTAGTATTCAGGTCATTGTGTAAACTGTCAATGAAACCGCTGTCAGATGGACCGCCAGATCCAAAGTAAGTCATTAGCTGTTCTGCCTAACAAATACAATTTTAAAGCTCAAAATGTATTCCAAGATAGTCTTTGACTTTTCTTTTGTTCCACTTGTCCTGTAGGATCCTCAAAATATATTTATATATATTTAAAAACTGAGTGTTCCAAAACTGTTAGATAACTTAGAGCATACCAAAAGCATAGAATTGTATCTGGTACAGTAAATACTGACTGGTTGAGTGAATTCCTATTTCAATTTGTAAGTAACTTTGGAGCTAATGTAGCTCTGTTACATGTAGCCTCATGCTAGGCTCTGAAAACTACCAGTTGATTTATTAAGAGAAATAAATCTTAAAAGTCATAATATAAAAGAAGACATCTGTAATACTTTCAACAATAAAGATTTTTTGAAAGTCATAATATATATTCATTAAGGTCTGAAAAATGTGATGATACCTTTCTTCATGGGGAACAGGAGGTACTTTGCAATAGGAGTCTCTGTCTGATTCTCATCAGTCATTAAAACTGTAGGAAACTGCCATTTTTTAAAGTAGTATCTTCCATTTCATCTGATTCAAGTGTAACTAATTTCTGCTTGAGATTGAGTTTGGGAGTTATTAGAGAGGCAGAACTTTTCTGGGGAAAGAACCTTGGAGAAGGCCTGAGTGACTTGGAGAAAGGGATATTGAAATGAGGGAAATGTAAGCAACACTACCTCATTAAAAAACCCCACAGCATTTTGGTTACTTTGTCAACTAAGAAGAAAGACTAAAGACAGTTATTATAAAAACTAAATCTTCTATAGTTTTATTTTGTAACATTGTACTGAGTCAGTGGGAAACATCTTTTAGGCCCATAAGGCTAAAATTCTAAAATCTTTTTTAGGTCCAGCTCCTGAGAGTCAGAAATATAATTTATTGATTCTGTATTTTGAAAATACGAACTCTACAGAGAAAGAATTAAGGTTGCTTAGAGTGCAGTATAAACTCAATTATACCCTATATATTTTATAAGAATACTAGAGGTCCGGTGCACGAAATTCATGCACTGGTGGTGGTGGGGGGTGTCCCTCAGCACGGTCTGTGCCCTCTCGCAGTCCGGGAGCCCTCAGGGATGTCCGACTGACAGCTTAGGCCCGCTCCCTGGAGTGGATCTAAGCCGTCAGTTGGACATCCTTAGTGCTGCCACGGAGGCGGGAGAGGCTCCTACCACTGCTGCAGCACTCGCCCGCCATGAGCTGACTTCTGGCTGAGCGGCGCTCTCCCTGTGGGAGCACACTGAGACCACCAGGAGGCAGCTCCTGCATTGAGCATCTGCCCTCTGGTGGTCAGTGCGAGTCATAGTGACCGGTTGTTCTACCTTTCAGTCAATTTGCATATTACCTTTTTATTGTATAGGATATTTAAATTTTTTAAAATTTCTTATTCTCATTGAGGAGAGAAATAACTTTCTTATTCAAAAATTGACAATTTTGAGATCTCGTTCTGAATTGATGAAGACTTACTTTAAGGATGATATAACATAAGAATTTGGTGTTATTACTGAAGGCCATTTTTACCATGATTTAAAAATGTATTGGCTATAAAAGCTTTAGATGTTTAGTTTTCTCAAATCAAATATAAAAAATGTTTATTAGAAACAGAAAAGAGGGAATTGTTTAAAATGCTAAGAATTAAAAGAACAAAAGAAAATATATGAATTTTGAGGAATACTATGTGGGGGAGAGTATTTAGTTAGCCCTGAAAAAAAAGAGTAATCTAGTTTTTGGAGAGCTGCTCTTATGAGGAATAATGTAAATTAACTATCCTTCTACTTAGTGGGCTTAAACCAAATATTAGGAAATATTGTTTGTACATTTAAAAAGACCTTTTTGACCATCAGGATCTAATCTTTGGAATTGAATACTGAAAGAGATCACATTTTCACCTCCTAGAAACTGTTGTCTTTCCAAAAGAGAATTTATGGTTTTCTAGCTTGAGTGGTTTTTTTGCCAAAATTAATGAGCTTTTGTATTTATATAATTTTCTTTTTTGTCTTTGCTTCTCTCTATACTTTGTGATCCAGGAAGTGTTCTTTTAAGTTGGATTATAATTTGAAACTATCCCATGAAAAACTGCAGAACTGAAATTTCCAGGCTCTTTTGCATATCAAAAGTATATGCTGCCCAGCCAGTGTGGCTCAGTGGTTGAGCATTGGCCCATGAACCAGGAAGTCACAGTTCGATTCCCAGTCAGGACACATGCTTGGGTTTCAGGCTCAATCCCCAGTAGGGGGCGTGCAGAAGGCAGAAGGCAGATGATCGATGTCTCTGTCCTTCTCCCTTCTTCTCTCTAAAATTAATAAAAATAATATAATAAAGTTTATTATTTTAATAAAATAATAGTAATAAAAGTAAATGCTATTGTGTCATAGGACAATCATTTGATCACTGCTTCATTCATTAATGCCTTATACATTGTAGATATTTAATAAATATTTGAGTACATGAATAAATCCATGAATTATTTTGAGCACATACTATGTACAAGGCATTTTGTTAGATGCTGGGGGATACAAAGAGAAAGCATTCTCTTAAAAAAAAAATGTATTGATTGATTTTAGAGAGAGAGGAAAAGAGAGTGAGAAAGAAACATTGGTTTGTATGTGCCCTGACCAGGGATCAAACCTGCAGCCTTGGTATGTCAGGAGGATGCTCTAACCAACTGAGCTACCTGGCCAGGGCAAGAGAAAACATTCTTATAACAAAAAATCATGTGTTATAACTAAATTTTGTTTACTAGTAGAACTGAGCAAAAAGTATGATAAATGTGAGCCAGACTAGGAAGTGTAGTAGTTTGTAAACCTTGGAAGGCTTCAATACGAATGGGAGATAACTTGGCCCACTCCATATTTTCCTATAGCTACTCAAAGTTTTAGCTCTAGTTGTTCCTAACTTCCTGTATCTGAGCTTTTTTTTTTGTAATACTGAATTTGCTGCATATGTTATTAGATTCAAAAGCATAGACATCTTGGAAACATGATTGTCATAATGAGCCATGATATTACTGGTTCTGGTTTTATTTCAAAGATGGTAATATTTTTGTGATTCCATTTACATTAAATTAAATATTCCTTGTTAGAGTTTCTTACTTTTTTAAATCACTTGACACTCCTAACCATGACATTTTTAAGGTAGAAATGAAGATCAATTAAATTTACTATATGGTATAAATGTGACTGAATATAGCATTTGGAATGAAAAAATAAAAGAACCAGCTGCTAGAGCATTTAAGTGTATCCTGCATTTGAGAAGTTGCCCGGGTTAGATCCTCCCTAGTTTGATGAGCTTCAGAGGTCTGTTTCAATGAGAGAAAAAATGTATTTGTGAAATCTGATTACTAAAATTCTGGATAGTGATCAGAATTATAGCATAGTGTACTGATCAGAAAAAAATTTTAAGTTAAAAATGTGGTTTTTAGTTTTTTACTATAAAAATATTTAGGGTAAGTTGGTAAGCTATTAAGGGATATAAATGTTCTAAAAGCTTCTTTGTATATATGTCAAAAGAGAAAATAAAATGGTTCCTTAAAAAGTAACCTTGAAGTTATGCAACCAAAACTTAGTGTTTAAGATTTTTGAATAGTATAACTAGGAAGAAAGTACATTGGACCTATTATATATTAAGGATGGCACCTAATCTGAGAAGTTAATTATTATTTCTAAAAAGTGAAGCATGCTTTTGAAAGAAAGGAACAAGTCATAAATCTTGAAATTATTTTTTTGTTCAAGGGAACAATAGGTTGGTGTTAAAAATTATGAATGATTGTTTTCCCATTTTGGAAGTTTGTGAAATTTTGTGGTACATCAATGAAACTACCCATTATTAGTGTTTGAGCTTATTCATGTACTGTAGTTTCTTGTTTTTTTTTTATGTTGTAGAGTTTTCTGTTCTTCTTTATTTAAAAGTTTGTGAAATTATATGGTACCAGGAAATATCTTAGGAATAACCTATTATTACCATAATGTTAACTTGTCTATACACTATGCCTTCTTTTTTTTACATTTTAGGTCTCATGAGTTACGATCCAAGATTCTTTCATTGCAGTTACTTCTATCCATTCTGCAGAATGCAGGACCTGTTTTCAGGACAAATGAGATGTTTATTAATGCTATTAAGCAGTATCTGTGTGTTGCACTCTCAAAAAATGGAGTCTCTTCTGTGCCAGAGGTTTTTGAGCTTTCCCTTTCCATATTTCTTACTTTGTTATCAAACTTCAAGACACACCTAAAGATGCAAATTGAGGTATGTTCTGCATTAAGGCGTTATTGCACTTTGATTTGTTTCATGTTAAGTCAAATGATTAATACACTGGAAAGTTTTTCAGAATGTGAAATATCTGTATATTATGTGTATTTATCTTTTTATTCACTCATTCAACTAACATGTACCTACAAAGTGCTAAGCACTAGGTGAGCACTAAGAATGCAAAATCAAATTAAGACACAGCCCTACCTTCAAGGAATTTGCACTAGTTGTATGAATAATTCTAGTTGTCTGGAATTAACTTGGTCCTCACAATAACTTTGCCATTGTGTATATAGTATGTAATAGTGTTTTTGGTTATCTTAAAAGAAAGCTCAAAATATATACTTTGTGTACATGGTTTTAAGTCATTCGAGTTTTAACAATTTAAAAAGGTGATTGAGAAGGGTTATTTTTTTATTTTAGGACATTTGAAATTTTAATTTTTGCTTTATATATTTTTTCTAATGTACTTATTGTATTCCTACACATTTTTGAAAATAAAATAACTGTCATGTGGTTCTAAAGTATCTTCAGATGTCCTTTACCTGGGTAGAGTGGCACCTGGTTTGGTGATACTTGTCTTGAATCAGCCAGGGACAGAAAAACTCCTTGTTTATCCCAGCTTGGCTTTAGGTCTGTGCCCATGCCTGGCTAATGCCTTGGACCATGTGGATTACTGAGGAAAATAAATAAATCATAAAATAAAATATTTCCAGAGATTTACCAAAACTGAATTAGGGAATCTTCCAACCATGTCTGCATGTATCATGCAGGTGTAGAAGTTACTGATCTTTTGTTTTCACCTTCAAATAATTCAGTATTTTAAAATAGTACTTTATGTTTTGGTGATTTAATGGATACCTTTTCCAGCTTGTCATTTGTTATAATATTGTTTGGGTTGGGACATTGTATATTTTACAAAAACTCACTTTCATGCTGGTCAACTTTCACATTCACTTTATATTTGGTATGACATACAGTTTACATAATAATTTTTAATAATCTTATATTTAATCCTAACTCAAGACTAATAATTCATTTCCTCATAGGAAAGGATAAATTATTTTCCCAGAGTTTGTAGATGGTAAGATAGTCATATCTTTATTAATGTTCTGTAGTATCTATTTAAATTCATTTAGAACATTATTATGGGAGTGATGCAGAATAAGGCCTTGGTAAATTAAGTGAAACATTGTTCAATTTGGACCATATTTTTGGACAGGGAACAATTTCTGGCCCATACATGGTGTCAAATTTAAGAAATTTGTCATATGTCTACTAAAATAATACAGGTCATTTAACCAAAACAGTTGTTATTTTTACACAGTTTTTTTTTCTCATTATCTTTAAGAACTAAAAATAGACTTTAAAAAACTTTTGGAACCTTTGCTTATATAACCAGCTAAAAGTCTCTCATTTGATAGAGACTTAAGTACTATTAGTAGACTGTGTGAAATATAACTTCTTACAGAATCAATATCACAAACATAATTTAAGTTGGGATTACTATTTTTATAGAGTAAATTTTATATACAAAGTTTTTGTTAAGGACAAATTTAAAGAGAAATACTTCAAGAAAGTTCCTGTCTGTTCATGGATGGTAGGCTCTTATTACAAAATTATTGTAATGTTTTTTAAAAGAGATCAAGTTTATTTCACTCTGCATTGTCTCTTAAGGGGAGATTATGAGGATAAAAGAAGATAAGTGTAGATATGCTTTTGAAAATACTAAACATTCAAATGCAAGAGAAGCTGTGTTGCTGTTAGAGAAAGCTCAACGTCTGAAAACATAAATTGCAAAACAAAATTGGGATGTTAAGTGAAGATTCATTTAATGAGAATATTCACTTCAGAGTTTCTATAATGTGGTTTTTCCATGGGCATTAACTTATATATCTGTTTCTGAAAATACAGTTTTAAATCATCACAGTTACTGACTACTAGAAAATATGTGCATATTGGATACTGTACAACTGCTCAGACCTTGGAATCAAATTGGATACTGCCACCCTCATAACCATTTCTTTATTGATTTTGATTCAGTACCTGCTTTTTTAAAATATATTTTTATTGATTTCAGAGAGGAAGGGAGAGGGAGAGATAGAAACATCAATGATGACAGACAATCATCGATCGGCTGCCTCCTGCACGCCCCGCACTGGGGATCAAGCCCGCAACCCAGGCATGTGCCCTTGACCAGAATCAAACCAGGGACCCTTCAGTCCGCAGGCCGATGCTCTATCTACTGAGCCAAACCGGCCAGGGCTCAGTACCTGCTTTTTATCATAGCAACCACTAAAACCTAAGTTTGCAAAAATAATGATGGCTTTGAAAGGAATGTAGTGAGATCTAACTGATCTAATGACACTGAACAATTTTGCAAGGTGTCCAACAGATGTATTTCTCTGTGAATTTTATCTTAAAAATTCTCATGGCCGAAACCGGTTTGGCTCAGTGGATAGAGCGTCGGGCTGCGGACTGAAGGGTCCCAGGTTCGATTCCGGTCAAGGGCATGTACCTGGGTTGCAGGCACATCCCCAGTGGGAGATGTGCAGGAGGCAGCTGATCGATGTTTCTCTCTCATCGATGTTTCTAACTCTCTATCTCTCTCCCTTCCTCTCTGTAAAAAATCAATAAAATATATTTTAAAAAAAATTCTCATGATAACCCTCTGAGTTTGTTGTAGCATTCTGGGGCACATTGGTGCAGTTTGAGAACTGTGGCCACGAATATTTATTGAATGCCTACTATATGCCATGCAGTGTGGACACTATTGTTGGCAGTAAAGACCTGGCTCCTACCTGCTTAGAGGTTACAGTCTTAGAGGAAATATGACATTAGGCAAGTACTAGAAATGTGTTGAGTTTTATGAAAGAAAAGCACATTACAAGGGTACCTTATCCAAATTGGGGAGGCATGTTAATCATCGTTCATTGTAAATATGAATTTCTAGGTTCATTATACATATCCTATATAATAAAAGCCTAATATGCTAAGTGTCCGGTTGTCCAGTTGTCTGGTTGTCCCTTCAACCAATCAAAGCGTAATATGCTAATGATATGCTAAGGCTGCTCAACTGCTCGCTATGATGTGCACTGACCACCAGGGGTCATAAGTCGACTGTTTGACCAGTGCTATGACGTGCACTGACCACCAGGGGTCAGACACTCCTACCGGTAGGTTAGCTTGCTGCTGGGTCCAGCTGATCGGGACTGAGCAAGACGGGCTGGACATGCCCTGGAACCCTCCTGCGGTCCCTCCCCGGCTGGCCAACCACTGGTGTCTCTCCCCAGCCCTGATCGTGCACTGGTGGGGTCCCTCAGCCTGGCCTGCACCCTCTCGCAATCTGGGACCCCTTGGGGGATGTCGGGGAATCGGTTTTGGCCCAATCCCGCAGGCCAGGCTGAGGGACCCCTCTGGTGCACGGGCCTCTAGTGTTCCATAAGTGTTAATACAGTATGTTGTTTCTGATTTACTTTTTCAGCCATCCCCTCTAAGTCACAGTCACTTTTCCAAAATAAATTTGAATCTGAAAATTCTTAGCTCTTAAATTGAAATTTATTTAATTAGGTTAGCTCCTTTGTGTTTGACATTATTTGGCCTAAAAGAATAGTGAAAATAGTTTGTAGTTTTCAGACAATGGAGATTTCCACTTGTGTGAGTAATGATAAAAATAGTCCATGAGAATTGGATAATTAGATACTTTTTAAAAAAATTTTTTAAAATATATTTTATTGATTTTTTTACAGAGAGGAAGGGAGAGGGATATAGAGTTAGAAACATCGATGAGATGAGAGAGAAACATCCATCAGCTGCCTCCTGCACACTCCCTACTGGGGATGTGCCCGCAGTCAAGGTACATGCCCTTGACCGGAATTGAACCTGGGACCCTTGAGTCCGCAGGCCAATGCTCCATCCACTGAGCCAAACCGGTTAGGGCATTAGATAATTTTTATTATGTGGACTACACATTACTTACTTTTAAAAGTAGGAACAATTAGGTTTGCTCAGTATTATAATGTCTGAAAAATATAGGGTGGGGCAAAAGTAGGCTTACACTTGTTTGTATGGAAAATAGTACAATAATTAATAATAATACAAGAATAAACTCTGTGTTTCCCATACTCACAACTGTAAACTTGCTTTGGCCCACTCCATCTGACTGATGAACAGAATATGGTTTATGCTTTCTGGGGTGTTAAAATGAATTATGAGTTATATTCGTTTTGTAAATATGTTCAGGAAATTATTCAGAGGAACTCCAAATCTTTGTAGACTTCTTTTGTAGTGGCTGTGTGATAGCAAACAAATTAATGTGAAGTACAGTGCTCCTACTGCAAGGGCTCGTTTCACTCACCCACCTAGTGGTTTTAGTCCTGATGTTTCAGAGATGGACTCAAAAGAGTTGACTCCAGAGGAACCTGGATCCTAGTCTCTGTTCTGCAACTTTGGGATATTTAAAAAGTGTTCACATTTATGAATTATAAGCAATATTTTAAAACAAATGTTTTCCCCTAATCACAGGTGTTCTTTAAAGAAATTTTCCTATATATTTTGGAAACTTCTACCAGCTCGTTTGACCACAAATGGATGGTTATTCAGACATTGACAAGGATTTGTGCAGGTATTTGAAATTATCCATATTATCTCTTTCTTATAATGAGATATTTAAAAGGTTGAATATACTCATATACTAGATGCCCTTTGTTAATTAATATATTGTATTGTTACAGATGCTCAGAGTGTAGTGGATATTTATGTAAACTATGACTGTGACTTAAATGCAGCAAATATATTTGAAAGATTAGTAAATGATCTGTCAAAAATTGCTCAAGGCCGGGGCAGTCAGGAACTTGGTATGAGTAATGTTCAGGTAAGAACTTTAAAAACATTTTCAAATTTAAACTTTGCCAAGGAAGTGCTATGTGTTTTGCTTAAAAGATCTTGTGTGTATTCTTATTCTGAATTATTCTGTAGGAATTAAGCCTGAGGAAAAAAGGTTTAGAGTGCTTAGTGTCGATTTTGAAGTGCATGGTTGAATGGAGTAAGGATCAGTACGTGAACCCCAACTCTCAGACAACTCTTGGTAAGGTGACATTTTGAGTATAATTCTTCATCATTTAAGCAAATGATACTTTGGAGGCTAGTTGCAGATGCCATTAAACCAGTTTCATGATGTCTCTATTCATTTAGCTGATGAAGAAGCATTGTCTGTAACTTAAATAATGAGCTTTAAAATAATGAATTTCTTAACTTAGTTATCCAAACTTTACTCTTTCTAGAAGTATTTTGAATCCTATATAATAAAATCCTAATATGCAAGTCATCTGAACGGCACCAGTTGCTATGACGCGCACTGACCACTAGGGGGCAGATGCTCAACACAGGAGCTGCCATCTGGTGGTCAGTGTGCTCCCACGGGGATGCGCTGCTCATCCAGAAGCCCGGCTCATGGCTGGTGAGTGCACCGGCAGTGGCAGGAGCCTCTCCTACCTCCACAGCAGCACCAAGGACCTCTCGGGGTTCCCGGACTGAGGGATCCTTCCTCCCGCCCAGTGCATGAATGTTGTGCACTGGGCCTCTAGTATTATATAAAAGTGAAGCATATTTATGCAACTTTGTTAAAGTATAGTTATAGAAGAAATATATAAAAGTAAGTATGTTATAAGAAGATGGAATTGTTTGTGCATGTTTGAGATTTATCCTTACTCAGAGAAAATCTCATAGTTGCAGGGCTACCTGGTGTTATCTTAGTCAAGTTCCTATAGGAAAACTGGTGGTCATGAGCTGAGAGCTGAAACCCAGCAGACACTCAGCACTGTGACTGCAAAAGGAACTCTTTTTAACGATGTAAATTGTACATGTATATATGGCACCTAATATTTTATTTGTATTAAACAGATATCTAAGCAGCAGTGAAATATCTTGCCAATATCTTGAATTTTTTTTTACCTTTACTTTTTTTTTCTTTGAGTAATTTACTGTATCAATTTTTCTACTTACAGGTCAGGAAAAACCCTCAGAACAAGAGACAAGTGATATCAAACACCCTGAGACAATAAACAGATACGGAAGTTTAAATTCCCTGGAGTCAACATCATCATCAGGAATAGGCAGCTACAGCACACAGATGTCTGGCACTGATAATCCAGAACAGTTTGAAGTCTTAAAACAACAAAAAGAAATAATAGAACAAGGGATAGATTTGTGAGTGTCTGATTTTAAAGAGGAATTTTCTTGGATATCCCTCTACCTGTACTGTGCCACCATTGCCCTGGGTTTCTCTGAATCTTTGGAATATTTTTATTTTCTTCTTATCACCACCTTCTAATGAGTAAAACAGGGCAAAATCTTGCTGACTTCTGCTGGCTCCTTAACCAGCTCCCTTTTTCATTGCAGTCTAGCCCAAACAGACTCTGTAATGCACATTAAATTAATTTTGCACCACATTTTATATGCTGTTTTATGCATCTGCAGTTTTGTGTTATTTAGTTCAGTTTTAAAATCCCCCAGTATATTTCCTAAGCAGGTGACAGCTAAAAAAACTTAAAGTATGAAACTAGTTAGTGTTGTTCCTTTATAGGTTTTATATTTTCTTCGCCTGGGTTACAAATGTGCTACTTTTGTTATTGATCCATTGTTGTTAATTTCTTTTTTATATGTTCATATGGTGATAATGACCCTTTCCAGTCTGGATACTAACCTGATAGCAGCCTGCTTCTGGACTATTTCCCATCTAAGTACTGCCATTCTGCTGTCCCTCCTACTGCCCATCTCTTTTTTCAAAGAGATGCTATAAGGAAAATGAACTTGTTGGCCTTTTTCCATGAATCTAGCTACTGTAAACTATTAAAAATTCCCTGTTTGTTTAGTCAGCTTGCTCCTTCTGTTTTAAAGCATTTCTTCCTGAATCTTAAGCAATGCCTTTTGATGAATGCCTTTTTTACAGTTATTTGTACGTTTTTTAAAATTGACAAAATGTACACATATTCTTTGTCATAAAATTATAAATCTCACAAAATTGCCTCAAGAAGTTGCCATTAATACTTCATTCTAATTTTTCTGTCATTATTTACAAATTGTCGTGTGTTCCAGACATTATGCAGGGTCCTGGAATAAATGATAAATGAAACATCCCTTACTTATCAGGGGCTCAAGATCTAGTAGTGTAAGCAGATACTCATACTGAAGTTCGGCTGGTCACTCAGCAAACACATGTTTGGTACTTGGGACTGTGTGCCAAGAACCATGGAGACACTGGTCCTTGTGTTCAAGATTACAGTCTGAATCTTGGCAAAACATTCTTTTTAACTGGTACTGTGTAAAGTCCATAAGAGAGTGTTGTACAAAGTACTGCCGAGGTATGATAACTCTCGTAAAAGTACTTAGCCGTGAGAGGGAGTTGTCATAGGACTTTAAAGTGAAGGTTCCCTGCTGTCAGCCACTAGCCTCCAGCCCTCCTTTCAGCCATTAGACTTGCTTTCTGCCTCAGACTTCCATGGAATGCTTTCCTGTGGCTGTGCTCAGTGCACTCTTTCACAGCTGTTCCTTCCATGACACCGCTCTGTCCCGTCCCTTCTTCCAGTTTGATCATGCCATCTCAGTCTTGGTCTAGGCTGTTTATCTCCTGCATATCTTTTAGCATTTTAAGGGTTCTGTCCCTCAGTCTTTATCTTACTTTGTATCTTCTCCTAGATCAGTGGTTCTCAACCTTCTGGCCCTTTAAATACAGTTCCTCATGTTGTGACCCAACCATAAAATTATTTTTGTTGCTACTTCATAACTGTAATGTTGCTACTGTTATGAATCGTAATGTAAATACCTGATATGCAGGATGGTCTTAGGCGACCCCTGGCATTGGCGTACTATTGAAGGATTTTAAGCAGAGAGCAGCAGCAGCCGATTTCCTCTTTTGGAAAGATGACTTGTCAGCAGCCTGAAGGACGGATTAGAATGTGAACAAAACAAGAGATAGTCTAAGAATGCTTGCAATACCCAGGTGACAGGTGATGAAGTACCAAAGTAATTATTGGTACAATAAAAGTAGAAAGTAAATGATTTGGAAAGAAAGAGGTGACATTTAAATAGGATCTTTAAGCATGAAGGAGAGTTCCCCCGTGAGGGGAGCAGGTGAAGGGCATGCAGAGGAAATGGGCCGCAAATGCATGGTGTTTAGGGAATGAGACAGGGGATGTGGGAGTAGATGAGAAGAGGGGATGAAAAATGAATGAGCTATATTAAGAAATGTTTTATGTGGCAGTCTAATCATCAATTTGGACTTTATTTTGAAAACATTGGGTATCTACAGGTCTTTTTTAATAAAGGAAATAATGCTGTCAGATTATAGATTAAAACAGTCACTGAATTCAAGTTCTGTACTTTAAAAGCAGGAAACTTAGAATTAATAGGTGGAAAACTTTGCATAGTATATTTTTATATTTTCATGCATAGATTATATTAAATAAGTTTCTATTTTCTCAATGCTATTAGAAAATCAATTTACTAAGGTCTTTTCCAGGAATACAAATGGTTTTCTATTTATGATGTCGCTATTAACTTTAATATCATCTAGGTTTAATAAGAAACCAAAGAGAGGAATACAGTACCTCCAAGAACAAGGGATGCTTGGCACTACACCTGAAGATATTGCTCAATTCTTACATCAAGAGGAAAGATTAGACTCTGTAAGAGTACCATTTTAGTTCATTCTAACCTTTTCTATAAAATTTCTTTTTAAGTTAATAATGATATGTATTGTTGCCCTCCCAAGTATGCAAGTAAAACTTAAAGAATAACCGTAGGTATTCTTAATTTTGCTTTTCAATTTTTTAAACTCAAAAGAATATCTTGGGGTTTTTTTTTATATATAAACACATTCAGTATGTTTAACTTATAGCTTCATGTTTGAAGTAGTTAAACCTGTAGTCAAAAACTGTGGGTATTATGGATTTTTCTGCTTTTTAAATGGCTGTCTGGCAAATGTTCCATTAGGAAATCAATTTGTCTTTTGTTCTTTAGACTCAAGTGGGTGAATTCCTGGGAGATAATGATAAGTTTAACAAAGAAGTCATGTATGCATATGTGGACCAACATGACTTTTCTGGAAAGGACTTTGTTTCAGCCCTTCGAATGTTTCTGGAAGGATTCCGTCTTCCAGGGGAAGCTCAGAAAATTGATCGATTGATGGAAAAATTTGCTGCAAGATATCTAGAATGCAACCAAGGGTAAGCAAGATTCAGATTCTTACTGGTTGCCAACTATCAGGAGATTCATAATCCTCTGCCCCCAGGAAACTTAGATTGTCTGTGATCGGGAGGTAATCAGATAGTTCCATTTAAAAATTGTAATGTGAGATAGAACATAAATCCTGAAAAAGTAAATTAAATGTGCTTTGGGGCCGTAACCGGTTTGGCTCAGTGGATAGAGCGTTGTCCTGCGGACTGAAGGGTCCCAGGTTCGATTCCGGTCAAGGGCATGTACCTTGGTTGTGGGCACATCCCCAGTGGGGGGTGTGCGGGAGGCAGCTGATCGATGTTTCTGGCTCTCTGTCCCTCTCCCTTCCTCTCTGTAAATAATCAATAAAATATATTTTTTAAAAAAAGTGCTTTGGGGTTTGAAGTGACTAATTTAATGAAACTGTAAAACAATAAAAGTTTATAACATGATACATTTATTTTTTCAGACAAACCCTGTTTGCTAGCGCAGATACTGCTTATGTTCTGGCTTACTCAATTATTATGCTGACCACAGATCTTCACAGTCCACAGGTATGTTTTCTTCCAAGCCAGTTCTATAATAAATAATACAAATTAAGTACTCTGAGTTCTTTTGAATTTAATAAGTGATAGTTAAAATTTTAATGTTGTTTAGTCAAATATCCCAGTTTAGTGATTGGTTTAATTTAATGTAGTATACATTTACAAATGCAGTTTCTGGTAGTTATTCTAATTAGACTTTTAAATATCTGTAAGATAGATCTATATTTGTCTGTCTCAAGATTAACAGCTGTATAAAGCTTAAGGTAAATTTTAATCTAAGAATGTGATATGGTTCTTCTGCCTATACTTAATTGCAACATGAAAAAACACTATATATAAACTGTCTTCTTTTTTTTTTACATTTTAAACTTAAACATTAGAGTGATTAGTATAGTGATTCTTCCTGTGCCTGTCACCCAGCTTCCACAGTTATCAACTCAGGGCCAATTTTGTTCTATTTATATCCCCCTCTCTTTCCAGATCATTTGGAAGCAAATCCCAGGTATCATATCATCTCATCTATATTTATTTCATTATATATCTCTGAAAGAGAAATATTCTATTTAAACATAATTCCAATACCAGTACACAGAAAAATTAACAATACTTTTAAAATATCAGGTATCCATTCCCTAGTCCAGTGATGGCGAACCTTTTGAGCTCGGTGTGTCAGTATTTTGAAAAACCCTAACTTAACTCTGGTGCCGTGTCACATATAGAAATGTTTTGATATTTGCAACCATAGTAAAACAAAGACTTATATTTTTGATATTTATTTTATATATTTAAATGCCATTTAACAAAGAAAAACCAAACAAACAATGAGTTCACGTGTCACCTCTGACACGCGTGTCATAGATTCACCATCACTGCCCTAGTCAGTGGATAGAGCATCAGCCTGCGGACCAAAGGGTCCCGGGTTCGATTCCAGTCAAAGACATGTACCTTGGTTGCAGGCTCCTCCCCGGCCCGGGCCCTGGTCAGGGCACCTGAAGGAGGCAACCAATCAATGTGTTTCTCTCACATTGATGTTTCTCTCTGTCTTCCCCTCTCTCTCTTTCACTCTCTTTAAAAATCAGTGGAAAACAAAAACAAACAATAAATAAATAATAAAATAACAGGTATGCAGGGAGTATTCAAATATTATTTTCCTCATAAAATTTGTAATTCCTTTTTAAATGTTAAGGAATATAACTTGATTTCTGATATTCATTTGCAAACACTTATTTTAAACATTTTAGGTATTTTATGCTTAGTTTTCAAAAACATGCTTGGGTATCCTTGGGGAAAATTACCTTTATAAATTAATCTATTTCCAAAAATTTATTTGTACTTTTTAGGAATAATGCAGCATATGCTATTTACTATTTTTAGGATGTGAAATAAACTATATGCTTTTTCCTAATCTGAGGTGTATTGAAAAATTAAAACCTATTTAGTTTGAGATTAAGCTTGGCAATACAGGGAATTTTTTTTTGTGTGTGTGTGTGTATTTTGAGATGTTTAAAGCAGGGTTGATATGGAAAGTATATACCAAATGTATAATGGGAGAATTACAGAGTTGTGGATACCATACAGAGTTGTTCCTAGTTTTAAACACCAGAATTCAACAACTGTGCATTTACCAGAATTACTTGATTTTATATAGACCTTTATATAAAATTTAAGAGTTTACGCATTTAAATATTCCTTTCTCATATTACTGACAGTGTAGTAAAAGCAGCCCACTTTTAGGCTTTTCATTGTCTAGCACAGCCGTGGGCAAACTACGCCCGCGGGTCGGATTCGGCCCGTTTGAAATGAATAAAACTAAAAAAAAAAAAGACCGTACCCTTTTATGTAATGATGTTTACTTTGAATTTTATTAGTTCACACAAACACTCCATCCATGCTTTTGTTCCGGCCCTCCAGTCCATTTTAAGAACCCACTGTGGCCCTCGAGTCAAAAAGTTTGCCCACCCCTGGTCTAGCACAACACTTTTCCCATGGGTTTATAAGGCAGTGTACATTTAAAGACTTACTTGGATATCTTTTTATTTTTTCCATCATCATTTATGCCCTCCCTCCTCCACCCCTAGACCACTATCACTGTATTGTTGTCCATGTCCATGAGTTCTCTCTCTCTCTTTTTTCTTTTTTGCTAAATCCCTCCACACACCCCCAACATCCTCCACCCACCCCCCTTCCACTGTCCCCCAGCTGTCTGCCTGCTCTCTATCTATGACTCTGTCTCTATATATCAGAGTTTCCTATCTGGTTTTTCTGTCTAATCCAAAAGTAGAATTATGTTTTACACTACCTCCCTTTGTTTTTAGAATGTTGTATTTTTAAAGAATTTGGTTCTATAAATGAATTATTAATGTTATGTGCATCTGCGTCATGTCTTCCTATACATATGTACCTTCTCATGAAAGTTATTTTATTTTATTTTTTTAAAATATATTTTATTGATTCTCCACAGAGAGGAAGGGAGAGAGATAGAGAGTCAGAAACATCGATGAGAGAGAAACATCGAACAGCTGCCTCCTGCACATCTCCCACTGGGGATGTGCCCGCAACCCAGGCACATGCCCCTGACCAGAATCGAACCCGGGACCCTTCAGTCCGCAGGCCGACGCTCCATCCACTGAGCCAAACCGGTTTTGGCTGAAAGTATTTTAAAGAAATATTAAAACTGCCTTACATAGTATCAGATTGTTAAAAGTTTCTGGACACATGTCAGTTAGGGAGTGTTAAATCTTGGGAACAGCGTCCCGTCTTGATTGCACTAGTTTCTGTCTGTAGAACATGTGCTGGTCTGGCAGTGGTAGCTTATTGTCATGTGGCTCCTGTCAGACTGCTGGCATCATGTGCTGATATGCAGCATGCCGCTGTGCATATGGGTTCCTACAAAGCTAAGTTGCTGGTTAGAAAATTGAACCCATAATTATGACCCCATATGATATACACTTTAAGACTATATGAACTGTAACAAATGACATCGTTTTTAAAGAACACTTTAGCCCTAAGAAGTTTGGCTCAGTGGATAGAGCATCGGCCTGCGTACTGAAGGGTCCCAGGTTCAAGGGCACATGCCTGGGTTGCAGGCTCGATCCCTAATAGGGGGTGTGCAGGAGGCACCAATGAATGATTCTCTCTCATCATTGATGTTTCTGTCTCTTTCCCTCTTCCTTCCTCTCTGAAATCAATAAAAATAAAAAAAGAGAATACTTTAAAAGAATCCCTAAAATGAATTCTGCTCATTCTTAATTGTTTTCAAAGTTAAAATATAGGTGAACTTTAACAAGTCATTTATGTTTCTTTTTCACCTAGAATATTTACAGTTAAATTACCTTTTATATATAGAGTGTCAGCAATTTTTTTTAAATTTTGAGGTATATTTTGAACACATTTTTGTCTTAATCTTTATCATTAGTAACAACTGGCTTTGATTCATGTGTATATTAGAGCAAGTTGAATTAGCATATGCCAGGATGGGTTTTTTTCTACATTGCTGTCATTTTCTATGAATTTTTTATTTTAATGTATGTTTTGTTGAATATTTTTCACTTCTTGCCCTCCAAGTATTTATAAATTCTCTCATAAGAGTATTTAAATTCTTAAAATATGGGTGAAAATTTTATGTTAATTTTTAGGAATTATAATGGCTTTTCATTTCTAGGTTAAAAATAAAATGACAAAGGAACAGTACATTAAGATGAATAGAGGTATCAATGACAGTAAAGACCTTCCTGAAGAGTATCTATCAGCCATCTACAATGAAATAGCTGGCAAAAAGATATCATTGAAAGAAACGAAAGAATTAGCAATCCCTACAAAATCAAGTAAGCAAAGTAGGTATCCAAATCATTTGAATCCTGATTGCTCAGGTGGAAAAATATGGGTACTTGAAAGAGTTCTTCACTTAGGTTAGAGTATTTATTCTAGTGATAGTATTTATATACTATAGCATTTGCTGATATGATTGTATTTTTTCTCATTTGCTGAAGAAAGGTAGCTCTGGTCAATGACTAATGGAAAATGCTACATAATATGCATGGATTAGTGTATGTTTAATATACACGTGTCCATTTAGCAGTTAATCTCAGCACAGATTTGGAGGTCAGAGAGATTGGTCAGGAAACCCCAATAGTCAGACTTCAATTCTTAATCTTTGCTTCTGCCTCCTTATCAGCTACAAGCAGCATGTTTATATCTCTTCATATATCATCATAGATAAACAAGCTGAAAGTGGTGATTCAAGGATATGGGGAAGGTTAGGATTGTGAGATAGCTGTGGAGTTGGAAATCACTACTTCAGATGTGCCACAAATTGTATCACTGTAGAGTTCCTAGATCTAACCAGCATTAGGGGCCAGCTGTGGGCCTGGCTCCATTCTAGACTTTCTGTACATGTAGACAGTGGTGATGAAATGAGAGCTAAAATCTGATTACAGGAATGAGACCTGTGATGTGGCTTAAGAATATAACAGTAATATGGAAAGAGGACACCTTCCTTTCTGAGCTTTTCCACTTAGAAATGAACTCTCAGGTTTTATTTAACAGAGCAAGTTACAGTAGCAAAATTCTGTTGACAGAAGAGAAGCAAAAAGGCCTATGTGATGTATGTATTTGTAGAAGCTGATGAAGAATTACAAGATGAGAGTTGGGGGCTAGGGAGATGATTTTAAAAGGAAGAGTGGAGCATACTGGCCTTATCTTTTGGAGTAGTATGAGGAATGATCCTAAGGAATTTTAGTAAGTTCATCCTCATTTTATAAATGAGGAAACTAAAGTGCAGAGGTTAAGAAACTTAGAGTTTTAGAATTTATGAGCTGAGTTTGCCTAATGTAAAAATTTTTATTAAATCGCTACATCTAAAACCCAAACAGTGGCAAAGCCAGAGGTTGTACTAGGCATCCTTGACACTTATTGCAGTTCAGTACCAAGCAGCAGTTTACTTGGGTGTGTCGACTTCAGTTCTGCTTGTAACATTAAGTGTATTGACCAAGAGTTCATTTTACACCTGAGTTGATGCCAGTTCTCTGTTTTCTTCCTCAAACCTATTTTAACATCTTCCCATCACTCTTTCTATGGCCTGTTTCGTATGTGGTGGTAGCAAATTAGAGAGCTAGATACGGGAGGGAGATGGTGGTGTTCTGAAATACTAAATCATCCTGGAGTGTCAGGGCCATTGTTATCTTGTTAACTCAGGAGATACTATTCAAAGACGCCATTTCTTCTTACATCTCTTTTCCTATCCCAGGTTTGTATGTATTCTCTTCCCTCTTCATAGGTTTTCTACTTATCCCTGACTCCTAGTGCAGGATTTTTGCACTTTTCATTATTGGGTGAAATTCATTTAATATAAAATGAACCATTTTCTCCTGGCTGGTGTGGCTCTGTTGGTTGGAGCATCATCTCGTACACCAAAAGGTGGTGGTGGGTTTGATTCCCAGTCAGGGCACATACCAGGTTGTGGGTTCAGTCATCCAGTTGGGTGACTTGTGTAGGAGGCAGCTGATTCAAGTGTCTCTCTCACATTGATGTTTCTCTCTTTCCCTCTCTCTAAAATCAGAGTTTTAGAAAAAATGTTTTAAAAAATTAACCATTTTGAAGTGAACAATTCAGTGGCGTTTGGTCCATTCACCTGTTGTGCAACCACCACCGCTATCTAGTTCCGAAAAATTTTCATCCCCCCAAAATAAAACCCTGTTCGAATAAGCAGTTACTTCAGGTTCCCTCCCATTCCTTAGGCCCTGGTTATCCCAGTCTGTTTTCTGTTCCTATGGATTTACCTATTCTGAATATTTCATATGCGTCTAATCATACATTATGTGAACGTTTGTGTCTGACTTCTTAGGACTATTTTTAATTAGTGTATTGGTGGTAATTATTGTTTTGTAATAAAACATCAAAATAACGTTTTTAAATGCTTCCTATTTTAAATGCTAATGGTGGTTGTTTCAGATGTAGCCAATGAAAAACAAAGAAGACTTCTGTATAACTTAGAAATGGAACAGATGGCTAAGACAGCTAAAGCACTCATGGAAGCCGTGAGCCATGTTCAAGCACCTTTTACAAGTGCAACGCATTTGGAGCATGTGAGACCCATGTTTAAGGTACGAGTTACTAGTAACTTTTGGTGGCAGTAGACATTTACATATCATTTTGTTCAGCATATTTTTGACTTAAGGAAATATAATGACATATCCCATTGGTGTAGACCTCGAAACAAAAAGCCATGTTATTTAGGACATGGCAAATACAAAATGTATTCTTAAAGAGAATGACAAATGTATGCACTATTAGGGATTAATAGCTGTGTGATCTTAAGAATAGAAAAAGTTCAGAGAATGATCATTAATCCTTCGCCTGGTTTTCTCTAAATAAGTTTTATTTCAAACTTTAGGTAACTTTGGAGTTACCTCAAATTCCAAAGGATCTTCATTGAGCTGCTTGCTCTCTTTCAGTGCTTCTGGCCTAGGAACTAATATAATAGGAGGGTTCTGATATGCCTGGAGCCCAGAAAAAAAGAGTAAGGAATAGAAAGAAGCATTGTTTATTTTTATAGGTTGATCTACTAAGAATGGTACTGGTTCTTTAAAATGTGATTTCTCATTCCTTTTTCATTTCCTATTCTTTTTTTTCTACCCTTTCTTCAAATTCTAGAATGAGTAAGCAGTGCATCGTAAGGATCGTAGGGAAGTGGAGGGGAGTCTAGTTAAGTTTGGAAAGGGAAAATGGGTAAAGTACATTGCAGTTTGTGTGGTTAAGATGGTCTGTGGAAGCTAAAGATCATAATTTAAATTCTAATGCAGACTTCACTATACATATGTATGGGTGGTGAAAATGACTACAAGATTCCTGTGCTTCCTTTTAGGTGTAAAATTTTATAATTACTTTTACCCCTACTTCAAGGTCTAAGTGAGAATGATATTGCTAAAAGTTGATGGAGAATTATAGAATAGGAGGGGGGCTAAGGAGGTAATTTTAAAAGGAATAGTGGTGTATAACTGGCTTTATCTTTTGGAATAATAATAGAAAATCATGTTGAAATGTTATAAACACTTTTTCTTTATTATAAAATATACTAGAGGCCCGGTGCACAAAAATTTGTGCACTGGGGCGGGGGGGGGGGGTCCCCCAGCCCGGCCTGTGCCCTCTCGCAGTCTGGGACCCCTCGGGAGATAACGACCTGCTGGCTTAGGCCTGCTCCCGGGTGGCAGAGGGCAGGCCCAATCCCTAGGTGCAGCCCCTGGTCAGGCTCAGAGCAGGGCCGATTGGGGAGTTAGGGCGCCGCCCCGTCATGCACAGAGCAGGGCGGATCGGGAGGTTGCGATGCCACCCTCAGTCACGCTCAGGGTAGGGCCGATTGGGGGGTTGGGGCACCGCCCCCTGTCACACTCAAGGCAGGGTCGATGGGGAGGTTGCGGCGCCACCCCCTGTCACGCACAGAGCAGGGACCATCAGGGGGGTTGGGGCTCCGTACCCTGTCACGCACAGAGCAGGGCCAATCAGGGGGTTGGGGAGCTCCCCCCTGTCATGCACAGAGCAGGGCCCATCAGGGGGTTGGGGAGCTCCCCCCTGTCACGCACAGAGCAGGGCCCATCAGGGGGTTGGGGAGCTCCCCCCTGTCAAGCACAGAGTAGGGCCCATAGGGGAGTTAGGGCACCGCCCTCTATCACCCACAGAGCAGGGCCGATCAGGGGTTTGGGGCGCAGCCACTGTCATACTCAGGGCAGGGCCGATGGGGAGGTTATGGCTCTACCCTGTCACACACAGAGCAGGGCCTATGGTGAGG
>NW_005871125.1:1630509-1657380 GCF_000147115.1 Myotis lucifugus
CGGTGGGGGAGATTAGACACAGCCCTTATATCAACACAGAGCCGGGGCCGTCAGAGAGTTGAAAGGCAGACGCGTTCATCTTAGGGCCGAGAACGAATGGGGAGGTTATGACTCTATCCTTTCACCCTCGAAGCAGGGCCTATGGTAAGGGGGGAGGGGGGAATAGGGCGCCGCACCCTGTCACACACAGAGCAGGGCCAATCAGGGGGTTGGGACGCTGCACCCTGTCACACACAGAGCCGCAGGGCGATCAGGGGGTTTGGGCGCTGCCCCCTGTCACGCTGATCCGGTGCCAGGAGGCCTCGCGGCTCCGCTGATCCCGGTGCTGGGAGGCATATTACCCTTTTACTATATAGGATAGAGGCCTGGGGGCCGGCTGGTTTGCCCTGAAGGGTGTCCTGGATCAGGGTGGGGGTCCCCACTGGGGTGCCTGGCCAGCCTGGATGAGGTGATGATGGCTGTTTGCAGCTGGTCACACACCCTTCAGGGTGGGGGTCCCCACTGGGGTGCCTGGCCAGTCTGGGTGAGGGGCTGAGGGCTGCTTTCAGGCTGGCGGTTGTTGATTGAAGCTCCCAACCGCTCCTTTTTTTTATTTTATTCTGGGCCAGCTTTAGCTCTGGCTCTAGCTCTGAGAGCAGGTATCTGGTTTGTTTTGGTTCTATAATCGAAACAATGTATAACTCCAGCTCTGAGATCCCGGCCTATATTTGTTAGAATGTTTCAAACTGCCAGCTCAGAGGCCCGCAAGTCAGGCGGGGAACGTTGGAGTCTGCAGTCCCTGGAGCAAGCAAGCCTCATGTTCGCTTCCAGCTGCCTGGCTGCCAGCCGCCATCTTGGCTGACAGTTAATTTGCATAAGGATATGCTGATTAGCCAATGGGAAGGGTAGCGGTCGTACGCCAATTACCATGTTTCTCTTTTATTAGTGTAGATTTTATAAGGCAGCTTTTTTGTTTTGAATAATATTATACCCTTCTTTTGTTTTGTTTTTCAAATGTTTTTGTAAAGGGGGAGGCAGAAAAAAGCAAAATAAGGATCTAGCCATAATTCAGCCATTCAGAAAAAAACTTTTGTTAATATACTACTTTTTTATCTTAAACAGCTGTGATCGTATTATGTATAGAATTTTTTTATCTTGCGGTTTCTCACATAAGTATTTCCCTATATCATTAAGAATTTGTCAATAGATTTTATGATATGGATTAGTTATAGTTTATTTAAACATCCTCTAAGCACTGCCATTGTTCTCTTCAGACACCCTCATTTCTCACTCTTAATACTGTGCAATTATCCATTTACAGAAGCCAGAGTGATCTTTTTAAAAGAAAAAATGCAGTTTCACCTTCTTCCTTAAGGCTCTTCACTGACTTGGCATGACACTTGATGAAATTAGCACACTGAGAGGGTCTAGAGACCACCTGCCTTTCCAAACTCATTGCTAGAACTCTTCTGTTTCTTGTCTCTTACTGTGCTGCAGTCACACTGGCATTCTTTAGGCTTCTAGAATGTCCTAAATTATTTTCTCTCCAGAGCATTCTTATAAGCTGTGTCTTGTGTCTAGAATGCTCTTTTCTTTGCCTGTGTAGTTTCCACTTATAATGTTACCTTTTCAGAAAGTTTTGCTCTGACCCCTCTAATTCAAATTAGGTCCCTTTTCATAACATGCTATTCTTTTCCTTCATTGTATTTATAACCATTTGTATTTGTACATTTATTTTAATATGTGTATTAAAACATAAGGCTAGTATGCTTCTTTACTGTACTTTAAGCTCCACGAGGCAAGGGACTACATCTGTTCTGTTCACTTTTCCCAATATCTGGCACAGTTGCTCACTTGTAGCCAGTGCTCAATAATAAGCACTGACTGGGTCAGGGAATAAATGAGAGATTCCTAGAGTGCATTATACTATGAAGGGATATACACATTACTAGGAATCATTCTACAATTGGCAAGTTTTATTCTGTAAAGGTTTATACAATTATGAGTGGGCAATTTAATTTCACTGTCCCTGGATATTATTCAATGTGATTTGATTGGAGAAATCATTGTCTTTAATTTCTAATCGAGTTAAACATTTTTTACTGGCTTATGGACCATATACTTCCATAAAATGTTATACAGGGTTTCTAGTGGAATGTGTCATTTATTACTTCCATGTAGTACTTTATATTTTAAAAGTCCTGCACTTCATATGCTGCCCAAAGCTTCTCTTCACAGTGATAGTCCAGTTATTAAACAGGAGGAAGCTGAGTTTCAGAAAGATTAAATAAGTGGCAAAGCTAAGACTTGAAGTTAGGTACTGTGGTTTATGTTATTTGTTAGGGATTATACGCTTTATTTCTAAACTTTCTGCTGTTACAAGCAAAGTGTTGTGTTTTCCTTCATAATGCTAAAAACTTTTTAGATCTTTTAAACATTTTAGTTGTCATTTCTATAGCACACTCATACAAACATTTTTTCATCTGTATGGCTATATGGTTTATAGTTTTGCTTCATGATGACTTATTAAAAGCAAATACTCTCACATCAAACATGTCAAAGTCATACACGCACACACTAATCTCTATGTTTTGACATTAGCATGTTCAGCAGTCAAAGGGTAGCTCTTTTTTTGTTTGTTTTCCATTAAAAGTAGGTATTCAGTTTTTATAGTAAAATTTAGTGTTTGTTGGCTTTCACTGTCTATAATGAAGACATATTTTATTGAACTATATTTTTAAAGTATTGTTCAGGGTTATTGCTGACATGTCAATGTAAAGTATTTGACTGCAAAAAAAAAAAAAAAAAGGCTAAATGATGTCCAGGGATCATGCTTAAAGTAAAGAAAGTAATAGAATTGCTGCAAGTAGAAAATGCTAAAGGATTTTCTTGGAAATAAAAAGCCCATGATATTGCAAGGGAAAAGCTTGCAGAGAGAGATGAGTTCTTAAGTCAGGGGTATAAGTGATATCATTTTTGAATACTGATTATCCCATTTTATTGATGTGAATAATTTAGAAATGCTGCACTTAAAATATTCGTAATGCCTTCTACTGAATTTATGATCTTATTCTTTTATTTATTTAAGACCAGGCAGCATTAAATCGTTTTCTTTCCTTTTGTCTAAGAAAGCTTTCCAAATAGCTATGCTAAGAAATTTATTGCTTTTTTTTTTTCAGAACTTCAAGTTATTTATTGTCTGAAAGCCTTGAGAAATATGAATGTAGTATTATCATAATTTTTAATTAACACTTGATATACATGATATATTTTAAATTTTAATTTTCCCAGTTGGCTTGGACACCTTTTCTGGCTGCATTCAGTGTGGGTCTACAAGACTGTGATGATACTGAAGTAGCTTCTCTTTGCCTGGAAGGTATAAGATGTGCAATCAGAATTGCATGCATTTTCAGCATTCAGGTAATAAAGAAATTTGCCTTTGTAGTCAGTCTACTTATGCCATTACTATAGTTTAAATTATTTTTTTATGTTTGACTTAGGAAAAACGAATTTCAAGTTTATGATGTAATTTAAATCTTAATATTTAAGAATCTGAGAATCTATGACAGAGTAGTTCTATACTGATGTGCCTAAAATTCATAATAACTTTGGTTTGCAATTCTTCCCCAAGACTTGGAATTCCTATATGTTAATTTTGATATCTTATTTAAATAAATATGTTGCAAGTTCTTATTGAATCACACATATTTTCATATTTTATATACAGAAAGTAGGTTTATAATTGTTCATATAGAGAATAATACAATAATTAATAAATAATAATATAAGAATAAACTGTTTCATATATATATGTGTGTATGTGTGTGTATATGTCTTAACCCTCAGAACAAGTTTAAGGAAACCAGGTATATAGTACATAATTTTCATGAAGATAGCCCCTTCTAGTAATTTATATGCTTTGTCTGATAATAAATGTAGTCAAAGCTTGCTTTCTTTTTTTAAAACTGTTTTATATTTTATTATGAATGATAGGACTTAAAAAGCACAGTCTACTTGTAATGAAAAAGTGAGCAAGTTTATAAGTAAGGTTTCTGCTAGTTCACACAGTACTTTAAACAAATATTCAATGAATGTTTTTCTACTATATGAATTTATTAATAAAATTTCATCTTGATTTGACACCTTCACCTTTGTATTTTAGAAATTTTGTTTCATTTATCTTAAAAAAACACTCTAGTTTGAGGTATTGTATATAAGTTATGATTTGTCAGTTAAAAACTTACTAAACAAGTAAACAGTTTGTCATTAGGGAATTAAGGATCACTCTGTTGTGTTTACAACCATGTCAAGTATACTTTTCTCTTTTTTATAGCTGGAAAGAGATGCGTATGTTCAGGCACTAGCAAGATTTACCTTACTTACAGTGAGTTCTGGTATTACTGAAATGAAACAGAAGAACATTGACACAATAAAAACGCTTATCACAGTGGCTCATACAGATGGAAATTATTTAGGAAATTCATGGCATGAGGTATAAGCACTTTCTCTGTTTTCAGTTTTGTAATTTGATTTATAAAATAAGCTAAATATTCTATCACTGACATGCCTAAGTGTTTGGGGAGAAAATTAAGTACATTCGGGGTAGATACAGATAGCTTTTTATAATCTATATATATAAAAGCCTAAGCGACCAGAAGACCGGATGACTGACCAGTAGCTATGATGTGCACTGACCATCAGGGGGCAGACGCTTAACGCAGGAGATGCCCCCTGAAGGTCAGTGTGCTCTCACAGTGGGAGTGCTGCTCAGCTTGCAGATGGGCACCAGACGCTGGGCTGACGGCTAGGGAGTTCAGCTGTATGATCCTCTCCCGTGGACACTACCTCTACACGCACTAGTGGCAGCAGGCTCAATGGGGCCAGGATGAGTGGGAGCAGCAGGGTGCCCAGCCCGGGCTCAGGCTCCTCCCTGACCGCCTGCGGTTTTGAGCACTACTTCATACTGTGCGTGATCAACGAGAACAGCGGGCTGGAGCCTGATGAACTGGAGGGTAAGGCCAGGCTGCAGCGGTGCGGAGGTCCACTGGTCCCCGCAGGCCGGTGCACCGGGCCTCTAGTGATTTATAATGTAGCCTAAGTTTAAATCCTGGTTGCATACATTTAAATATATTTGCAAACATTTTTAACATGGAATTAAGTTTTTTCTTCTTTTTTAAAATTAAGATTCTGAAGTGCATCAGTCAGTTGGAGCTTGCACAACTTATAGGAACTGGAGTGAAACCTCGGTACATTTCTGGAACAGTGCGAGGCAGAGAAGGATCTCTTACTGGAACGAAAGATCAGGCTCCTGATGAATTTGTGGGGCTAGGGCTGGGTGAGCATTTTACAAATTATTTCTATGAAGTATCAAAAATTGTTTAACTTGTTCAATCTAAGTAACTTTATTGTAGGAATGAAATATAATTGGAGGGATATGATAAAATGCCCATTGGCTATCGTTCTGAGGAAAAGCAAGATGAATGTATAGAGAACTAAGTCTTTTTGCCTGAAATAGTTTGCAACATTAAATGAGGTTTACTCTTAATCTCATAGTTGGGGGTAAAAGAAAGGTACAGATTAAAGTTACTGCTTTTAAGACTAAGTAGGTAACTTAAATGAGTGAAGGCTTGTATAAGATTGTAAATAGTAAGGGCAGTTGGAGAAAGCACTCACATTCAGGTTTTTTAAAGTACTGTGCAGACCTACCTAAATTCTTCTGCCACTATGGAAACTTGCCCATGGTTTCCCGTTTGCTCAGTCTGGCCAGGAACTTCCAGATTTAACCCAATAGAAAAAAAGGAAAATATTAATGGATACAGGAGAGCCAAAGGCCATGCATTTTTAGTCATAAATGGAAAAAAGTTTCATCAGGGAAGAGGCAAAGTTTAGACTGTCTTTCACTTTGAATACTATACTTTTGGGTTTGAATTCTGCAAATTTCTTCCTGACTGTGTGCAATTAACTAATTCTCTGAGCTTTGGTTTCATCTTTTTCAAACTAATGGTAATATCTACTTATAGAGTTGTTAGGATTAAATAAGAATATATATAAATGGACTTGGTATGTAGGCAAATCTATTAATGGTTTCTGGATTATTCTCTGTCCTTATTCCCCACCCCACTTTAACCAAGAAAACTAGAGACATGACTTAGCAAGAAGGAATACACCTGAGATCTAGGAGTATTTACCTTTTAAAGCTTTGTACTGTAACATTATATTTCTGGAAAATTTCTCTTTTTATCTTTTAGTGATTTCTCTGTTGTTGCTTGCAGTAAAAATTCTTAGGAAATCCAAAAGAATTTCAAGCTTGAAAAACGATCCATAGGGAAAGAAGTAAAGACCAGGACCATATGTGGCTTCAAGTTGGACTGGGACAGTTAGTTCCCAGTGGTTATCCAACTGTGTCAGCCAGCAGTGCAGTCTGTACCTCAGTTGTGTCTTAGATGCTGTGGTTCTGGGTGATGCAGTTGTAGACCTAATAACTTGGTGACCCAGCAGCAGGATTTAGAACTGCCTGAGCACCTGCATGGTGACTTATATAATCTGGAAGTCTGACTTGGAACATTAGAACTATAATTACTCCAGAAGATAGCACAAGATACAGATGAAAAATGTTTACAGGCAAGTGAAATGAATGTGCAATGATTGATTCAATAGCTTTTGAAAGGCCCTTTTTTTTTTTTTTTTTTTTTTTTTTTTTAAGAACTAAGGAGTGTGGGAAGGCCAAAATAATGACAAGTACAAATTGCCAAGGCTCCGTTTTGCCAAGCAACAGAAGTAGGTTACACTAAAAATAAAATAGCAGTGAAGTTTTTTATCTCCTAAAAGTTTAATCAAACAATAAATAATGCATGCTGATAACATTTACTATTAGTATATTTGGAAGTGAATTAAAATTAATTTGATCATTGTGCCGTTGTGCCATTTAGGTTGCAAGGATATGAGATGGTCTGCCTTATTCTTTCAGGAGAAGTGCATTTACAGAAAAATACACACTTTTTGGGATCTGGAAGTGAAATAAAAATGTCAGACTTCCAAGCCATTCAAGTAACCAACCATACTCTTCTACCTCTTTCATGCTTTATCTAGGCTTTCTCTTATATTATCTACCTCTTTTAGCCTGCCCCATTTTCCACTCACTCCTGATAGATCAGGTCTCTCATTTTTGAGTCTACATCCAAGAGAGAGCCAGTCTTTTGACTTGGCCTGTTAGGCAGAGCTCGCCTTTCAGGCCATCTCATTGGTTAATCCCATGTAGCAGATGTTCACCCCTGTACATCTGTGCCCTGTCACCTACCCAGACAACAGATGCTTTCTTCAGCAGGATGCTGTAGTCAGAATTAAGGCTAGATGATGTAGAACAGACAATCAAGTTGGTTTAGTCTGTATGTGTATGTGTGTGTGTGTGTGTGTGTGTGTGTGTTTAAATAATATCCTTTATTAACAGCATTTAATAATGCACCAAGTATTAGTTTATATACCAAGTATTAATTTTTGCACCAAGTAAGTTATGCACCAATATAAATTATGCACAATTTATTAATGTACTAAGTATTTCATTTTAGCCAAGTTGATAGGGCTGGGTATATATTTATCTGATTGATCCACTTGCACACTTCCAGTACGTTATATATGCTGCTCCTTCTACCTGAATTGCTTTTCCTCTTGTCTCCTTTCCCACATGATCATCCTTCTGGGTCCAACTTAAATTAATATTTCATATTTGAAACCTTCCCATGAGTTAACATCCCCATTCTCCTTTATCCCATCAAAATTAATTATATTTAGCAAAATTTGTATTATATATAATTAGTTTGTTTCAGTCATGAAGTAATCATTACATTGTATTAAAGTTGGTTGTAAGTTGTGTCTCTCCTGGTAAATTGTTAACTCTGAGGACAGGACATCTTTTTTACTTTGTTCCGTTGCTAGAATAGAATTGAGTCCAGCTAGTTTAAATAATGTCATCTATTATGTTTCCATTCTTAAAGGCATTTATTGAGTATCTGGTCAGTCAAGTCAACAGTATTTATTGAGCATCTGCTTTGCACTTAATATTGAGTGAAGTGTAGGGGGATACCAAAAAAAATGTATATGTCTTGGTTCCTAACCTTAGGGATCTTTTTATCTGGCTGAGAAGGCAATATTAACACAACCAAAGTAATTTATATGAAACTATATGGAAGAAATTCTGATTTGAGTAGTACTTTTATAAGTAAATGCTTAGTTCAGAGGAAGATGAGAGCAGTGGAGAGGAATCCTTCATTGGGAACTCAAACTGGGTCTTGGTAGATAGGGTTTTAAATAGTTGAGGGAATGCCCTGAATAGAGACGCTATATTGTCTAGAATGTTGAAGGGAACTGCCTTAAATGCTGTGTTGAAAAGTTTATACTTTATCCTGAAAGTAATAGTAAGCAAAATGAAGCTGGTGATTTAGGAAAGTTAATCTGGCAAGAGAATGAAGGAGAGATTTAAGAGGGGAGAAATTAGCAGCAAGGAGAGCATTCAGGAAACTTTCAATTATCTGGGCCTGAAATTATAAGCATCTCAACTGAGTAGGAATGAAAGTTAATGAATTATATGAAAACAGGTCAAAAGAAAGATTTAGTGACTAGTGGAAAGATCTTGAAGATGATTGTAAGGTTAAGAGTTTGAAAACTTGGGGAAGTTGTTCTGCTGTCTGACATATGGAACCAGTTTTTTTGGGAAAATAAATTCTTCTTTTGAATAAGAGGATGTTAGAACATATAGTTATAACTTTCAATAAGCATTTATAAACAGGGACTGGAGATTAAATGACAGGGGAGATCTGATTATGTGGAGTTGGGAGTCATCCTTAGAGGGTATCATTGGAACCTGAACTAGTACTGTCTTTCTTAAACACTAAGAGTAATTATGCCTAATGTCATTAATTTGTGCTCTAAATTCTCAGTGGCCCTAATTTGTGTAATTTTTGCAAACACAGTTTACATCTTTATAACCATGTCTGTGTACCAATTAGTATAGCTCATTAAGCACATTTTGCCTTGATAAAGGTCACTGACGCCAAACGAATTGTTCACCCAAAGCATTCTTTCTTTCATTAGGAAAATAACTGATTTTAGAAATGTATTTTAGAACTCTAAGTGTGTTCTTCCAGCATTCAGACTTACTTTCAAACTGAAATAACTCTCTTTTATGTGTGGTAGTTGGAGGAAATGTGGACTGGAAGCAGATAGCAAGTATTCAGGAATCCATTGGAGAAACCAGTTCTCAAAGTGTTGTTGTTGCTGTAGATAGGTAAGGTATTCACTTTATTCCCTTTTCAAATGAAACTGGTTTAATTCTGTAGCATTTAGATATTTTGTGCACAGTAGTAAACAGAAAATTTTATTGCCAAAAAAACTTTCGTTAAGTAATGTAAGACTGTATTGTAATATGATGTGATTTAAATGATGAAGCACATACCTTTGCATTTTAGGTTATAGAATATTGGAAAGAAACAGTATGATAATATAAGTTTTAGTAGATATTAGTGGGCATTAGGCAAATAGTAACCTTGATGAAAAAGAACACAAATGTTTGATTTCCTGTATAGAAAACATTCCCCTTATGATCCCTATTGGGAAACAGAGTGTACTTTCTCTTTCTGATAGAGGACTGCATTAGGGGTAAAATGAAGGGATTTGCTGGCAATTCTCATTATAAGCTTCTTTGGAAAGAACTAAGAAATTGGTATATTATAGACATTACCAGGTATTCCTCATTTTTAGTTTGTTTTCTAAAAGAAAAACCATACTCTGGTTTATTTTACTATGGGAATATTTAGTTTCAGATTTTTAAAATTTCTAGTATATAGAACATTTAGTGGTGTGGTGTGTTTTTTTTTAATACTAGTTTTTACCAGATGAATGCCCCCCTAATTGAAACTTAACATTTTACAAATCTGACATTTAAATTTTTTTTTCTTTGCCACTTTTTATGGAAACTTGCAAAAATATAAATGTAATATGTGCTGTTTGTTTGTTTGTTTGTTTTGGTGCTTTGAGACTCATGCTGATCCATTATTTTACTTTGCATCACATAAAACTTTTTGCTCTAAGTACAGACAGAACTAGAGTGTTCCAGGCTACTGACCCTGGAAGTACTCCCTGGAACTTTTATCCTTGAAAATAATTCTTAATGTCCACTTGCAATCTTTTTTGTTAGGGGAAGGAGGTTATTTGCATTTTTCTTGGGAAGGATGAAGAAAGATTGTGTAGCATCTATATCGGCGGTTCTCAACCTATGGGTCGCAACCCCTTTGGGGGTCGAACGACCCTTTCACAGGGGTTGCCTAAGACCATCGGAAAACACATATATAATAATATGTTGTTTTTGTGATTAATCACTATGCTTTAATTATGTTCAATTTGTAACAATGAAATTGGTGGTCACCACAACATGAGGAACTGTATTAAAGGGTCGCAGCATTAGGAAGGTTGAGAACCACTTATATACCCACTATAAAATTAGAAGGTTTACCACATGGTTGGTATATTTCAAAGTGCTTTACCTGTATTATTAGTTTAATCCTTTAAGTAGCCTCATTAGATGAGTATTGTCCTCAATTTACAGATAAGGAAACTGAGACGTGGGGAAATTAAATAACTTGCTCATTCCACAACCAGGCTAACTGGGTCTTCATTATTTTGATGACTTTCATTCATAGAGAGTTTTGGGGAATGGAGCCAAGACATACAGTCAAGCAGCATATCTTGAGTGTGCACTCTAAACCTCTCTACCTGCATGTGCAACTTCAGAGCAGTGTAATGTCTGCCTTTCTGCTATCAGGGTAGCTTTTTTCTAAGTGGTTTTCTTGCTTTCCAGAAAATCACCTTCACTGTCATTATGGGAATCTCTTCAGGCAAGAGTCAACATTTTACCTACTATTTCTGTTTCCATAATATACTTTATATGAGCATACCTCGTTCTGATTTATTCAACTATCCATTGTTTGTTATAGGTAGACATGTCACTCATTTGAACAGATAATATGCTTGTCTGTTTTAATAATTTATACTGTTTCACAGGTATCCTAGCATAAGTACTATTAGTACTTTGTCCTCTCAACATCATCACCAAAGTCTTCTGCAAACATAAAATTAATGTCCAATTTTATATAAAAACTCAGTATTTAAATTTTAGCTTATAATGAAAACAAAAGCTACATCTTTGATATATTATAAGATTATATTATTCTTGTGTGGTGCATTTCATTTTTTCATTACATTTCTTCTGAATTTCTTCTCAGATATCTGAGGTTATATTCATATGTAATATTTGGACTCTAGTCTATAAGCTAACTGAGATTGCCCTGGAATTCAAGACAGTGGTGAAATATTACCAGGTATCATCCTTGAAAACTGTACTTATCCAGCAAAAACAGTCATTTTCCTACTCTTAGGCCTATTGTTCTGAATAATCTCTTCTGACAAGTATAGGAACTAAAAATGAAAATAAAAATAATTCTTTTTTGCTTAATTATTTATAGCTTCTGTTTCTTAACAGAAAAATTGCTGATTCCATTAAAAACCTTCAAGTTTTTAATGATAATATATCCTAATTATCTCCACTTTTGTAGTCTTAGGAATCCATTAGAATTTAGGAGAATATTGTGCACTTTAATCTGGAGTACCTGATCCTCTAGGATTTGCTAGGGTAGAATTTGCTAGCCATTGCTAAACTAGACCAATTTTATAGGTATCCTAAACTATGCAGGGATGGATTTTTGTCCCAGAATGGTTTATTTCTAAAAGTTTAAAAAAAACAAAACAGTTAATACCATGGTTTTTGTTTTTATGGTTTTTGAAGCACATCAGATCTAGCTTTGTAAAACTGGCTCATCTCACACTTTGAAACATTGTCACTATTTAGAAAATACATACAGCTCATCCCCCACTTCATTTGCTCAAAAATATCTTTCAGGTAGATATAAGAAATAAATGTTACCTCAGATATTTCACTGTGAAAAATTTTTACATATATAGTAGTTTACTTAGCCTGTGTGTTACATACAGCTTAATGTTTTTTAAATCTTGAATCTGCAAGTTTGGTCAATCTTTTTTTTTTTTTTTTTTGGCATTGCTGTATTACTATCATGATATGGATGAATCAGTAATATATCAAATTTATTTTTCTACTCACACCTCCGGACATGTCTTTTAATATTAGCACACAAGATCCTCATGCTACTGCCCTTTGCTTTTCCTACAGGGACTTTAGAATCTATTTCATAGGCTGATTTTGTGAAACAGCTTTTTTCTCCTGCCTTGGTATATTAAGGCTTAATTTTAAATGCCTCCACAGACCACTGTGCTTCTATCTATCACTTATGTTTAGCGAAGCATTACCAGAAATAGGGCACCTCTCAGAGGCTACCAAGTGAGTAGGCATCTGAATGCGCTTTCCCAGAATGCATGCTTCCACTGCCTTCCATCATCACCTGGGTCTACAGGACCCATCTAATTGCTGCTGCAACCCCTCTGTGGCCATTGTTCTCCATTATTTCACTGCATTCAGAGTTGCATATATCCCCTCTAGTTATATATGATCTCCATTTCTGTTTCTATTCTTTACCCCTTCAACTTTTGCCACTTGCCTCTTTCTCAGTTAAACATTTTTGTTGTTGTTTCATTTCTTTCTCCTATACTATTTAGTTTTGACTCTGGTTTTGGTGTGGGTTGTTTTTTTGTTTTGTTTTTTTACATTGCTCCTTGGGGATACCTGTAGTTTGATAAATTGGCTAATGACACATATAATGCATAGTCTAGCAATTTTCAGTGTTTGTTCATGTGAAAGCTTTGTATATGTTAATATCTGGATCTAGTCAAATCACTGAATTAAATGGGGCCCTATTACTCTTATATTTTCTCCCAGATTGTGTTTTTAGCCAGATCTTTGAATTGTTGTTTTGTTCTCTTGAGAAGAGCAGTATGGGAAATCTCAAGATATTCCTTTAGCAGGAGGTCAGATTCTGAGTTATCGTGTTGTTAGTTTCTAAGTAGTTTTTCCAGTCTTGTTTTTGTTACTCATTGCCAGAACACATAGATAGGCATTCAAGGGCACTAAGATTAAAACAATATGTTATTGTTTTAATCTTAAAAATAATATACTCAGAACATTTATATTATGGATGCAGGAAAAAACTAGAATATATTTAAAATGTTTAAATTACGTTTTGCTCAAGTAAATGTGGGGCAATGTAGCTCTGTGGTTAAGAAGGTGGCCTCTGGCCCTAACCGGTTTGGCTCAGTGGACAGAGCGTCGGCCTGAGAACTCAAGGGTCCCAGGTTCGATTCCGGTCAAGGGCATGTACTTTGGTTGCGGGCACATCCCCAGCAGGAGGTGTGCAGGAGGCAGCTGATCAATGTTTCTCTCTCATCAATGTTTCTAACTCTCCATCCCTCTCTCTTCCTCTCTGTAAAAAATCAATAAAATATATTTCTAAAAAAAAAGGAAGAAGAAAAAGAAGGTGGCCTCTGGAGTCAGGCTGTCCTGGTTTGAATCTTGGCTCTAGCACTTACTAGTTTTGATACTTTTAGGAAATTCCCATAAAATTGGGAGTATAATGGTACCTATTTCTCAAGATATTGGTTATTATTTTGAATGGATATATTAAGCAGTCAGGATAATACCCACCTTGTGATTATTGGTAGCTGTTACTGTTATGATTACTTTTATTTCTAAGTTTAATATTTGACCTGCTCCTGCCTTTAAGTTTTCTTCTTTACCATGCAGATCTTACGGTATTTATTTTAAATTGAGGAATATCATTTCATTCTGGAAGTCACATTCAAACCCTTGGTTATAAACCCACCGAGTGCATAGATAAAAATGCAGACTTTAAAAAAGAGGACTAATATGTTTATGCTGAAGTCTTTTATGAAACTTTGAAACACAGAAACAGAACTCAGTGAAGAAGTCTGGGCAAAGCTGGACAGTATAGCTTAACACTAAGTATTTGAATGCCCTAAGAAAAGTCAGTCAGCTACTTCTTGGTTAAACTGTTGGAGACTATTTGTAAGGTTCTGTTAAATCGCTTGTAACGTAACATAAATGAATTTTCTAATCAAACATACATTACTTGTAGAAATTAAGTAGAATTTTTCATTTTAAAATTTTGTTAATGTTAATAGATAATCAGGAAAAGATTGAAAATTTTTCTGTTTTATAGTGTACCAATTATTAGTTTTACAAATTAATATTTTTCTTATTCTGAGTCTCATAACTAGTTTTTGTAAATTTACTAATAAAATTAGAACCATATGTTCTTTAATATATTACTGAATGAAAAGGTAAGAGGGAGGAACATCAAATTATAGTTTCTAAAGTATAGGATAATAAAAATTTTCATTTGACTACCTGATTTCTTTAGTTCCTTTAAAACAGATAAAAGTAGCCACTTTTGAATTGATGTAATAGATGTGAGACTATACATATTTTTTTCAGGCTATACAATTTTTACTCATGGGGTTGTTCTGTTCCTTTAGAATATTTACAGGGTCTACAAGGCTAGATGGAAATGCTATTGGTAAGTATGTACATTTATTTCACTTATAAACTGGTTGTTTGGCTAAAAGACTTGAACATTAAGCTAAAAAATTGTAAATCTATTTATATTATAGTGGATTTTGTCCGTTGGCTCTGTGCTGTGTCTATGGATGAATTACTTTCCACTACACATCCAAGAATGTTTAGTCTACAAAAAATAGTAGAAATATCATATTACAACATGGGAAGAATAAGATTGCAATGGTCTCGAATTTGGGAAGTTATTGGAGATCATTTTAATAAGGTATTTAAATAATTATAGGATTTGCTTACATTTATGTTATTTTTCATTGTGTAAAATTTCCTTATCATAATCTAATTGAGAATTTTTCTTTCCAAGTAATTTTTTTAAGATTAAATTTAGAAAACCCTTTGAGTCCTGTTTTTTCTTTAGCTCTAGGTTTTAAGGATTTCGTTAAAATAATGTTTTTCTTATTGAGAAATATTATTAGCAATTAGTGCTTTTATAAAGAATCTTAGGATTTACTTATATACACTATTAATGATACACTATTTTTAAAACAAAAATAAAAAATTATATTTTCACCGCTGACATTAGCACCCTTTATTTCTGTTGCCATTGCAGGTTGGCTGTAATCCTAATGAAGACGTAGCTATTTTTGCAGTAGACTCCTTGAGACAATTGTCAATGAAGTTCTTAGAGAAAGGGGAGCTTGCTAATTTCAGATTCCAGAAGGATTTCTTAAGACCTTTTGAACATATAATGAAACGGAACAGGTATTATATTTGTTGAATTGCTTAATATCAAAAAATACTTTATTATTTTTCAGTGCAGGGAGAAAAACAGAAAAAGGGAAAGAAAACTGATGTTTTATCTATATGCTTATTCAAGAAATTAAATTAATATTTTAGGTCTCCAACCATTCGAGATATGGTTGTGCGATGTATAGCACAGATGGTGAATTCTCAAGCTGCTAACATTCGGTCTGGATGGAAGAACATTTTCTCTGTATTTCATCTAGCTGCATCCGATCAAGATGAAAGCATAGTGGAACTTGCATTCCAAACAACAGGGCATATTGTCAGTGAGTATTTCTTTTAACTGTGTTTAAGTTAAAAGAAAAAAAAAGGAATGAATGAATGAAACTATAATCTGTTCAGAAGATAATTCAAGTATATAAGGTTGTAGGTCTATTATGGTTTTCAAGTTTTGCCTACATAGCAGAGTAAATGATGAATATATTATTATAGTTAACGTTTATTGGACATTTACTATATGACAAGCCCTGTAAGTACTTTGCATGTATTTTCTTCAGTCTTCACAACTATGAGATAAGTATCTTTAATGTCACCCCTCTTTAATACATAGATTGGGAAACTCGGGCCCAGAACTAGTGATAGAGCTGATATTCAAAGCTAGGGAGCCTTAAGACAAAGTCTTTGTTTTTACCCACTACACTTTGACTTTGAGGGAGAATAAAATATTAAAAATGTAAGTTATACCTATCTGGAAGATTATAATGATGACCAACATCAAAAACATCAAGAATAATGACATTATCATAGTTATTATTTGAGTGCTTATTTGAATTAAGCATTTTTACTTACATTATTTTATTTTAGTGCTTACACCTATCCTGTGGATATTGTAATTCTCATTTTATACATTAAGAAACTGAGATAAAGAGAGATTAAACGTAATTTTGTGTACTTACTCAACAACTGTTGATATAGTACCTGCTGT
Organism: Myotis lucifugus; assembly: GCF_000147115.1. Classification (NCBI taxonomy): domain Eukaryota; kingdom Metazoa; phylum Chordata; class Mammalia; order Chiroptera; family Vespertilionidae; genus Myotis; species Myotis lucifugus. The sequence goes on from NW_005871125.1 coordinate 1,646,766, forward strand.
GTACCAGGTTGATGTATTTTTTGATGCAATTCAGAAGAATTGACATTATAATTACTTTGATACATTTTTCCCTCTTTTTAGCTCTTGTGTTTGAAAAACACTTTCCAGCGACCATTGATTCCTTCCAGGATGCAGTGAAGTGTTTGTCTGAGTTTGCGTGCAATGCAGCTTTCCCAGACACAAGTATGGAAGCAATCCGACTCATTCGCCATTGTGCAAAATACGTGTCTGACAGACCGCAGGTGCAGTGTCGTTTTGTAAACAAAATTTTACTATTTATTCCCAGTCTGAGATCTACATTTACTTGGAAATTAAGAAGATATGAAGCGTTTATTTTTCAGTAAACCCAAAAATTATCTGAGCTTGATTCTGAGCCATAATGGGCAGTCCTTGATAGCTAACGCTAATTGAAAGTATCAGAGTGTTTCACCCATATTAACTTGTTTCGTCTTCATAACAATTACAGTCCCATGCAGATAGGAAATCTGCGGCACAAAGAAGTTAAAAAATGTGTCTGTGATTGCAGGGCTAGTTAAGGAGACAGAGTTCGAACCCAAGCCTGTGTTTTTAACCATTCCTGTGCGGCTTTTTGCCTGTTGTGTTTCGTCTGCAGTACTGAAGTTGACTGTGGGCTTCAGCACTGGCGTAAAAGGTTGAATTGGCAACCTGCCTGCCAACTTTAACTCACATATTTGAGTCTCTTTATAACCACCATAAGGAGAAGTGATACATCATAGATTTAGTAATAAGAATTTTACTGCATATTGACATGGACCTATGGGGTGCTTATACTTTTTACCTAAACCTGCATTGATTCATTTGACCTCACATTTCCCCAGTGTGGTTAGTGTGGCTACATGGTGTCATAACCATTCAAATGGTAAAAATGAAAACCTGATTTAACCTGGTTAATAATGCAGAAATCTGGTGTCAGAGTTGAAGCTGAAACCAACTTTTGGGTTCTGGTCCAGTGCTCTTTATAGGAAGTTATAATCGCCATCATTTTTATAAATTATTGTGTTTTATCCAATTGTTCACTTTGATTTGTAAAGCATTTTTAAAAGTTTTAGAGAAATGTGCTTAATGTAGGCATTATGTTTTGCCTTTAATAACCCTACCTTTCTTCTTGAAGGCTTTTAAGGAATACACAAGCGACGATATGAATGTGGCGCCTGAAGACAGGGTGTGGGTGAGAGGATGGTTCCCCATCCTCTTTGAGTTATCCTGTATCATCAATAGATGCAAATTAGATGTAAGAACCAGGTAACAATCAGTATTTGTAATTAACATTTTGTAAGGCTTATTTTAACTTAAATTAACTTTCCTTATGTGAACACAAAGTTTAGTAGTGAAAGGCCATAAATCATGTGTTTTATCAAATACTAGAGGCCTGGTGCACGAAATTTGTGCACGGGTAGGGTCCCTAGGCTTGGCTGGCAATCAGGATCGATGGGGGCTTTCCAGCTGCTTGCCGGGGTCCCCTGGTGGTCAGCGCATGTCATAGCAAGCGAGCGATCTCCCCATCAGTCAAACTCCTGAGGAGACACTTTGCATATTAGACTTTTATATATGTAGATAACAATTATTAGATAGGCAGATTTAAAAATACGTTAAGCTATAGCAGTGTTAAAAAATGGAAATATATTGCTTTTGATTAAAATTTAAATATAGCCTACTAAATTTAAATATAACCTACTTTGTGTTTTAGCTTCTATGTTAATATAATACTTTACACATTCTGTTTTTTTTTTCATACACTTGTTTCCAATTAAAAAATAGAAGTTAGTGGCAAATTTATTTTATTTCCTAAAGAATGATGGAAGAATTTCCAAATGCGCATCCTTGATGCATTTTAGGTAAAGAACTTTTTCTCTGAAGACTGGTCAGTAATATAGTTTTGAATAACATAGGTCTATTAAAAAAGAATTGAACTCTTTCCAAAGTATATTCTCAATAAAAGATCTATATGAACATATAACAAATTTGTAAAGAAATTATTTTGGATATGATATAACCAGACAAGCGCTCAGTATACACTTCTCATGTTACATCTCAGATCAGTCCCATAAGATAATTTTTCTCACTCTGTATTTGTGACTTTGAAATTGAAATGACCAACTTGTATTACAGTATCTGTCAAAAGTGCTTGAGTGTATCATGAGTTCAGTTTCATGTTAAAATCCCTCATTGAATTATGCCATCTTTTTAGGAGAATCATTCGTCATTTGGACAGTTCACTGAACATTTTAAAACCAGAAACATGTTCAGACTTATAATAAATCAATGATAGAAATGTAATGAAAGAATGAATATTTCCTCCCCTTATGCCAGAATCACCCCATTGCCACCCCCATCCAAGGTTAAGTTTGATTTATTTCCTAAGAAACTTCACTTTTATAGTATTTGTAATAACAAAATAAAATTAGGACATAGGTAAGTTATCCAAAGTAGAACTCAAACTTTGACTCAACCTTGGGAGTTTCTCAGAGTGTAGTAATCACAAGAACAGTGTATAACGTTTTATCTTGACAAGGGACCTGCCTGCTTTCTTAGCCTCTTAGCCTGTTCTTGTCTGGGACCCCACTGATTTACTTCTCACCATATTTATATTCCGATTACGGATGGGTTCTGGTTATTAAAGGGAAGAGAAAGTATGTGTTCTAGTTAGTAAAAGAGATAAAATATGAGTAAACTCTTCCATGATAGCTTTCATTTTCTTACCTCACCCTCGGATCTGTAGGGCTGTTATTTAGATTATATGTAAAAATGTAACGCTGTTATTTATAACACACTAATCATAAAATACTTTCGCCTGCATTCTCATTTGACTCCCTCAAAATGTTGTAGATTTATGGTTAAATAATTAACCTAGAGCCCCAAATATTCTTTTTCCCTACACTAGCAACTGAAGTATTGTTTTAAAAAAGACCTCTTCGACAGTAAAAATTCTTGGAAACCTCTGTAGATCTGTGTTTGCTTTGGGGGCCTAGAAAAAACAGGTTTCCCACATTCCCTTCTCCCCAGACATGGGAGTTAGCATCCAGTTACTTAGCAAGAGAGGAAATGGGTTTGGAGCTCAGGGGATGGAGGAAGAGGGAGCCCTTTTCCATTGTGGAGGGAAATGTGGACTAGCTTCTTTACTTCCGCTCATTACACATTAGGTATCTTATGAATCAGATAAACTGTTATGAACTTGCTGTAAGGCAAACTGTCATAATGTTATTTTTACACATTCATTTAACAAATACTTATTTTGAGCTTAATTTGAACCAGGCATGAACTAGACTTGAGGGAGGCATAGCAACAAATAAGCTAGACTATGTGTCGTCTTTATGGAGCCTTTCAAAGAAAATTTTGTTCTGGCTTACCATCAGACTTATTGGAAATATAAACCTCTTTAAATTGAAGGATATTTGTATTTTGCTAGAAGAAAGTAACAGAGGAAACATCAAGCTTTTTAACAGCTACATGAATGGTTTTTTTGTTTCCTTTTGTTTTTTGTTAATCCTCATCTGAGGATATTTTTTCCATTGATTTTTAGAGAGAGAGTGGAAGGAAGAGAGGGAGAGAGGAAGGAGAGAGAGGGAAACATCGATGTTGCCTCCCATACTCTCCAACTAGGGCCAGGGAGGGAACCTGCATGCAACACAGGTACGTGCCCTTGACTGGGAATCAACCCTGTGACCCTTAGGTTCCTGGGATGATGCTCTAACCCTTACCACACCAGTCATTTTTTTAAATTGAATTTATTGGGGTGACACTGGTTAACAAAATTATACGGGTTTCAGGTGCACAATTCTACAACACATCATCTGTACTCTGTTGTGTGTTCACTACCCCAAGTCAAGTCTCTCCATCAACCTTTACCCCCCCACCCCCCACCGTACACCCTCCTCTAGTCTTGATGAAGATAATCAGGAAGACAATTTAGAATTTTAGGTTTAACATTTATTCAAAGAAAGTGATACTAAGCACTTTATTTGTTCAACAAGTACTCATCATGTGCCTCCTAGATGCTCTGTGCCTGGGATGCAGCAGAAAACAGACCTGCCCAAATGGACATCTTGTGGATTAGCTTTACAAATTCTTTGTTTGAAGATATTATATGAACAATTATAGCATTCTCTAAAAACTCCTATAGCTCTTTGAAAAAGATTTTCTAAAATCTATTTTTTGTTCTTAGACTGTTAATTGATATATTTTCTTCCTTGGTCACAGTGCCACAAAATTAATATTCACTAATAAGATGGTCTGTGTCCATCTGTAATTTCATGTACTATTTTTAAATGCTGAATGATGGGCTGGGAATGGAGGAAAAGTAAAATAAAGAAAAATTTAAAATGTTTTCCTAAATGCATTCTAAAGAAAGCTGGATGTATAACAAGGTAAAAACCAGTTTTAAACTTTGTTTTCTGTAGCTTTGTGAACTGTAACAGTTATAGGAGGGAGATTCTGATGTGCAATGCTTTTTTGGTGTTATAGTTTTACTAATTACATTATATCACTTTAGGGGTTTAACAGTAATGTTTGAAATAATGAAAACTTACGGCCACACTTACGAAAAACACTGGTGGCAGGATTTATTTAGAATTGTGTTCAGAATCTTTGACAACATGAAATTGCCAGAACAGCAGACAGAGGTAAGACATGAAATGTTCATTTAATATAGTTAAGAGGCTCTTAATATTTTTCTTAATACATTTTAATATTTCATATTAAGCATATTGAACAGAAAAAAAATTCCTAGAGAAATTTTACTTACGGCATTATAATAAATTGTATGCCTTTATAAACAAGAACACTATTTGGGGATAGAACCGAGTTAATGAATTGGTGGGATTTTTTTGTTGTTTTTTTATGTTTTTGTTGAACTTCCAGTTTCTTTTCCTCACTTTAATATTGTCACAACTATAAACACCAGTAGCTTTCTTTAGTATTCATAGTGACTTCTTATTCTGAATTACTAAAGACTACATGGTAATAAATAGACATATGTATGCACTACCACAAAACTATTTTTGAAAACTGTCAGTTCAGGTTAGTCCATTATGCATTTGAGAAAAACACTTACTTTATATGGCCCTATTTGTCTTTTATAGTGTTTTTAAATAACTGTACTTCATGAAAGTCAGTTTAATTTAAAAGATATACTGATCCCACTTGGATAATTTTCTACCCTTTTCTTTCTCTTTATTTCTTTTTCAAGTTCGGTCATATGCTGGAGCAAGGCCTGCTGTTTATTCATGCATATTGTTTGAAAAGTCATAATGCTAATAGCAAGAAAATGCAGTGATAGTTCTTCACAATCAAAGCAAACAGTACAAAAAATAGTTAAATTATTTTATACATAGGGGTTATGGACTAATGGAGAAAAATAGATAGCAGATATTAAGTGAGGTGAATGTAATGTTCTGGAGGGAAGTAAAAGTCTGAAAGGAACAGGGATAGGCTTACGTTTTACACGTGCAAACATACCTCTTTTTTAATTCTAGTAGTTGATGAATGGTCTGACTTTCTCCCCTGCCCCACCCCCCCAGAAAGCTGAATGGATGACAACGACCTGTAATCATGCCCTTTATGCCATCTGTGACGTGTTCACCCAGTATTTAGAAGTGCTCAGTGATGTGCTTTTGGATGATATTTTTGCCCAGCTGTACTGGTGTGTGCAGCAAGGTATGTCTGTGCCAGATAGTGACACAAAGTGTTAAATTGGACCCTGGTAATATACAAATGATTTGCTCTTTTCTTTTCTAGACAATGAGCAGTTAGCACGATCTGGTACAAACTGCTTAGAGAATGTTGTTATCCTGAATGGGGAAAAATTTACCCTAGAAATCTGGGATAAAACTTGTAACTGCACACTGGATATCTTCAAAACTACAATCCCACATGCGTAAGATGATTTTATACAACTTTATATTTTGAATGATGGACATAAAAGGTTTGATAGTAACTAGTGATTTCTCATAACAGAATCCTTTTTCAAACATCTCATTGTTTCTTGAATTTGTATTTATTACAAATCAAACTCCTATAATCCATAACAAATACATAAATTAAATTCTTTATAAACCAAAACCTTTAGTCTGATCATCCAAAATTGGGGTCATAATGAAGTGATTCCACTTTTGTAAGGGTTTATTTATCTAGACTAAACCAAGCCATGGTCTTGAATTAAAACAACAATAACATATATTTCAATTATTGTAGATTTAATAATCTTAGGAAGATTTATTTGCACCTATCACATTTTACAGTTAATTTTCATCATTTTCTAGGGGATAAATTTGGCATTGAATTGTAGTGAAGGAGTTTTTATCAACGGGGAAACTAAGATAGAGTCTGCCTAGTGACTGATGCCTCCTGGGCGTTTTGCAGGACAGACTTGGAACTTACTTCCCAGTACCTTAGGGCCCTTTGACATGCCCAGAGCTTCACCTTACATCTACGATATGTAAATCTACTTAATTAGATGTTTTAAATGTTACCTAAAACATCTTACTAAGTAGATATATGTGAATGCACTGGCATAAAACTATACACAAACACTATCAGTCCACGTTTTTAAGCATCATAAACTTTTTCTTGACATGAATTAAATGTGTTTGTACTGGTATGATCTCCTGGTAAATATCCTCATCACTAGGAAATACAAAGTCAAACAAGAGGAACACACCCTTAGGAAAGATCAGGGTAGGATTACACCAAAAGGACACACAGTAATTCCCTTGGCCTATTTATAATTATTTGACAGTTCTTACTTTTTGGTGCACATTTTGTTGGATCAGTGTAACTGACAAACGATAGATTTTTGTCATAGTTTATCTGTGGCCGCTATTGTATGAATTATTGCTTAGCTGTTGTCCCTGTGAAGTCTTTAGAACAACCAGTTGGGCTGAATTTTTTTTTTAATTTTTTAAATATGTTTTTATTGGTGTTTTTTTTTAAGAGAGAGAGGAAGGGAGAAGGATAGAGAGATAGAAGCATGATGAGAGAGAAACACTGATTGGCTGCCTCCTGCATGCCCCACACAGGGGATCTAGCCTGCAACCCAGACATGTGCCCTGACCAGGAATTGAACCAGTGACCTCTTGGTTTACAGGTCGATGCTCAACCACTGAGCACACCAGCCAGGCTGAATTGCTTTTTTAAAGAACTGCTTCTGCTTTAATTCATTGAATGTATACATTCTAGATATAAGATACATGATCTTAAAGATCATCTAATAAGCATCTCTTACTAGCATGTTTCTGTACCAGAGTTCTCTCCATATTGAACTGAAGTGATGTATTTACTGCCTGTCTGCCCCATTTCCCAGGAACTCTTGCTTCTCAAAGAAAAACTTTGGTCTTAATCATCTTTCTGTCCCAAGCAGCTAATCAAGTTAGTGTCCTCTTTGGGGCCAAATTTTATTTTATTTATTTTTATACATTAAAAAAAGTAGAATCTAAAAAGGTTTATGAATTTTTTTGAAACAGCTTCAACTTTTTTTAAATCTCACTTTGAACAATACTTAATGACCCTTAATACTTAGAAAAACTGAGTTTAAAGTTTCTAAAACTGATGACCCGAGTACTCTTAATTATATTAACTGCTAATTGTTTTTCTGGAAGTATATATTTTTAACTTCTCAGTAGATTTTTTTTTTTTCAGCAAATTGCTCTTAACAGTAGTCAGAGAAGGAATATGTTGTGTTTGGCATATTCATGTGACTTTTATGTGCCCATTTCAAAATATGTTGGATGCGACATGTTTTACACTGTGATTGACTGGTGTGATTTTGGTATTTTAAAGGCTTTTGACATGGCGTCCCACTTCCGGAGAAACTGTCCCCGTACCTTCCTCTCCTGTGAGTGAAAAACAGTTGGTAAGTTCTAATAAATAAAGCATATTTTAAATTATTTAATTATTTGTGATAAGTAATTTTACTATGGACCAAATTCTTTTGTATGACCCCAGTTCTTTTAAAAAGAAGGCATAAATCTACTGTCCAGATTCTCAGGTTAAATTTCATGATGGTCAATTTCCCAAGTAGCTAAAATTTATCTCTGTAAGTACCATGCAGGCAGTATTTTAAATATTTTATAAGATGAGACATAGTGTAAAATGACTTCAAGAGTTGTAAGAGGCAGGCACCAGATAATGCATGGATTTCCATGCCAAGCTGAAGATATTATTGGATATTGCATTTAAACTTTTAATTTTGATATAATTTGACCCTAAAGAAAAGTTGCAAAACTGGTACAAAGAATTCTGATATACCCTTCATCTGTATTTACTTGCCTATGACCGATGTAACAAATTACCACACACTTAAGTGGCTTAAAACAAGAGAAATTTATTCTCTCATAGTCCTGGAAGCAAAAAGTCCAAAATCCAGGCATCCACAGAGCCAACTCCCTTCAAAGCCTTTGAGGGAGAATCCTTTTTGCTTCTCTCAGCTTCCATGGGTGCTGGCAACCCTTGGCATTCCTTGGCTTGTATGCACATCACTGCAGTTCTCCCAGCAGCTTTTTGAACCAGATTTGGTACATGTTATCCCTGCTTCACACTAGTACAGAGCAATGAATAAAGGGTCATACGCTGCGGGTCATAACGTAAGTCCATGTTAAAATACTATTGTGATTAGCTCTGTTTGGGGGAACGCAGGCCCCTGTGCTCCTTTCAGAAACCCAGGTGAGGCTGCTTCTGGCTGGGACTGTTAGGACAGAAGGCTCCGCCCTCTTAAGCCACAGTCTGACTCGCTGAGGGCATTGTATTGCTGTCGCTACATCTATTGTCTGACACTGTACTGGTGCTTTGTACTTATTGTCAAATCCATAGATAATAACAACCCATATGGGAAGTAATCAGAAAACCTGTCTGGGAAGATTCATTGCTTTTTCAAAGTTACACTTAGTCACTCTGGGGCAAAATCCGGTATAGCTCTGTTGGACTTGAACGTTCAGCTTCTCTTCATGACACTGCACTCCTACTTGGTCCCCTCCTCACTGACCTCTGGTTGTGGGTTCCGTGGATGACAGAACATCCTTCCCTAAATCTCACCCTTAAAAAGCTTCCCTGAGCTCAGCCTGCACAGAGCTTGCAGGAGTCTGTTTAGATTCCATGACAGTTCGTGGGTCTTGTTGACTACTTTTCCCCCACAGTGAACTTAGCATTTTTATCTCTTGCTTTTGGGTAGTGTCAGGCCTAAGCCTGGCAGTCAGAAGGGAAGCTTTTCGCTTAAAGACTATTGGCTCTGTCAATGGATAGGTAATTTTAAATAATTTTCTCTTATTGCATCTGTAATTGCAATGTGTAGGATGTCATTTTCATAGGGACACAGTCTATTTTTTAAAAAAAACACACAGCATAATAGAAACTATTTTTCTTTTATTGATTAAGGTATTACATATGTGTCCTTATCCCCCCATTGCCCCCCACCCAACTCCCGTTCATGCCCTCACCCCCCTGGTGTCTGTGTCCATTGGTTAGGCTTATATGCATGCATACAAGTCCTTTGGTTGACCTCTACCCCTTACCCCCACCCTCCCCTACCTTCCCTCTGAGGTTTGAGCATCTGATCGATGCTTGTCTGTCTCTGGATCTGTTTTTGTTCAGTTTATGTTGTTCATTATAATCCGCAAATGAGTGAGCTCATGTGATACTTATCTTTCTCTGACTGACTTACTTCACTTAGCATGATGCTCTCCAGCTCCATCCATGCTGTTTTTATTCTTAAGCTTTATTCATTGTACTTATAATGAATTTTTTTTATTTTGTTAGGATACAATATCACAGAAATCTGTAGATATCCATGATTCTATTCAACCAAGATCTGCAGATAATAGACAGCAAGCAACATTGGCTTCTGTCTCTACTGTGAATGAAGAAGCCAACAAAATTAAACCTTCAGCAAGTGAGTTATTTATACTCTTAGTAAAACTAAATTGTGTGTTTTGTTTGATGTAGGAAAGGGATGAAATTCGCTTGTACTTTTATTACTAACAAATATACTGTAACTGATTGTATGGTCACTTCATTACTATGTTCGCTCCAACCTGAACCTCCCAGGATAGATAGGTAGATACTCCCTTGAGTAGGATCAGGAACTCTGCTAACACCTGCCATACCAGCTAGTGTTTGTGTTGAGCCTATGAGTCTTCCCTCTCATCCCCTTCTTTCATGTCAGCCCCATTTTTTCCCTGCAAAAGTAGGGCCTGATGGACCCTCCTCTACTCATCTATGAAGGGAGGTAGTAAGGGGTGAGGGCTTCCAAAGCTGGAGCTCCCGCTCTGAGGAGCAAGCCTTCCTTATGCTCTGCTGCCCACACCCATGTCATCTTCGCTCCTCTCCTCACCTTCTTGGTTCTTCTATTTTTACTAAATAGGTTAAATTTTGTTTACTGAAGGAAAATTACAACACTGAGGAAATACTGCCTCCTCCTTAGAGGACAATAGGACAGCTTTAAAAATCGCTTTTTAAAATTGAGATGAAATTCACGTAACGAAAGTAACCAATTGAAAGTGAACGATTCAGTGGCATTTAGTAAATTCACAATGGTGTGCAGTTGCTACTTTATCTAGTTCCAAAACATTTTTTATCGCCAAAAGACAACCCCATTACATTATGCTTT
>NW_005871125.1:1657480-1659211 GCF_000147115.1 Myotis lucifugus
TCTATGGATTTGCTATCTGCACATGTCATGTAAATGGAATCATAGTCTGTGACCTTTTATGTCTGGCTTTTATGTAGCATAATGTGTCAAGGTCCAGCCACATTGTAACGTGGATCAGTAATTCCTTCTTATGACGGAGTAATTGTCATTTTTGTGGATATGCCACATGTTATCCGTTCATCTGTTGATGGGCATTTGAGTTGACTCTACCTTTTGGTTATCATGAATAAGGCTGCCATGACTGTCTGTTTACAATACTGTTTTTAATTCTTTTGGGAATATACCTAGGAGTAGAATTGCTGGGTTATATGATAATTCTATATTTAACTTTTTGAGGAACCACTGAAATACGTTACATAGTGGCTGTACCATTTTACATTCCCACCAGCAATTCCAATTTTCCTCATCTTCACCAACATTACTACTTTTTTTAGTATAGCCATCCTAGTGGGTGTGACGTGGTAGCTCATTGTGGATTTTATTTGCATTTCCTTAATGGCTGATAATGTTGAGTAGTGTCTTTTCATGTGCTCATTGGCCATTTGTATATCTTTTTTGGAGAAATATCTATTCACATCCTTGGCTCATTTTTAGTTGGGCTGTTTTTTTTAGTTTTTGAATTGTATGAGTTTGTTGCGTGCTCTGGATACTACCCCCATATCTGATACATGATTTGCATTTTCTCCCATTCTCTAGGTCATTTTTTCACTTCTTTGATAGTGTCTCCTGTTACACAACAGTTTTTAATTTTTATGAAGTCTAGTTTTATCTTTTTTTTCTTTTGTTGTTCATGTTTTTAGTGTCATAGCTAAGAATCCATTAATAGGTCATGAAGATTTTCCTCAATGTTTTCTTCTAAGAGTTTTATACTTCTTAAACTCTTATATATAGATCACTGATCCATTTTAAAAAATAGATTTTTATTGATTTTAGAGGAAGGGAGAGGGATAGAGAGATAGAAAAATTGATGAGAGAGAAACATCAATTGGCTGCCTCCTGCACTCCCCCTACTGGGGATCGAGCCTGCAGCCTGGGCATATGCTGTGACCAGAAATTGAACTGGTGACCTCTTGGTTCCTGGGTCAACACTCAACCACTGAGCCACACCAGCCGGGCTATTGTATTATATATTTTCCCATACAAACAAGTATAAACCTACTTTTGCAACTCTTACTAGAATATATTACCATCAAAGGAGGAGGACAAAGGGAAAGCCCACCTAAATGTCTGAGTTCCTTTCTGTTTCCGTTCTCATAAAATGCCCTAAAAATATTTAAGTGACTATTTTGCTTTCAAAATATCAGGCAGCAATTGTCAGGCAGAAACCACCATTGCCATGAACCAGGAGGTCAGTGAAATGGAAAATTTCTTTTATGAATATGTGTTAGAAACATTGTCCTGTTGACCAAATTCGTTAGGCTAGAGGGAGGTAGCCATCTTACAGTTCACCTGGGCACTGTGGAAAACACTTCTGTTACTTCACGATTTGGTGACTTTTGTAGTAACGCACTTAGCATAACTTTTTATAGATTTCTTTGCTTATGGATCCTTTTGAAGATATAAGGTCATTTGAGCTACAACTCCTAACATGGTTCCAAATAAAACATGCACTATGGTTAATCCACAGTGTTGCTCCATTTGTCAAAATTCTTGGCTCTCTCTCACTTCCTGTCTTACAAGTCTAGTTTCTGTTGTTTTTCTTTTGGTGTAGGGTTTGTATATACCTATATT
>NW_005871125.1:1659577-1704522 GCF_000147115.1 Myotis lucifugus
AAAAATGAATTTTTTCTGGGTTTTCTAAACATTGATTAAACTTTTGCTGAATAGTGCTTATGTGAAAAAGCAGTAAGTATATCCTTCTCACTGTGATATGTGCAAGTTACCTTCATACATATTATGTTCCCTTAGCATTGTAATATCGTAGAAATGATAAAGGATTCAAAATAATTTTTGTTTGCATGTGCATTGGGGTGGGTTTCCTCACAGAATATCCAGAACAAAAACTGTTTGCTGCCCTGTTGATTAAATGTGTTGTGCAGCTGGAACTCATCCAGACTATCGACAACATTGTGTTCTTCCCCGCCACCAGCAGGAAGGAGGATGCGGAGAACTTAGCTGCAGCCCAGGTGAGGAGCGGAGACAGTCTGGGATTCAGAGCTGAGGTCGAGCTAGAGATGTAATTTGGGGGTGGGGGTAGGTCTTTATCACATGGATCTCATTTTAAACCATGGGACTGGATGGCATGACCCAGGTAGAGTGTGGTCAGGGACTGAGCCCTGGAGGCCTCCATGGTTTAGCTCCTGGTGAGGCAGTTGGTAAAGAGCCGGAGACCAAGAACCAGGGTGGCATGAGGAGACCTGGAAGCCAAGTGCAGAAGTGTCTTAGAAATCCTGAGTTCTGTCCAATTCTCAGTAGGTCAAGTAATTTTCTGTCTGAGAATTGCCCTCTAGCAATTTGGTGGACTTTAGTGACCTTGACATTGTGTTTAATTTTGATATTATTATACTGGGTACAAAAGAAGAGAGTAGTTGAAGACAACAAATATTGGTAACTCTAGGGGTACAGAGAAATGGGGTAATAGCTGGAGGAGAATGAAGGGGTCAAGAAAAGGGTGTCTTTAAGATGAGCAACACTGCAGCATGTCCTCTGATGAGAGCTCTCCCCCGGGGTCTCCGCTGCTGGAGCAGTCTCTTGAGTGACTGCCTGGAGATGGACCCTAGTGCGAAGACCCCGGGGGTTGTCTTGGTGAGAAGCAGACAGCTCATGCATTATAACAGGAATGCAAGCAAAGAGGATGGGTTCTATGTAAATGTAGGAAGGCGGGTGGGAGTTTGTGGAGATCTGATAGCGCTGGTTTCTCATTTAGATAGGAAGAAAAGCCATTCACCAAGTGAGTTTGGGAAGAAAGCTTTAGCTACTTGAGAGAAGGGAAAACAGGAGTTAGTGTCCAGGGAAGTGGACGAGGGAAGTGCCAGGGAGGATTGCTGGGCAGCATCCAGATTTAATCCAGCATCCACTGAATTTAAAGATAAATGAGTCCGTTTCTCTCCAGTTAGTATTAGCATGTGGGAGCAGACATGGAAGGCAGCTTTCCAAATAGTTACTGTGAGGAGGAGGTGAGGGGTTGTGCAAGGGAATAATTATCATCACATGGACTCCCACCTGGTGAAGAAGAGAAGTGAGGACCTGAGGGGTGAGGAACAGGGAAGGGCTGGGAGAATGTCTGTAGGGTCTGGTATGAGCAGAGCTCTGGGAGTCAGGAATCAGGAGGATTGTGCTTGGGGACTACGGTGCATGCAATGAAGATTCTGGAAATCAGGCAACAAAAGATGGACCTTTCCCCATCTTCTGTTGAGATAGAACAGATTAGGTTTTGTGGCTGCTTGTAAACCGTCTTTGGGAAGCACTGATTTCTAAAAATCTGTGACTGTGTGCGCGCGCTATGGTTGTTTATCTCCCAAAGAGAGATGCCGTGGACTTTGATGTTCGAGTTTGATACTCAAGACCAAGGAATGTACCGCTTTTTAACATCACAACAGCTTTTTAAGCTACTGGACTGTTTATTAGAGTCACATCGATTTGCAAAAGCATTTAATTCCAACAATGAACAGAGGACTGCTCTGTGGGAAAGCAGGTAAGCTGCACAGTCCCACATCCAATGTTCACTGTTAATGAATGTGCACCACATACTCACATTGCTCAGAACTCACCGACTATCCTGCAGATCTGTGCATGTCACTGTTTAACTTCCACCTTAACAACTAGAATAGGAAGGCAATCTGCCAACCAGGTCTTTCTGTCAGGTCTTCAATAAATTAAGTAACTGCCTGGGTTTATTTGTTTCCCCTTGTTTAGTCGACTTTTATTTGATTGAGTTGATGAGTCGTCTTTCATCTTGTTTCCCAGCGTGGGCCTTCCTATTGACACTGTCAGCGACTGAAATCTGCCCTTTTATGAGAAACAGTGGGCGTGAGGGTCCCGAACACACAATCTGGCATATGTATTCAAATGACTTCTCCATATTGGCCTGGGCATGACCATATCTCAGAATGAAAGTGAATGGTTAAAAGTGGGAGGTATATTTGTTTTAGAACATGTTGGAAATTTTATTTTCTTTAAATCCTTTATTGTTGCAAGTATTACATATGTCTCCTCTTTCCCCCATTGACCTCTCCCCTCCCACTCCCGAATCCCCCCTCTAAGCTTTATAATTTACTGACATTGCCAATTTTTTATTTAAGAACTAGTTACTCAGTGCCTATTTGGTGTAAAACAGTGCTGCTGGGAGTGGAGGCAGCCGAATCTGGCAGGAAAAGGGAGGTGACGTTTACTGCATGTCAAATGGAGAGTGGTTGCTTTACATTTGAGTTTCTGTCATCTAGAATGTCTAACTGCTGGTGAAGCCCTGGCTCTGTCCGTCCTCTTCTCTTTACCCCCCAACTGCAGGAAAGAGTGGTCTGGCCTTGCTTTTTCCCCTTCAGACCAACTTGTTGCCACCATTCTACTGGGACGGCTCCTGTAAGGTCACCGGGCCCGTTTCCACATGCACTTGGCCC
The DNA here is from genome assembly GCF_000147115.1 of Myotis lucifugus. Taxonomy (NCBI): domain Eukaryota; kingdom Metazoa; phylum Chordata; class Mammalia; order Chiroptera; family Vespertilionidae; genus Myotis; species Myotis lucifugus. Next base: position 1,662,361 of record NW_005871125.1, read on the forward strand.
TTCGCACCATGACCTTGAAAACAGTCCCTGTGGTCTGCTCTGTTCCATGGGAGCCCTGCTGTGCTGCACGGGGCTTCCAGGTGCATTTTCATTGGGAGAGTTCCCCTTTCCCAGCCGAGTGTGGTCTTATATCTCCTACCCCCAGCTTGAGAGGGGAAGAAATTCTAAACATAGTAATGACCTTCACATCGGGCCTTCAGCCAGACTTGGTCTCCACCTTCTCAGTGTGACTTCTGTCCGTGGGCCACCTCGAGGGCGCAAGGCTCTGGGCGCCGCTGCTGTGACTCGGGTAGCAGATGTGATGGCTGAACACACAGAATGTGCTGCCATCCAGGCTGCTGTACCTTTATGTAAGATACTTTCCCAAATTCATCCCAAAACTTCCCCTCTCTGCAGGCTTTAAAGGCAAATCCAAACCCAACCTTCTGAAGCAGGAGACGAGCAGCCTGGCGTGTGGGCTGCGCATTCTCTTCCGGATGTACATGGATGAGAGCCGGGTTAGTGCCTGGGAGGAGGTCCAGCAAAGGCTTTTAAAGTAAGACTCTTGGCTGAGTTTCTACCTCTCACCTGTGTGGCTACATGGTACAGGGCAGGAAAGGGCCACCAGATTCGCACGTGGGCGGAGTCCTCAGCCAACCCCATGGCCAGGAGCTGCGGGGCCACGCAGATAACGTGGGGCCAAGGCAGAGATTGTGATAATTAAATGCAGTCTTAGAGGAGAGTGTGCTTTTGCACAGTTGGTGACATATGAATGCGTCCTGTCTGTTGTTCCTGTTACAGGACAAAGGAGAAAGTTTTATCTCTTAAAGTTTTTACAGCTTTATATTCTAGTTTTTAGGCTTTTTTGTGCCAGAGAGCTCATTTTTTTCAAACCAATCATTTGTGAAAGGGAGAACCTGCCTGCACTTCATTTGAAAAAATATTTGGAGGTGTTTTTTTTTCGTGTTACTATTTTTTGCATTCTATTTAATGACAACTTAACATTGTCTTTAAACATTTCAATTCACACTAAGGCTAAAACATCCTGAAAGACTACCATCATCTGAATAGTATTTTTGTGTGTTCTTGGGGAACAGAAAGTCTCAGCAACCAGTTAGAGACTTTTTCAAACTATATAAAAAGGTCCCCAATAGTCAAATATTCGCTACCCTCCACGTCTTAGTTGTTCTTGCTCGGTGAGTGTGCCAGCAGGTGTACGAGCACGTGTAAGAGTGAACCTTTTCTGTTGCAGTGTGTGCAGTGAAGCACTGAGTTACTTCCTTACTCTGACATCAGAGAGTCATCGGGAGGCCTGGACTAACTTACTGCTTTTGTTTCTAACGAAAGTTCTGAAGATAAGTGATAACAGGGTAAGTGTGAGACTGCGTATCCCGCCCAGCATTTCTGGCTTGATAGAGTCAAAGTGTATCAATTGCAGACTCTGAATATGGGATGTATAATCTTTGCCTGGAGACTGTATAGTTTATATTGCAATGTTAGGTAGAATTTCCCCAGAAAATTAAATTTTTATTTAACAACAGATGGTTTCAATAACTGATACATGGCTTATAAAAACAACCGTGGTTCCTGCTGGGCCTTCTTTTATTACCTGGAAAAAACAATGATAAATACTAAAAGTTTGTCAAATTTATCAAAATAAGATAGAAACTAAGTGACTATTTGTATGAAGTGAGTCTTGAAAACCTCTGGTCTTTCAGTTCCACAATCAGCACATCACTGCTTCACACAGACACCCTGTCTGACACCACGGTCAGTGCTCGGCCCAGTGATTTGTCTCTAAAGGGAGTTTTAGGTGGTGGTTTCGAATGCAAGCACTACTAATGGAGAAATTCATTTTTCCTCCCAGTTCAAAGCTCACGCGTCATTCTACTACCCTCTCTTATGTGAAATTATGCAATTTGACTTGATTCCTGAACTTCGTGCTGTTCTTAGAAGATTTTTTCTGCGAATTGGAGTGGTTTTTCAGATATCACAACCACCTGAACAGGAACTTGGACTAAACAAGCAGTGATGGGAACTTAGCGTTTTTCTCTTGGTGTTTACATCCCTCCGATCTTTAAAAGGACCCTGGAGCTGAGATTTCCTACCTGAAAAGTGGTTTCTCTGAATTTCAGTGTCTAAGGGTTACTGACTGGTAAAGTGCTTAGAACTAGAACTCAGTCTTGCAACCTCCAGCCCTCTCAGTGATGGACCCTGTGTGTCATGTTGAGCAGAAAGCCCATTTCCAGTGTCAGCTCTGCTCACAGGTCCTTCCCTGGCCTCAGTGGCAGGGAGAGCCCCACATACTTTTGGCAGGTGTGGAAGTGAAACTTACCCAAAGAACTATAGGTGTAAAGATTTGAACTTCTGTAGGAAGTACAACTCAGGAGAGCTGTATTTTGAAGGATAAAATGTTTATAATTGGGGAGTGGGGGGAGAAGAAATTATTGTTCATGGTAAAAGATATTTAGCAACTATGGTATTCTTATTCTGAAATTTTTGCACACTCAGGCTACCTGAGATACTGGTAATCATCCTTCTGTGAAAAATGTACAGAGACGGCGCAGGTCTGTAATATAAAGATCCTAAACATGATATAGTTCTTGCACTGTTTTCTTTATTTTCTTATTCATTTGCTAAATACCTATACTATTTTGTCAAATGCACTAAAAATTTGGGGTTAACTTTTTGTCTTTTTATTTTGTGGGGATTTTTGTTTTGCCCTTTTCGGGGGGGTTGATAACTTTGAAGGATTAACATGCCCAGAAGCTGTTGTGGCCGATACTTGTCATGATCAACAACAACAACAAATAAAAGGGTAGAAAATATCCCTGCTGACATAACTACCTGTAATATACTTCTCTTAGGGCTTTTAAAGATGAGCCATTAAAATAGAATGATCCTTCATGGACTGAACTTGAATCACTGCAAAATGAATCTAGGCTGCTGTCACTTTTTCTTTTGGGTGGCGGGGCTTGATGTAGATTTTATTCTGTGTACAGAACTTAATGTTGAATATATTAAAATAACTCTGGCATGGTTTGGGGAGGTTAGATTTACTGGAAATGTATTCATACTGTGAATTGTGCTCTGATGGTTAAAAATTACAAGATTGTCAAGCATTCCGTATTAACAGTGGATGTAGAAATTTTTTCAGATGGATAAAATGTATATGGTACAGATGTAAAGTTTTCTATGTAAAAAATTCTGTACAACTTTCTGTACAATATTGATTCTCATCTGGCATATTCTAATCAGGTTATAGGTCAATAAAGTTTTTGGATTATTTCATCAGTGCAATCAAACCTGTGTAATCCACAGCCCCATGTTTCATTGGTTTTTTTTCTTTTTGATTTCTTTTGTTCAAAAGCAAATAACTAGGAAAAAGCTACTTTCTGCCAGAACTACAAATTCAATATTCTTTAGTTCTAAAGTTTTCTTTCTAGCTTCTGGCATTAGATTCTCCCCCACACCCTGCTTTCTCAACCATAGGATATTAATAATTTAATATTTTGTATATTTATTGATTACCCAGAATAATGCTATACTATTTTAGTGAAAAGACGCAGTAAAGTTTCTGTCGGGGCAGTTGTGTGGTACAGTGGTGCATTATCAAGAAAAACGTAATGTGTCAAGATCATTTATTTCTAAGGTTGTGCTAAAAAACAGGTAAGTGTTAGCGAGTAGTCACTGAACTATGTATGTATAAGTCAGCAGTATGTATTACCCCTAAGATGGAGCCCTGTTCCAGCTGAGCTGGACACTGCAGCTGGGAGCCACCATGACCTTCTGCCTGTTTGACAGGTAAGTGTTTCAAGTCACCTGGCAGTTTATTATTTCATGGTGTAAAGTATCAAGGCTTTCCCTAGAGGAGACAGAGGCCTTCATCTAACTTTCAGATGAAGAAATAAGAAAAAATCTTTACAGTAAAATAAACAGTGGTTAGATTACAAATCAAGATTTACATGCAGCTAAATTTCAAAGTTTAAGAAATTTCACACTTGAGGTAAACGTATCTGATGTTGCCTGCCATTAATTGTGTCAGTGGAAGGAAGTGTGAAGAAGCAGTGACTGCACTGTTCTCTGCTGTGTGGTAAAGACGCTAAATCATTGTTTCTCAGAATTGAAATCTTTTTTAAAGGTACCTCTCATTAAGTGATTAGAAAGACTGAGTCACTTATTCAGGGTCCATAGTGGCACAGCGAGGATTCCGTCCGTCTTTAATCCAGGGTGCTCCTGCCTTTCTCCACCTTCTAGAACACCTTGTCTAGAAACCTCAATTCCAGTTAAGAAATGGACATTGGTAATAAAAAATAATTTATTTCTATCAAGAAGTAGTTAAATCAGTAAACTTAATCCCTTAATTGGCACAAAAATAGAGGCAGAAGGATGTAACATTTAGTGCATGGCTCGGAAATAAAATCAATTATGACTCCCACCATTTATACTGAATCAGTAGCTATAAACAACATGGAAATCTGATTCTGTCATTACGTAGCAACTGGAATAGTGACAGCTACAGCTAATGTATTTACTAATGAATTATTTCAATAACAAGTGCACATATAACAAGTTATATGTACATTGTTAATACTTGTTTTATTCATTCTACTTTACAATAATGCACGTATGGTAGTTGAGTTCATTACCACCCTGACTTATGGCAAAAATAATTCTATATAACTCTACATTATATATAAATTAATCATGGCCTTTTATTTCTGTACATAATATACATTATATACATCACCTTATACACAGATAACATAAGTAACTTCCAGGTAGGGGTCAAAGTAGCACATATTATTAAAGGTTCAGCGTTAACATCCCTTTTACCTTAGAAGGCACTGCTGGGTCCAACACAGGTTTATTTTAACCGTGTGCAGTAGACAGGCCCTGCCAAGTGAAAGTGCCTGGTTTTCCAGGAACCTGCTGGTGCTCTTGGTCCAGTTGTTCTGCCATGAACTGCTTCAGCGTTTCTGAGGTGCCCGGGCGGAGCCAGGGTTCAGTTGCTACAGAGTTTGATCCATCGTCACCCACATGCTTCATGAAGTCATCAGGGTCAATTAGTGAACTCTCGTCATCTAGAGGAAGCAAGAGAAACGTTACTCGGGTGGGTGCCAGGCAGGTGATGTGAACACAAATCTCAGCTCTGCATTTCTCCACAATGTTAGGTTCTAAGCTTATAGTTTTGTCCAGATACCCCTCACTTTAGAGGTAGGAAAGCAAACCCAGGGAGGGACCCAATTTTATGAAACAGAAAATGCAACTGAAAGTGACTCCATGGTACCAGCACCATCCCAAGCTCAGCAGCAGAGGCTGCAGCCAACGTTAATTTGGCCATAGGAGTGTGGGCCATCTTACTTTGTGTCACCTTCAACTAACTTTGTTTTTTATTTAACAAGGTTTAGGAAGTTAAGTCATTTCGGGAAAGCACTAGGCGGGATTGAAATGACTTCCATTCCACTCCACTGAGAGCGAGCTCTTAATTTGTTTCGTTCTTTAATTGCATTGCTAGGACTCAACTTCCACATCTACATTTTGCTTACAAATATAATAATAGGAAAATCTGTCTTCCTACCCTGTGATGTCAATTTCTTTTTTTTTTTTTTTTTTAATTACATCTCCTGGTCAGTGAAGGAGTAGCCCAGCAAAGGGACCTGTGCAATTTAATCCACATCGTACCAAAAAGCTCCTGTTTGAAAGGACAATGTTAAAAGTTTAGCAGTGGAATACCTTCGTAAAGAGTAAATTCTTAAAATGCTATCTTCTCAATTTAAAAATATCCTTGTTAAATATTCAACTTATTGCTTCTAAAAGAAATTGAGGCACAAAAAACTCACAATACAGTTAAAAGAAAATGCTTTTTAGCTAAAAAGAAAGCATTGCTTTCCCACTGTTCCATGTTTTTCCAGGTATGATATGAATACTCCATCAGTTTGCCATGTTTGCTGGTATTTGTTACGGAGTTACCGTCAGAACACATGACACCCTGACTGCTAGAGTGTATGAGTAGTTTTAAATTAACACAGTATTAAAGGTAAGATCTAAAAATATCTTAAGACGTTAAGCGCCAAGCCTGTTTTGTCTTCCTTTCCATTGAGCCCGCGATATCTGATTTCACCAATAAGCTGGCGGCACCAGTGACTGACCGGTCCAGATGGGAAGTATAGTGTCAGTCACCGGGGACTGACATGGTGCTTAACGCGTTAAGAAAATTGCTATAAGAAAATTATTGTAATGTAGCTTCACAGACTAAGGAAAATTGTCCAAATAGATCACTATCTGCTAAAGCTAATAATTCAGCAGGTCTTGTGTGCTATAAAATTGTCCCATTATCCTAATGACTAACAACATCAGCATTGAAAAGGTGGTCCAGGCTGGCAGAGGAGCACGCCAGTTGCCTAAGGAACTGTCTGTCCTGCCTGCCTGGCACCAAAGCCCAACATAATGAGAAGACTAAACTTTGATGGGTCAAAAGGAAATAATTAACGAGGCTACTTTGTGTCCACAATACTGAAAGCCAAGTAAAAAGGTAAAATCGTTTTCTTTGTAATACTACCAATTTATAATGTATGTGTAATCTAAAAAACTGAATGTTTTAAGTTAATTTCTGATATTCTCTCACTTCAGTAAGGAAGCATTTTCCCTGCTGAAAGCAAAGCCTGCGCATCTTTATAAGCAAAAGCTTTGTTTAGAACCCACTCAGAAAAGGGTACCCCTAATCTGATGCAAAATTAATCCCGAGTCCCGGTTTTGCAGGATGTGTGATAGAGGCCCCTTGATTTCAAACTCATTCCATCAGTCCCCCAGCCGTAAGGGAAAGCTGCCATGTCAGCCTGTTAGACTCCTTACAGAATCTGCTATAGGCCATTAAAACTGGCCATTTACCTGTATTAATAGGTTTATTCTGGAGTTCATTCAATCTTCGCATTCGTTCTTCATTTCTCATTCTAATCTGATCAATATTTATACTGGATACAGATTTTAAAGAGAGATCATCTGGTGGTACATTAGGAAGACTGTTATCCTGTAGTGAGAAAACAGAACTTCAGAAATGAAATGATCATTAACATGAAAGATGTTCAGAATTAACAGGTGAATCAAAACATGTTTTTGCCCTTGATAAGTACACAGTGTGATGAACAAAATAAAACAAATGAAAACCTAACATTTACATTCTAACTCTCGGTGTTTATCCATGCAGGCTCAGATGAAACACTGCCACACTGGACAAAGGTGGAACACAGTTACCATATAACCCAACAACTCTATTCCTAGGCATACACACACAAGAGGTGAGAATATCAAAAAACTTGTACACAGATGTTAAAAGCAGTATTCATAACAGACAGAAGTGGAAACAACCTAAATGTCTATCAGGTGTTGATTAAAAAATGTAGACTATCCATACATGAAATATTATTTAATAAAAGGAATTAAGTCCTGACAAGCTGTAACTTAAATGACCTTTGAAAGGAAAAAAGCCAGTCACAAATGATCATATATTGTATGCTTTCATTTGTGTGCCCAGAAAAGGCAAATCTGTAGACAGAAAGTAGATTAGTGGTTGATAGGAAAACAAGTCTTGCCACGTGGTAAAGCTGTGCATACATATGATCTAGTAACAGCATTTGTCATTTGGTCAGGGTCGTCTGCATGTTTTATGTGACCTTGGCATGTTATCTATATAACAGGCTTTCCAATAAATGGTATCACTTGCCTCCTGTGCCTTCTCAGAATTCCATATATTCTGCAGGTGGAAGGAAGGAAACTAGGGTAAGGAATTATTTATAGGGCAGAGATCCTGTGCCAAGTACCAGGCTTATACTTACAGCCACCCTAGGAGATAGGAAAATATTACTTCAAAGAAGCCAAGGCAATGAGTTCAATGACTTGCTCAAGGTCATCCAGCTATTTGGTGGTAGAGCCTAGATTCAGATCCATGTCCACCATATTACAGAGCCACTGCCTTTATTTATTGGACCACGCCAATTTAGGATGGGCCAGAACCCAGACCTCACTCCTAAAAGGAAAAAAGAAAAGGGCATTTCATACATACAGAGGCCAGTCCTTTCCATTTGCTCCTCCTGCGCTCCCTTGCAGAGGGCAGCTGTGAGGGTGGAAGGAGGGCGTCCTCTTCAAAGGCAGGATATGTCTCACCATACGCACCTAGAAGGACCACACAGGGAGAAGTCCATTTCAAATCTTTTCACTTGTCTAAACCCAGACTGTTTCTTACTGGCTTTAAGATGTTATTTACATATAATAAAACCCACCCACTATAAATGTACATAGTTCTGTGATTTTTACAGAATTGTGCAGATGTCATTATAATCTAGTTTTAAAACATTTCTGTCGCCTCAGAAAGTTCCTTTGTGCTCGCTGGCAATCACTTCCCACTCCTGCCTGTCCAGATTTCACTCTTTCCTGAGACTCCAGTGAGTGTAATTACACAATGTAATAGTTGCCTTCCACTTGGCATGTGTTTGAGATTGATCTATGTTGTAACATATCAGTAGCTGATTCTTTTTTCATTGTTGAATTGTAAGTACTCTTATCACATGGATATGTCACATTTTATCAATGTATTAACCAGCTGATGGACATTTGAATTGTATCTAGTTGGCAATTATTAATAAGGCTACTATGATCATTCATGTACATGTCTTTTTTTGTGGTCATGTTTTCATTTCTTTGGAGTATTTTCCCAGGAGTGAAACTACTGGGAAACTTTACATTTAGCCTTTTTCGAGGAACTGCCAAACCATTTCAAAAGTTGTTCCACCCATTTTACATTATAAGAAAGTGGTAGTTTCCCACATCTTCACCAACGTTTGGTATTCTTCTTTCTTTTTTTCCATTACAGTTGGCATTCAATATTATATTAATTTCAAGTGTACAGCACAGTGGTTAGATATTTATCCCAAGGAATGTGACTGCTAGATGGTATGGTAAGAGTACATTTAGTTTTGTACAAAAACCACACTGTCTTGCAAAGTGTCTGTACCATTGTGCATTCCCACCATCAAGGAGTGAGAATTCCTGTTCCTCCACATCCTTGCCAGCATTTGGTGTTGTCCATTTTGGCCGTTCTAATAGGTAGGTAGTGGTACCTCATTGTTGTGTTAATTTCCATTTCCCTGATGACATGATGTAGCGCATCTATTTATATACTTATTTAATGAAGTGTCTGTTTGGATCTCTTGCCCATCTTTTAATTGGGTTATCATTATCCTTATTGATGACTTTTAAGAGTGATTATGTATTTTGGATAGCACTCTTATTTCAAAGTTATCTTTTCCAAATATTGCTTCCCAGTCTGTGGGTGGTCTTCTCATTCTCTTGACACTTTCACAGAACATGAATTTTTAATGAAGCCTAGTTATCTCTTTCATGAATTGTACTACTGTTGTATCTAAAAAGTCATTGCTATACCCAAGTTCTTGTTAGTTTTCTCCTGTTATCTTCTTGGAGTTCTTGTAAGGTCCATTTTAGTTTATTTTGTGAAGAGTGTAAAGTCTGCATTTAGATTCTTTGCATGTACTGTTTGGTTCTAGGCACCAATTGTTGAAAAGACTGTCTTTCCTCAGTTACACTGCCTTTGCTCTTTTGTCAAAGATCAGTGGACTACACTTGTGTGGGTCTGTTCCACTGATCTATTTGTCTGTTATTCTTTTGCCAGTACCACACTGTCTTGACCACTGTATCTTTATAGGAAGTCCTGAAGTCCAGTAGTGTTAGCCCTCCACTTCTGTTCAGCGTTGTATTGGCTCTTTTCAGTGTACAGGTCTTTCGCCTTCTTTGTTACATTTATTTCTAGGTATTTTATTCTTTTTGTTGCGATTGTAAATAGAATTTTCATTTTTTTCTCATAATTCATTGCCTATAGAGAAACAGACTTCTGTATACTGATTTTTTGTGTCCTGCAATTTATTTATGGTTGATTTCTAGTTTCATACCATCGTGCTGAAGGAGATGCTTGGTATGATTTCAGTCTTAAATTTATTGAGGCTCGTGTGTCTCGACATCTGGTCCTATCCTTGAGAATATTGCATGTGCACTTGAAGAATGTGTATTATGTTGTTTTTGGATGAAAAGTTTTATAAGTAGCATTTAGTAAGTTGATAATCAGAGGTCTCTCTTTTGCATTCAGTAAAGAGTGCTATAGCATACAATTTTGATTTCTTTTACATGCTCTACCATGTGCAGGGTCTGAGCTCATGCAGAAGTCTCTTTATGGGAGCTCTGGTGCCAGACAAGTCTGCCCTTCAGGTGTATCATTGTGGAGCTGGTTGGATGGTGCTTTCGCATGGTCTGGAGTCTTAGGAGGGGGCTCTGCAGAAAGCCATGTTCAGCCACCATTTGTGCCTGGCTTGGGGCCTATGGTGGGAGCTACCAAATGATCTGCCGTTAGTTGCTACTTGTGCTGGGATTGGAGGTGCTTGGGAGAGGCTATGCTGTGAATCAAGGCTGGCTGGGGACCCTTTGGTGGGCACCATGATGTGAATTGAGGCCAGCTACCACGGTGTCAGTCCTGTAGCTGCTTAGTTTAAGCTACATTACAAGCTGGCTGCAACTTATGCCAATTTTGGGGCCACTTAGCAAAAGTACAGGGCACACAGAGGCTAGCTGCTGCACTCCTGGGGTTTTGTGTACCTTAAGAGATTTTAGGAGAGTTCACAGTGAAAGCTGAGAGAGGTCACTTATGTGGAGCAGCTACTGTTAAAGGCTTCAGCAGGACAAGCATGTTGGGTGGGGCGAACAGTACTCCCAGGTTAATGGAGAGCTTAGATTGGTGCCTGCCCGCTAGGTTGGAGGAACACTCAACAAAGGAACAATGTGCTTGCCCACACATCCTTTCCCAAGCAGAGCTGCCTTAACCCCTATCCCTTCTGCCCTCATCCTAAAGCGAGCAAATTCAAAATGTGGGAGGAGGCAAGCATGGCCTTTACCTACTTCACCATTTTGACTGGAAGTCCTTCCTATGATTTCTAAAATTAATTTTGATTATTCTGATTTGGAAAGCATTGTAAATCACGTTTGATGATTACTTACTAAGAGTGAAATATTAATTTTGTAAATATTTTTGAAAATATTTAAAGGAAATATAAATGTTTAATATGTTAACATAGTTTGATAAAATAAATAAATATACTCACCAATAAAAGCACTATCAGATTCCAATAATGAATTTTTTAAGAAATCATCAGGGTTATCTCTGGGCTAAAAGAAACATCATATATTAATTAGTCCCATGTGAAAAAAACAACATTTTGTACTAAGAGGCATAAGTGTCCGCAAAATAGGATAGGGAAAGGTAGGACCAGCTGCTTTCCTCCTATACTACATTCCAATGCTCAGAAAATACTCTGAGGGGAGGAGGGGGGCTTTTATTAAGGGTTATATTACTGCTGATGAAAATAGAGTATAAGGCAATGACCCCAATTAAACATTATACATCTTTAAACCATTGCTGAGATTCTGTATAGCACACAATTTCCTCCATGCTAGGAAGTGGAGTAGTCCTCGATAATGACAGCACTGTATGACAGCAGTTTCCAGAGGGACATAGAATAGGGTAAAAAAAGGAACGCAAGGGTTCGGCTTGTAATGAGCTCTCAATGTGAGAGGTGACTTCACCTCCTCACCAGATTTCTAGGATGTGCTGGTTCACTCCCATGAAGAGCTGTCACTTTTATAAGGAGAAACATTCCACTGAATTCAAATCTCCTTTTTAACACCCATTGACTCTGACTGCTTTTTGTTGGATAATAATTGATAATAACAGCATCCAATATTTAACAGATGTTCTGCCCCAGCTGTTCTTAGCATGCACACATATTATCCAACCCCTCTCTTGCATCACAGCCCTCCCATAATGAACAGAGTGCGACAGGCTACTAAGCCCTATCTTCTCCATGACCATCTTCTCCAGATTCATCCTGTATTTTTCATATAATCCAGTTTCTAGGAAAATGAGGATCTGAAAATTTATGAGCTTTTTTGTAAAAAGCCAACATTGAACTTCGGCTTATGCTGAGTTTCTACTCAACAAAATATGGCATTATCATTTTAACCAAAATTCTAAATGTTAAATTTCAGTATCTTTTCACTGAGAAATGTGGTTACCTCTTATAGAGAAACCACCAGACCGCAGAGTATCCAGGAATCAGTGTTGATACGTTCCAGGCCACACAGCATCGGGAAAAGGAGCTCTCTAAACTATTACAATATACTTTCTCTACTAATAAATCTCTAGCTACCCAATGCACTGATGAGACAAGATTTAAAATCCTTAATTCAATTTTCCTGAAAATTCAAAATTGGAATACTCACTATATTACTAAAAATATATTTTATCCCCCAAAAAACAGCTTGAAAAATCAGAACTGGTTTCTTACCATTCTGTGATTTTGTACTTGAACGCTTGGGACGGCATCCAAGTCCACTGTAGCGAATGGGGAATAAAACCAAATTAAAAGGTTAGAAAGCATTTCAAAAGTAAAATAAATTTTAGAATATCTTTTGTGACTATCTTTGTACTGGAAATTACTTGTCAACCATCACATTACAGACTGCTTTTAAGATATTACTTATCGCCCTGTCTGGTTTGGCTCAGTGGATAGAGCATCCACCCGCAGACTGAAAGGTCCCGGGTTCGATTCCAGTCAAGGGCACATGCCCGGGTTGTGTGCTCGATCCCCAGTAGGGGGCGTGCAGGAGGCAGCCAATCAATGATTCTCTCTCATCATTGGTGTTTCTCTCTCTCTTCCTCTCCCTTCCTCTCTGAAATCAATAAAAATATATATATATATTTTAAAAAGATATTACTTATCAATAAATATAGCCCAACATTCATTCTAGTTAGGTAAAATTCTCCCATTCCCAATAAATATGAAAAGTAAAATCATTGTGCACTTAAAGCTGATAACTACAGGAAAAGAAAACAATGCAGGATTCTTCACCATCTTCCCATAATTCTACAATCTGTGTAGAAATTTGTTGAGTGGACTTCCTCACATGCAATTGAAGGAAGCTAACCCGGTTCCAGGGGAGAGATTTTGGATCAGTATCCTAAAAACCCCTCTCCAATTTAACCAGCAATCCTGTGTGTCTCTCAATAGTATTTGTCAGAAGCTGGGGATGGTTGCTGTGGGGATGGAGACCTCCAGTACCAAAATGCACCTGTATCTACCTGGGGACTACTTTTGAGTCTCCTAAAGAAAAATTCCACTAAAATGGATATAAAACTTGAAATATGTACTTGCTTCTCTCTTCTCTCCTGAGAGCTGGCCCACTATTTATCATATAATTTGGGTTATTCTGCTATCAACAGATGGTAGCATAAGAGCCTGAAATTGAAACCACTTTAAAATTCTGTATCAGATGGAGGAGAAACTACCCCTAGATCAACTGTTACCCAAGTCCTGACTGGTGACATGGGCCTAAAGGGTGTTACCTCGTACTCCTGTGAGTCTATCTCACATGGTCAAGACAGGTTCCTCAGATGTGCAGGCCACACCAGCCTGCCACGGTAGGGTCTGAAGTTTTCCTAAATACAACTGATAGGACCATCTCCTCCTGTTCTTGTTACCTGGATGCTGCACTTTCATAACTCATTTTCCATGGCCACCCTCAAAGGCCTGAAGGCTGGTGAAATATGTGCAGGGGGTCATACAGTCATCCATCCCGTCAACAGGAACCATCGATGCTTTGAAGCAACTAGCTTCACTCTGCCTCCAAGTGACTGACCACCACCACCCTGTTACACTCCAAGGGACCCCAGATTTCTCCTTTGCAGCATTCATCATCCTTACACTTTTTAGCATCTATTTCTCCAACAGTATAAGCCAATGCTTGACCAATTTAATACCATATCAAACCTTAAAACAGACACACACAGTAGAGAAATGCCCCATAGGGAAGGCACTGATGTGTTTGCCCAGCATTCCTCCCCTTGGATCCTAGTCTCTGGTGTCACGGGGCCTCGTCCAGGCACTCAGTCCTCCTGGTTCTAGTGCATGGCTAGGCCCTGCTCATGCATGGATGGATGAACACCTGACCCCAACCAAGCCAAACAGATGCTTTTCTGGGTCTAAAGGCTGAAAGGGTCTGTGATCATGGATTTGCCAGTAGGAGGAGCCTGCCTTGGACAAAATCAACACAAAAGATGGAGAAAGAAAGCCATTAATAAAACCCGCTGGTCCTATTGGAAGCAGCAATGATTATCTCTTACCTTCAGCACCTTCCTGCATTTTTATTCTGTTCAGTCTCTTCTGCTGCGCTCTCAGCAGGGCTTGCTGCTGAATCTCTAAGGTGTACTGATCTCTTGGAGGATCTGGGTACATAAGTTTCAGATCCACTCGTGTTTCTGAATCTGGTCCAAAAAAAATAAGTTACAAAGCTATGTTAAAAATCTTTACTGTGACATAGTAGCCTTAATTTCAAAATGAAGGAACAGTATAAATAGTGGAACATCATCAAAGTCAAAGGACATTAAAATCATCATAAAGCTAAAGAACACAAAATTAGTATATACAGGCCCCCATCCAAGAAACAGCAGCCTCGTGATCACCACACCCTCTGTCTGAGGAACAGCAGCTGTGTGTGAAGCCTTCCCCGACCAGCCAGAGGAGCCACCACAGCTGTGAACACCCACCAGAGGAGCTGCTGCCAACTGAGGAGCAGCTGCTACCACAACCGCCCAAGGAGCCACTGCCACCCAAGGAACAGCCACTGAACGACTCAACATCTAGATATGTCGGTGAGATCAAACATGGGTAGACAAAGAAACCCCCAAAGGAAAGAAAAGGAGAACTCGCCAGAAAAGCAGCTAAGTGAAACAGAGGCATGTAATATGACAGAAAAAGAATTCAGATTAAGGGTCCTAGAGTGCATAAACCGGATGGAGAAAAAAAATCAACAACTTATGCAAGAATCAAGAAGAAACGGATGAAAAAATCAACAACTTATGTAAGAATCAAAAAGAAATGGATGAAAAAATAGGTAAGAACCAAGAAGGAATGAAGAGTGATATAGCTGCAATAAAAAACACCATTGAAAGTTTCAACAGTAAACTAGGAGAAGCGGAGGACCGAATTAGTGAATTAGAAGACAGGGAAGCAAAACACACCCAAACTGAACTGCAATTGGAGAAAAAAATCAAAAGACAGGAGGAGAGCCTAAGGGAGCTATGGGACAACATGAAATGAAACAACATACGAATAATAGGGGTGCCAGAACAACAGAAAGAGGAACAAGGGTTAGAAAACCTATTTGAAGAAATAATATCAGAAAACTTCCCTGAGGTGGGGAAGAAAAAAGTCACACAAGCACAGAGAGTCCCAAACAAGGTGAACCCAAAAAGACCCACACCAAGACACATCATAATTACCATGGCAAATGTTCAGGACAAAGAGAGAATCTTACAGGCTGCAAGAGAGAGACGGAAAGTTACATACAAGGGATCTCACATTAGATTATCAAATGATTTCTCAACAGAAACACATCAGGCCAGGAAAGAATGGACAGAAATTTACAAAGTGACGCAAAGCAAAGGGCTGAATCCAAGAATACTCTATCCAGCAAGGCTATCATTCAAAATTGAAGGGGAAATAAGAAGCTTCACAGACAAAAAAAGGCTAAGGGAGTTTATCACCACCAAGCCAGCAATGCAAGAAATGTTAAAGGGACTGGTGTAAAAGGCAGGAAAAAGAAATCTAAGAAAGAAAACAGGCACAAAAAAATAGAAATGGCTACAAACAAATACCTTTCAATAATAACTTTAAACATAAATGGACTAAATGCTCTAACCAAAAGACATCGAGTGGCTGAATGGATAAAAAAACATGACCCATATATTTGCTGTCTATAAGAGACCCACCTCAGAAAAAGGGACTCACACAGACTGAAAGTGAAGGGATGGGAAAATATCTTTCAGGCAAATGGAAATGAAAAAAAAGCTGGGGTAGCAATACTTATATCGGACAAAATAGACCTCAAAGTGAAGGACATAACAAGAGATAAGGAAGGCCACTTCATAATACTAAAGGGATCAATACAACAAGAAGATATAACCCTGATAAACATATATGCACCCAATGCAGGAGCACCCAAATACATAAAAAAACTCCTGGAAGATATCAAAGGAGAGATCGACAACAATACAATCATAGTAGGGGACTTTAATACACCACTGACATCACTGGATAAATCCTCTAGACAAAAAATCAGCAAAGAAACAGCAATCCTAAATGACTCACTAGATCAGATGGACTTAACACATCGTATGCGGGAAACGTATTTATACCTTTTACGCTGACTATAAGTAGTAGAGCCACCTGTTAGCGCGCGATAAAAACTACCTGCAAACAATGTGTTAATTGACATCTTCAGAACATTTCACCCCAAAGCCACGGAATATACATTCTTCTTAAGTGCTCATGGGACATTTTCAAAAATAGACCACATATTGGGTCACAAACAAAGTCTCCCCAAATTCAAGAAGATTGAAATCATACCAAGCATCTTCTCAGACCACAATGGCATAATATTAGAAATAAACCACAATAAAAACAACCCAAAATACTCAAAAAAAAAATTAGTATATACATATAAAAGCCTAAGTGACCGAACTGGTCGCTATGATGCGCGCTGACCACCAGGGGGCAGATGCTCAAGGCATGTGGTCAGCACGCTCCCACAGCAGAGTGCCACTCAGCTGACTGATGGACACCAGACACAGGGCTCATGCTGGCAAGTGACAGGCGCAGTGTGAGTCAGGATGAGCGGGAGCGGCACAGCACCCAGCCCGGGTTTGGGCTCCTCCCCAGCCACCTGCTGCTTCATGCACTACTACATCCCAGGCCTGTGGGGATCAGGCCAGACTGAGGGACCCCAACAGTGCACGAATCCATGCACCGGGCATCTAGTTCTTTAAATAAATGCCTTTTCACAAACCTAGCAACATTATAAGGGAGCCCCCCCCCAGAACAAGCACCCCACTCCCTCCAGATGCCCAAAGCAGATGGCAGGGCAAATGCACAAATACATCCCACAGTGAGTCATCGGCTGAAACTCAGGCAGCCATGAGGCAATGTAATCACAGCTGATCCCTATAATACACTGGGAAAATGAAAATATGTTATTTGCCAATTAACATTTTAGCCCTTGCAAATAAAATGCAAAAAGCAGACTGGCTAGAAATTTAGGAGGGATGTCATTACTGGAGGAAATAACAGTTTAAGAATTTACCTTTGCCACAAATTCAAGAGTATCAATTTTTATCATAATGAAAATGTTAGACATTAATTTTTTAAATCTTGAGAATAAAAATAGTTCATACATTTTAAAAGCTTTGAAAATATTCCCTTTGATCTACTAAATAATACCACTGGGATATAATTTAAAGAAATAATCCTAAATATATAAAAAGCTTTGTGATCAGAAATTGTCAAAATAATAGTAAAAAATGGAAAGCACACTGAATATTTAAGAATTAAAAATGGTTAAGAGCAAAGTTAACAGAAGAGACCCTGGAGACACATACTCGGTTGGATTGGACCCTGACTTCACCACCTCCAGACTTGGTTTCCTCTCTAAAAATGAGATAACAAGCCACAGATAAGAACTGGATGTAGTAATATAGGGAAATAAATGGCTGTTTTATGGTTTAAACCTTTTTGATCTCAAGACCTCTTTATACTCTTAAAAATTGAGGACCCAATGTCTGTCTGTCTCTCTGTCTCTCACACATACACACACAGACACCATCTTAGAAATTAACACTGCCGAAACCGGTTTGGCTCAGTGGATAGAGTGTCGGCCTGCGGACTGAAGGGTCCCAGGTTCGATTCCGGTCAAGGGCATGTACCTGGGTTGCGGGCACATCCCCGGTGGGGGATGTGCAGGAGGCAGCTGATCGATGTTTCTCTCTCAATGATGTTTCTAACTCTCTATCCCTCTCCCTTCCTCTCTGTAAAAAATCAATAAAATATATTTTAAAAAAAAGAAAAGAAATTAACACTAAGAAGTTTTTACATGGGTAAACACAAGCGCACATTCTGTTAGCTTCAGAGCAATGAAGTCATCGCATGCCATTAACTCTGGAAAACCTATACACATGTGAGAGAATAAAAGTGAAATAGACAAATAATATCTGTTTTAATAAAAGTAGTTTTGACCTCACAAGTTCCCTGACCAAACTGTGAGACCCACTGGATGACACAATCCTGGAATATCGTAAGTAAGCAATAAATGGTAACATGCTAAATAACTATGGTATATGTAATTTATGACACTGTAAATCTAAGAAAGAAAAAAAGGAATATATTTTTTAATGTATTTTTATTGATTTCAGAGAGGAAGGGAGAGATAGAAACATCAATGATGAGAGAGAATCACTGACTGGGTGCCTCCTGCACAACCCCTATTGGAGATCGAGCCTGCAACTCAGGCATGTGTCCTTGACCAGAATTTAACCCAGGACCCTTCAGTCCACAGGTGGATGCTCCACTGAGTCAAATCAGCTAGGCCAATTATATCTTGTTTTTATTTTACTTTTTACCTTTAGGATCCGAAAAAAAGATTAGAAAACCTCTGTAAAGTGATTTTCCCTTCTTTTATCTTTCTGTATTCAAATTTTTCTACAATAGATATTACTTTTAAAAATAAGAAAAAGTTTAAATTCTGGTTTATCAGAACGCACATCCAATGATTTGTCTCCTCGACTCAAACACTCTGTTGAATGCGCCTAAAGAAATATCACAGATAACATATTTTGGTTCCTCTACACATCTTTAGTCCCCAGGCCATTCTACTTCCCTAATAAGCTTTCTCTCCTCCTACTCCTACATCAAGCCTTCTCTACCCTCTTCCTCTAAACATCCTACATTTCCTCCTGTGCACTCAGGGACCCTGCTCTCTCCAACAACCACTCAATCCCTCTCCTGCTTCTGAACCCCCTCCTCCTATAACAGCTCTAGACCCTACTTCCTCCTTCCCAGCCAAGCTTCCTCCAGGGCCTGTTTTATGCTAATTGTTTCCAACACTTTGCCTCCTATTCAGTCCTCACCCCGAAGCTGGTTGGCTTCCACAGAAAAAATCTAGCTGAAGTCACCAATGGCCTTTGATCCAACTGGCACTTTCCAATATTCATTGTAGGCAGTGCCTTCTCTGATACACTCTTCCCTCAGCTCTCAGGATGCCACGCTCTGGCTTTTTTCGTCTCAGTCTCTTTCCTGAGCTCATCTTGCTCTGTCCACCCTCCATGAACACCTAAGGGCCATTCCTCACCCTTAGGTGTGATCTGATCCACTGCCGAGGCTCTGCCAGCTCCGTTAGGCCAAGGCAAAGCTTCAGTCTGGTAAAATGGAGCACCAAGGCACACAGAAGTATTACTCACTTAAAATAGATGGATACAAATGTGTTTAAAGATCCACGAAGATGGGCAGACCACTCTTGCTGTATCTTTAAAATACAGCATTCTACTCACCTCTGTCTTTCAGCTCATTGAAGTCCCGAATATTCTGCAAAGTAGCCGAGTCCCAGCCCTTCGGTGACTGTCTTCTGACAGGAGCCTGCACCCGATGCCGCGCCATATCAAATATGTCCATGGGGCTCCTTTCTCTTTTCCTGTAAGTGACAAACTATGATAAACGTGTGTTTTATGGGAAGAAAATCTGAGTTCGCATTTCATTCAAGAAATGTGGCATCTTTCACCAGAGTTGATTATAAACATTCTAATATCTGTTACTTCAGTCCCTCATTAAAAAATAGGGTATTTATAAAGTCATTGTTTATAATTTTTCAAAATACTCAGATGCAAAGTACTTTATTCTAAGAATAAAATGATTTAGTTTTACCTTAAAATGTTCCCGTAGCATAAAAATCAGTCTTTGAGATCAGAGAAACCAAGATTCAAAGACCTGCTCTGCTATTTGTTAGCAGTTTGACCTTGATTTCAGCATCTATAAGATGCAGATAGTATCTACCCCTTTTAGTCTTAAGAGTATGAGAATTAAGTGAAATTATATCCTGTAAAGTACCCAGCATAGTACTTGACATGAATTAGGTACGCAATAAATGTAAACTTTCCCCCAGCCTAAAATAGAAATTATACAGAAAAAGATGGTATTAATATGCTGCCCATTATAACTATTTATTATCCACAGTCCCCAACACTAATTTTACAATAGGCTTTCAGGAAACTTGGTACCTAGTTAGTTACTTAATACTCTATTTCTAGGAATTAGTATAATAGGAGGGAGCTCAGGAAGGGAGTTTTCCACTATGGCTTTGGGGGGTGGGGAGGGTTGACATTAAGAGAGGACAGGGATGAGGGGTGGCACTCTAGCCCTGCTGCTTCCCTCAGCACCAGGCAGGCCTCTCTAGTTCTGAAAATGCAGCTCTAAGCTACTGTGTAAGAGCTGGCCAGACTCCTGTCTTCATTTCTTGATGCACTAGGTCTTCCCTGGGCCCAGGCAGGGAAATAGTGGGACCCCCCACAGGCAATGCCCCTGCTCTTTCAGGGGACGGACTCACAGGGCCACAAACTACTTGGTCAAGGCTGATACAGACCTCTAATAGTGAACTACCCAGAGTGTCAAGAACTGCAGTGGAGGCTCATTAAATGTAAAACAAAAATAAGTACTAAATCTAGAAGGCCATTAAATTAAAATACCTAAGTCCTGTCCTGGCCGATTTGGCTCAGTGGTTACGGCACTGGCCCACAGACCAAACGGTCTCGGGTTCAATTCCCAGGCAAGGGCATGTAACTCGGTTGCAGGTTCCATCCCCGGCCCTGGGGGCGTGTGAGGGAAGCAACAAATCAATGTGTGTGTCTCTCTCATCAATGTTTCTTTCTCCCTTGCCTCCCTCCCTTCCACCCTAAAAATCAATGGAAAAAATATCCTCAGTGAGGATTAAAAAAAAAAAGGTGTACAGAAGTTCTATCTAATTATATTAACATTAATAGTTAAATACGCTGTTAACCCTATTAAACAGTTCATGGTTAGGGATAGTATTTCTGGTTTTCCTTCAAGAAATGCTACTTCTTTCCTTTCTTCCTCCTTCCCTCAACACCTATGTCAATACCACCACCAAAAATGTTATTGGCAGTACAACAGGACAGTTACAATGCTCAATTTAAATATTTTATATACAGTTAAGTATCTATTAAATAGCCCATATTTTCTCAACGAATAAAGTCAATAATTGTGGATAAAAATTTATGGATGCAACTTTACATAAGATTGAAAAGTTTATCAAAAGCATATTAATTTTAAAAAGACCTATTTTGTCAAAAGAAAAAAGAGAGAGAAAACCTACTATATACTGCAAACACCAATAGACTAAAAAATCATACCCTGTTTTTGCTAGTTGCACTGAATCCCTCCACAAGGAATATCATTATTTATCTAGATTTCTTCTGGGAGAAAAGGCTAGTTTAGTCTTTAAATTTCACTAATAATCTTAAAAACTTTCAAACATACAAACTATCCATTCTAATAAAGAGTGTTTTACAGTAAAAATTAACCCTGTTCCAAAACTAAAATTACTGGATAGGTTCTGACATATGATTCTTCATCCTGAACACAAAAAAATTCAGAAACAAATAAAAATGCAACTTGAAACTTGCCTCATGTGAATTTCCTCATCACTGTCCAAGTGTAGCAACCGCCCCTGGAGACGCCGCTCTTCACTACGAAGCTGTTTTCTCATTTCTGATAATTCCATAATTACATTTCTTTTCTCCTCTGCAAAGTCCCATTGATAAGTAAAAAGAACAAAAGATTAAGCTTGAAAATATAGTCTGGCCTATCATAAAGCTAAAATGTTGAGAGACATTGTCATGAAAGTTATTTTTAATGTTTTAAATAACAGATCACATTCATGAATATCATATTAAGACTCACAAACACATTTCTGATAATACAGAAATTTCAAAAGTTAAGTAAAGTTTTGGGGATGGAGGAGAATGTCACCATAAAGGGGCAGCACAAGGAATTCCTTTGTGGTGATAGAACAGTTCTGTGCCTTGACAGGTGGTTACACAAATTACACAAGGTAAAGTGCAGGGCACTACACACAACACAGTGAGCACATGTGAAACTGGTGAAGCCTGGTGAAGGTCTGTAGAATACACCAGTGTCCACTTCCTGGTGGTGATACTGTACTAGGTAAGATTTTACCACGGGGGAAGCTGGGAAGGCACCCAGGCCCTCTCTACCTCTATAGCAGTGGTTCTCAACCTTCCTAATGCTGCGACCCTTTAATACAGTTCCTCATGTTGTGGTGACCCCCAATTTCATTGTTACAAATTGAACATAATTAAAGCATAGTGATTAATCACAAAAACAATATGTAATTATATGTGTTTTCCGATGGTCTTAGGCGACCCCTGTGAAAGGGTCGTTCGACCGCCAAAGGGGTCGCGACCCACAGGTTGAGAGCCGCTGCTCTATAGTGTTTTGCAATGTTCTATGAGTCTATAAAAAATGTCCTAGATTACAGGTTTAATAGGTAACTCTACCTTCCGCACGAAGTTGATTTTTCCTGGCGGGTACCGGAGGAGACTGTGCCCTGGACACGGAACGTTCCTGTTCAACAATCATGACAGACAGACTCAGTGTGTCTTCCCTACTCAGAGCTTGAAGAGAATACTTTCTTAAAGTAACTAGCCGAAACCGGTTTGGCTCAGTGGATAGAGCGTAAACTTACCTGCATCCACTTTTCCTTCCCACCACAATGGTGGCGTCCTCGCCCCATCCACAGAGAACTCCTTCCCACGTTCTCTGTAGCTATAAGCGACTCCCACTTCCTCCACCAATCAGTCCCTTTTCTCCACCCTTTTCAAGAATCAATAAAATATATATTTAAAAAAAAATAAAAAAAAATAAAAAAAAATAAAGTAACTATATGTAGAAGAAGCCAAACTCCCCACTATCCTACCTATAAACTTACCTGCATCCACTTTTCCTTCCCACCACAATGGTGGCGTCCTCGCCCCATCCACAGAGAACTCCTTCCCACGTTCTCTGTAGCTATAAGCGACTCCCACTTCCTCCACCAATCAGTCCCTTTTCTCCACCCTTTTCCTCTCCTTAATCTCAACTATGCCTCAAAATCTCTCCCTTCTTTAAAAAAAATTATCTCACCCTTCACTCTCTTGTCCATTTCCTCCTTCCCTTCAGAGCCTTGCTTCTTTGAAGAGTAGTAAATGCAGTACGTATGGTGTCTATGTCCTTGTTCCCACTCACTCCCACTGCATAGCAAATGCCCGCCTTTACTCTGCACCCATCACTCCACTGACCTGCCTCACCAAAGTCACCAAGTGATCCCAGTGACACACTCAATAGCCAGCAGCAACTGACATCACTGCCACTCTGTCACTTTTTCCGTCTCCATGTCCTTACTCTGCTTCTGAAATGTGGGTAATTCCGTAGTATTCCACCTTCAGCTGTTTACTGCCCCCAAGCCCATCCTAGACTGTTGTACTCACCTGACAAACAACAGTGCCCACGCCTTCCACAATGACAGATCCAGTCCAGACCACCTTCTCAGCCACAACCTCTATTTCCAACCGCCTGCTCCATGGAACCCTCGCCAGAAACCTGATGGCTGTCACTGACTCCTCCCTACCAGTCAGTACGTACCACCATCTGTGTTTCTTAACGTATCTTGATGCTGTCACCCTGTTCTCTTCTACTGTCACTGCCTTTCTTTAGATAAAGTCTCACATCTGGACTTCTGCAAAAGTATCCTGGCCTCCAAAATGTATCTCCACACCACTGCCTTAGAACACATCATCTACCACAGACCTACTGAATCCGCATCTCAGAGGGTGAGATCCAGGAAGATGTTCTTGTAATGTTTATCTGTTATGGTAATTAACCTGTTTGGTAGCCACGCATCTACGGAATAAAGTCAAACCCCTTACACTCCACTCAAGACCCTGCATGTGTTCCGACCTCCACCTACTCTGCTCTTGCTCAGGCACTGCCAGGCCCAGACCAAGCCCGTGTGCTCTCCACGTGCGTCGTGGGCTTACACGTCCCTCCATGGCCTGGGACGTGCTGCAAGTCCCTCATCTTCCTTGTTTTTATGGAAAATCCCTTCAAGAGTCAACTTAAGAAACAATCTTTTTGGAACATTTTCCCAACTTTCTTTCGATTGTAGCTCAGTCTAAAGTTTGAGGCACATCATTAGCATAACTACAGCTAGAAGATACATTATCAAAGAAAAGGCCTTCTGGGGGGTCCGAACAAGAACTATGTGCAAAATTATTAAATTTAAACTTTAGGGCACCAAGTTACAACCAAAGCAGCAAACAAACTACTGTAGACATTATCTCTATTTCAGATCTTAAAAAATTTAAATCACATCCAATCCCTCAACCCAAAATAACTTAGCTAAGATTAGCCAATCAGAAGAAAAAGTACATACTTGAATAAAGGCACTTATAATGCTGTCAACTGAAGGAGGTCTTTGGAGTTTGCCTGCAATTTTGTTCTGTAAAGCAGGAACCACAGGGGAAGGCGGTTTCAAGCGCTAGAAAAAGAATGGGGCAATAAGGACACATATATAATACCTTAATCAAAGAAATTTTTAAAAAATAAACAAATATGTATGTATACATACCCACATCAATAAATGTAAGTGTATAAACACACATGGATACATGTGTGTGTGCACATACATACATCCTTAATACTTGACCATCTAAGTTAAGAATGTTACTACTTTAATAAATTACTTTTATCAAAAAGTCAGGAAAAAAATGTAACTAAAAGACAAAACGAACATCATCCAGAACCACAGGAAGGCTGGCTGAGTGGAAATTCTACAACTAGAAGGAAAAAGAAAAGCACACAGACTCAGAGGAGGTGCGCTGTGGAAGTAAAGTGCAGAGGTACGGAGGTGCACGCGGAAAGGGCTGGCAGCTGAGAGCGTGGCGCATGAGGAAAGGGCTGGCAGCAGAGGCTTTTGCATATGAAAGGCCTGGCCCTTTGTAATCTGAAAATTACCTAACAAACTGCAGCTGGGTCAGAGAAACCCAGAACTTCCAAAAGAAGGCCCAAGGCCCCACAGCAGCTTGCATTGCTTCACAGCTGGGCTCCTGCTGGGTAGCCTCAGACACAGGCTAAATTAGCACCTCCTTAGAGATCCAAGAGCCAGTGTACCCAGTGGTCAGAGTGAGACCACCCAGATTACAACTCCTCAGATCCATAAGGGACACACTCAGGGGGCAGACTCAGTGAGCACCAAAGCCCCACTGAAGCAAGTCTTGCCCCAGAAGGGTGTCTCCGGCACAGAAGTTCTCCCACCACAGACACAGCTAATTCTCACAGCCAACTGGCCTGGAGGTCAATTCCTCCCAGTGATACCTACAACAATCAAGGCTTAACTACAACAAGACTGTGCACAAAGCCCACAAGGGGGTGCACCAAGAGTGTCCACCTCAGGTAATTGGGGAGGCTGAGCCACTGGGCCCTATAGGACACCTAACACAGAAAGCCACTCTATCAACACAGGGAAGCATAAAAAATGCAGAGACAAAGAAACAGGTCACAAATGACAGAAATGGAGGAAAGCAAACTACTGGATATAGAGTTCAAAACCACACTTTTAAAGTTTTTCAAAAATTCTCTAAAAACCGCCGATAAATTGAGTGAGACCCTCAAGAAATCTAGTGAGACCCTCGAGGTTATGAAAAAGAACCAACTAGAAATTAAGCATACACTGACTGAAATAAAGAATATTATACAGAGTTCCAACAGCAGACAAGAGGATCCCAAGAATCAAGTCAAAATTTGAAATACGAAAAAGCAAAAAACACCCAACCGGAAAAACAAAAAGAAAAAAGAATCCAAAAATATGAAGACAGTGTAAGGCGTGTCTGGGACAACTTCAAGCGTACCAACATCTGAATTATGGGGGTGCCAGAAGAAGAGAGAGAGCAAGATATTGAAAACCTATTTGAAGAAATAATGGCAGAAAACTTCCCCCACCTGGTGAAAGAAATAGACTTACAAGTCCAGGAAGTGCAGAGAACCCCAAACAAAAGGAATCCAAAGAGGACCACACCAAGACACATCATAATTAAAATGCCAAGAGCAAAAGACAAAGAGAGAATCTTAAAAGCAGCAAGAGAAAAACAGTCAGTTACCTACAAGGGAGTACCCATATGACTGTCAGCTGATTTCTCAACAGAAACCATGCAGGCCAGAAGAGAGTGGCAAGAAATATTCAAAGTGATGAATACCAAGAACCTACAACCAAGATTACTTTACCTAGCAAAGCTATCATTCAGAATTGAAGGTCAGATAAAGAGCTTCACAGATAAGGAAAAGCTAAAGGAGTTCACCACCGCCAAACCAGTATTATATGAAATGCTGAAAGGTATCCTTTAAGAAGAGGAAGAAGAAGAAAAAGGTAAAGATACAAATTATGAACAACAAATACACATCTATCAACAAGTGAATCTAAAAATCAAGTGAATAATCTGATGAACAGAATAAACTGGTGATTATAATAGAATCAGGGGCATAGAAAGGGAGTGGACTGTCAATTCTCAGGGGGAAGAGGTGTGGGGGGTGCGGGAAGAGACTGGACAAAAATCATGCACCTATGGATGAGGACAGTGGGGCGGGGCGGGGGGGTAAGGGCAGAGGGTGGGGTGGGAACCAGGTGGAGGGGAGCTATGGGAGGAAAAAAGAGGAACAAATGTAATAATCTGAACAATAAAGATTTAATTTAAAAAATAATAAAATAAATTTTAAAAAGTCAGAAAAACAATGTATCAGTTATGATAAACATGAACAGGTTTGATATCCTTATTTTAAAAATATGACTCCCTCATCATGAGGAGGGAGTTTCCAGATCATATTAGGATTCTATGTCTCCACATGAAAATAAAACAGGATTTCAGTTTACGGTGTAATAAAGCTAACAGTTCCCACTTCACATTAAAATCAAAATGCTGAAAACATAAACTCCTAACAAAATGAAATGCAATTGTAATTTGGGTAAAAACACCTTTCCAGATCAGAGCTCATATAGATATGTAGATGTTAAATTGTTCACTTTGCACAGCAGAAAATCAAATACTACATTCATTGGTGACTTTGATAAGACTTCCAGGTGACCAAAATCAGAATCATAAGTACAATATAATCTATAGAGAATGAAGTAAACAAAACATAGTCCACATAATAAGGAAACAAGTAACTACCAAGGAAGCAAAACAAAAAGTTAGGAATTCCATTAATATGATTAAATATACTGATTATGATAAACATAAATAGATTTAGACATCCTATCTAAAAGATTTAACTCTCAGATTAGGGTTTAAAAAAATTTAGGGTTTAAATAAATATACAAGCTAAAAAAAAAATGGTGACAGAAACTAAAAGAGTAGACAGCCTGGATGGTGTGGCTCAGTGGTTGAGCATCGACATATGAACCAGGAGGTCACAGTTCGAGTCCTGGTCAAGGCACATGCCCAGGTTGTGGGTTCGAGCCCCACTGTGGGACATGCCAGAAGCAACCGATCAATGATTCTACCTCTCCCCTCCTCTCTGAAATCAATAAAAAAATAAAATATATATATTTTTAAAGTGTGGTCTACAAGCCAACTGCATCTGAACTCCTAAGGATGCTTATAAAATGCAGATTCCTGGGCTAGCCTCAGACTCAGTAAATCAGATACTTTATAGATGAGACCCAAGAATATACATTTTTACAAGTCCCCCGTGATATCTATGCATAAAGAATTTTAAATACAGCTTTGAAATATGAGCACAGGTATACTAGTAAACTAGATCCTCTAAGGGGCAAGTGGCTTTCTAGGAAGAAAACCTGTCTAATAACTTTGATTCATGTACCTAACTGTGAACTACAACCCTCCTCTACCTTAGAATACCGACTTCAAACCAGTCTGTGGTGAGCCTCCAGGTTTTCTCCTTTAATCTCCAATCCATTGTGGACAAATGTGCAAACAGAGTCAGAACACATTACTAGATAAATGAAATTTTTAAAATGACATGACACAATTTAAGCCCAACTCTGTATTAGTAGATTCAACAGACATTAAATGACTTTGACAAATTGATACGTAAGTTTCCAAACACTTACTTGCAATTTCTGTACTTGTCATGAGCGGTTTGGAGGGTGCTGGTCCACAGACAATAGAAACAAGACTACGAGCTAAGTGAACCTATTACACTCACTAGGGGAAAACAACAACAAAGCTCAATGACATCACCTGGTCCCAGGAGTTCAGTTTGGGCACCCAGAGGCCACTGAACAATAGAGGGGGGGCAGATGCCCCTCCTCCACTCTCCCCTTTATGATAACAATTCTACAACACTCACACTCAAGGTGGGGTAACCTGCAGGCTTGACATTTTTGTCTGAAGCTTACCTTTGTTTCTTTCCCAATTATATTTTCTCTTTCATAGTAGTGCTGAAGTTGTTGGTTATGTTTTTCTTCTTCTTCTTTCTTCTTTTTTTCTGCTTCTTTTCGTCTTTTTTCAGCTAACCGAATAAGCTCTTCATTTTTTAGTCTTTGCTTTAAAATAAAGAGAAAAATATATACACTCCATACATACATTCTTATAGTCCATTAAAAAATGTGCTGCCTTATTTGTCTGAAATAGAGATATAAAATTGAAGATATAAATGAAATAGTGTTCTTTATTTTTTTTAATTAAATCTTTATTGTTCACATTATTACAGTTGTTCCTCTTTTTTCCCCATAGTGAAATAGTGTTCTTTAACATCAAGACATTGTTTGCTTAACACATTGCGTACCACATAGAAATCTCTAAGACATACGCCAGGGACCACACGTTTTTGGGCAAACTGCACGTTATTTAAATCATCATAATGCACTTTAGGTGTTGTTTTTCAATAATTATAACATTTTTATTTACAAAAACAATTAAATAATTAAAGTTCCTAGTACTTTTTTAACGGATGGTACTGCGTAAAACATTTTCCTCTATGAAGAGGGACCAAACAAAATTTACATAAGTATCTAGATTCGCTCTTTTCCATGGGCGTGAAAAAACGAGAACACTCGTGAGTGGTCCTTAACAGATAGCGCACGAAACACGAGAAAACTCCTGAGCGGTACGAAATGTGTTAATAATAAAGTATTAGGCATCTATATATATAAAAGCCAAGCCACCGGAACAACCGGAACAACCAATTGCTATGACACACATTGCCCCCGATTGGCCCCCGCAACCGCCATGGCCCCTCCCCCCAGCCGCCCCCGCCCCCAATCGGCCTCCTCACCCCGATTGGGGGTGGGCAGGCCAGCCAACCTCCTACGCCCCCTGCCCTGGCCCCAATTGGCCCCCCCCTTACCCTCCCCACCACTGGCCTGGCCCGATCAGCCCCCATTGGTGCAGGCAGACCGAACCCCCACCCATGCATGAATTTGTGCACCAGGCTTCTAGTCTTATAACCTCCTTAGTCAGCCTAAACTATTTTTTGGCTTAAAATGTCATCATTTATCTCTTTCCTTAACCTAGTCTTTCAACTTTAATAGAATAATATCCAATGAATGGATATTAATCTGGTATTTTCTAAATGTACCCCAGGACTGGTCTCCTCTGTAAGTAATATATATCTTCTCAAGTCAGAATAAAAATTCCACTTCAGACTAACAGAAAACTGGAGTAGGAAAAAAATGCACCTCCTCCTCTTTCTCCCGCTTCTTCTCCTGTTCCTCTTCATACTCTTGCTGGATCCGTGCCCTCTGTTCTGCGAGCCGTCTTTCTTCTTTTTCTTCTTCAATCCTCAGTCTCTCACGCTCAGCTTCCTCTCTTTGTTTCTTCTCCGCAATCTAATGAATTAAGCCTAGTTATTTCTTTGTAAACTACTACAAAGTTGGAATACCACTTGTTTTTTCCTAGTAGCCTATGAATTCAACATTTGTATCTTCTTTCTGCAAGTTAAAATAACTTCCTAAATTTTTCATCTCTTGCATTTTATTAGGAAGGCTACATAATGTAATGTTAAGAGCTATGAGTAACATTCCAGCTCCACCAAATACTTACAAACTGTGAGACCTTAAGAAACTTTCTTATTCAGTTTTCTCCTCTTGTAAAAAGAGATATTAATGTCTACATCTCAAAGGAGTGCTCAAAGAATGGATGTAAAGAAAATGTAATGTGAAAAATGTCAAAGTGCCTTCTCCATAGAAGGTACTAAGTAATTCATGTTTATGTTATTCTGTAGCAACTGATATGAGATGTCTCAGTTCCTTGGCTTGATTAGGATCCTGAAACAGCAAATCAGTGTTTCAGCATCCAACCGTTCCTTATGCAAGTACCCCTCCCTCAGAACATCCTTCCTTCTGTCTTATCTACTGGTTAGTTGTAAGGTGAGGAGGACTTCAGCCACCAGGACTCAGTGCAACTAGTACAATTTCATCTTGAATGTCCCGGTGGCGTGCAGTGCTGAATATCACTCTGGGGGGACATTCTAAGGCAGAGTCCAAGTCCTGGCGGAAGGGACCGTCAGAGAGTCTGCATCCTCCAAGGGTGAAGTAGGGAAGGAAGCGTGCATACTGGGTACTCAATAGGTTTCAATTACTCTTAAGTAGACATTGATTACAGCCATTTGTATTATTTCACTGCTCCTATCTGCACTGCCTCTAGCTTCAACATTGTTATATCTAGCGCTGTCGATCTTTAGAGCTGTAAGAACTTTAATCTTCATGCATGTCCCATGATTGCACATGCTAGGGTTTTTTCCAACTCTTCTTTCTCAAAAAACCATTAAACATGCACAATCCTAACATTTAGTACTAAGCAGTGTGCTCGTAATCATTTCTCCAAGTATCATATACCTAGAGAAAACATCATTTATTATCTATATGGCAAAACATCACATCTAACACTCAGTTCCCCACTTCTTCCCACTCTGTGAAAAAAAAATCACAATCAGGGTCCCTTCTCCATTAAGGGTCACAATCATAAATGGGTCACACACCTGATGAGTCCATAGAAATGTCATTCCAACAAAAATGCTACACAGTCCTTACCAGAAAGAGGACAGCTAGCTTCTAGGTGAGTGGTTTTCAAACTGTATAATACAAAAATGCTTCAAAGGTTCTACAAATAGTTTATTAAATGTTTTACTTTTAAAGTTCTAATTAAAAATGGTACCTAAACACTCACATGTGTTGTTTACCAAATTCTAGCCACATGAAGACTTCTGCTGCATAACTTAAATTTTTGGTGCAGATAAGGAGCCAAGGCCATCTTTGTGCACAGATCTGAACGTTTAACAGCATCTCTTAACACTTAAGTTTGGAGTTATATCTGTCTGACACTATACTACTGTTGATAGTAATAATAAATATCATTTAGCTAGTTCTGGGTTAGACTTTGAGGGTGAAAAATGGGGACGGTTAAGAGACTGGTAAAGAAAATATGTAAACCACCATTTGACACTGAGGGTTTACAAGTGGGAGAACTGAAAGCTGGACTTACTCTGAAACTAACATAGTCAAAGCGCCCCCATTATTAGATTTTCCCAGAGGGAAAAATTTCCTAGAACTGTACGTTCTGTACCTACAGATGTGATGCTGAGATGAGACTTGGGTTCCAGCAGTGGCTCTACCACCATAGATGAGCCTCTCTGCCTGTATTTTAATTGCATATCATAAAATAAAATACCTTTCTCAGAGAGTTTTGAGGTTTAATGAGATACTATATGTAAAAGTACCCTATAAACAATAACAGCTATATACATTTTGCAATATTTTGTTTTTCCTGAATTCTACCCTCGACCGTGCAACACTTGCTAAGTACAATAGAAGCTACTTGAATTCTGACTTGCTGTCATTATAGGCAACATACACAGGATATTTCAAGTTCAACCAGTAACTCTGTATCCCTCAAAATGCTGCTGCCTGACTTGAGTGGCCTCTGATTCCACTTTCTGATATTCAATAACTATTCATTCTGTCATTCATGAGAAAGGCCTTTCCATCATTTCCACCGTCACCACTCTAGTAACATACCCCTGCTTCCAATGTTTTAAACCTCCCAATAATATACCCTCAACACTGATGCCAGAGCATCCTTAAGGCTGCATCTATTATGTCATTCCCTTAGGTAAGAGGCCACAAAATTAGAATTAGAAAGGTAACATCTTTGAGTAGGATCTCTTTTAGAGGAAGTTAAGAGCCTGGGATTAGATTGGATAGCCTTAAGTGTCAGGCTAAGGAATTTGGAAATTCCTGTAGAAAAGAAAAGCTACTACCAGGTTTTGAGTAAAAAAAGAGTAACATGTGAATCCCTATGAAAGGAAGATTAAACAGATCCCAGAATTAATCTGACACTGGAATGTCAGTGTGGGTGGAGAAGGGGTGACGGGAGGGGAGAAGAAACTGTGAGTCCCTCATGGGCAGGTCTCTCGTTCATCTCAGGTGCTCTCCATAGTATTCAGCACAAGGGTGGGCACAGTATGGGAGAAGTCTGTTTGCTTAATAAACACTGGATGCATAAGTGCCTTCCTTTGGGCATTTCTAATATTTTAAATGCTATCTGTTTACATACATAAATGCAGCAATAAATGCAATTATGATTACATCATATTTTAATTTATTTACAATCTATACTACTGAGTCAAGAATATCAAATCTTTTGGGGGGAAAAATTATTGACATTCTACTAATACATAAGCATCTAGAAAGAGTAATTCTATACCTAAAAGGTGAATATTTTATTACCTTCAGTTTTAGAAATTTCAGCACTCTTTAACAATTAGTGATTTAATAAAGTTTAGAAAAGATTAAGTCAACTGGTACACCCGTCTCCTTATTCTTTTTTTCAAATCAAGTGACATAATTTTAGTACTATCTATATCTGATATATATTAGAAATTGTAGAAAACTGCATGGCACCTTAAAATTTATTCAGCATGCAGATAAAATCTTTGCAAGTTCAGTTCATTAAAACCTTTATGAAACTTGAAACTATGATCAAATAAACATTTCACCTGATACCGAAGAAAATTCTTGTATGATTCTTGCTGTCTAATCTGAAGTTCAGTTAGGGGCTCACCAAATACATTTCCCCGAGCAAAAGGAGAGCTCTGTGTTTGTATATGACCTTGAAAGAGAAATTTGCCAAAACATACCATTAGGCAATGCTTAGAAAAAGTAAACAGTCAGGAATGAAGAGTTAGCTATTAAATTCATATTTTAATAAAATGTGCTAAATATGTAAATCCAAAGATTACAGTCAAAAAGGAAGGCTGAGATTAGAATCTGAAGACCAAGTGAAAAGTAATGCGACAAAGAAAAATGAAACTAAAATAAAATTAATAGTTGAAAAATCATAATATAGCTGTACCTTAAAGACACCAAGAAAACATAAAAGGTACTCCGTAATAGCTAATCAACTCTAATTGCAGCAAAGGCTTTAAAGTAAAATTTATGGAGAGAAAAAAATACATAAAGTTCTCATGTATGTAAATATCCTTTTAAGAAACTGCTTAATTATATATTAAATGTATTATGTACATATATGTAAAAAATATCTAAGTTGTTTAAAAAAAATCAGTAATTCCAAGTCTTCTACCTATGATTAAAACAATAAACAAGAAAGTAAGATCTAAAATCTTTTTAAAATTAAAATGACTCTTTGAATCATTACAATTTTTATTTAAAAATTCTATCTAATTAATGGGACATAAACATGAATAATAAAAATGTTATCTATTACCTATAAGTAGTATTACACATTCTGGGAAAGGAAAATATTTCATAAAAGTTGAAAAATAATTAATACCTCAGGAGTCTCTACAAATGCAGAAAGAAAAAATTGTATTTAAATTTAAGCTTCATATAACTTTTTGTGTACTGACTCGTTCTTTGTACCATCAATCTAAAACATTTACTTTCTCTCACTCATATAGTTTGTGTAGGCCGACTATTTGAGAGTTGAGCTGCTATTTAGAACTCTTTGCTCTGTATTTCAATTTATTAATACTTATTTGAATAGATCAGCAGACAGCAAAATCAATACTTATGCTATGGTATAAAAGCTGGTAGCAAAACAAAATTGAATGGTATTTTTTGCTTCAATGATCACTCAAATTCTAAGCCTTTGGGGCAATTAGAGAAGAAATATCAAAGACAAGGACAAATTCTTCTAAACATTTATAATAAATTATAAAAATAAAATCACAGGGAAACACTGTTGTACACAAAGTAAATGGAAATATATCTAGGGATCATGGTAAGCCACAAAATAAATTTAAGCCAAATTAGTATGGACTTCATAAATATGGTTCTTTACCCAAGAACCATAAAGTAAAGGGGGGGAAATGAACATTAGGAAGACCTCAAAACAGACAAAACATTAGAGTATAATGAACCTTAAGCACACATTATAACATTCAATTTTCTTTCTTTTTAAAAAAAATATATTTTATTGATATTTTACAGAGAGGAAGGGAGAGGGATGGAGAGTTAGAAACATTGATGAGAGAGAAACACCAATCAGCTACCTCCTGCACACCCCCTACCGGGGATGTGCCGGCAACCACGGTACATGCCCCTGACAGGAATCGAACCTGGGACCCTTCAGTCCACAGGCCGACGCTCTATCCCCTGAGCCAAACCGGTCAGGGCTATAACATTCAATTTTCAGTTGTATTTAAGTTCCCTAAGGCCTTTAAATATTAATGCCACATATGTGTATGTGCACACATGTATAAGTACACAAACATTTACACATATGTTATACATACACAGACACTCATACACGTATATTATGGAATAGCAACAAATTAGGTGACTTTGGATAAATCTTGCATTCAGAAAGTCTATTAGGGAAATGAAAATTAATAGAGAAAATTTCAACTCACAAAAAATGGGGGAAACCCTGGTGGTGTGCAGAAAGGCTATGGACAACAAATTCTACTGAGCATATTCAATCATCATGCTTGTGTTGTTTCCTGAGAAGGGGTCATGGAAACTATTTTTCCAGGATTTGCTGGTAAGCGGAGCTAAGTGATTGTTAGTTACTATGACAGAAAGTGCGAGGCTGAAACAGAACTACAAACAATGCGGAAGAACTACAAACTGGATGCGGAAGAAACGGGCAGAGAATGGGGTCTGTAGCACAGAGATCTCAATATAGACTATGAGAAGAAAAGGCAAATGAAGAGAAAAATAATGATAATAGAAAGAAGCCAAAATTCTCTTAGCAGCAATAATATGAATAGGTATTTTGATGCACCTACTGCACACTGAATTATTACAGACCCAGAGTGAGAATCAAATCAATAATTTAATCAAAATCAAAAGTTTCAATTTTAGTGCTCCCAAAATCAAAAGTGGATCTACGGGGCAAAATCTACAGTGGGTCAAAGTAAGAAAGCATTTCTGGTAATTAGGGATCAAATAGCGGTGCCCACGGAAACAACGAACACTCCACCTCCTGAGCGTGAAGAAAGGCTGCACAGAGTAGCGCTACCCTGGACTGAAAGATGCAAGGCCAGTGGTTCTAATCACAGTTTGGTCAGTAAGTCATAAGGGTTAAAAATAAAATAAAAAATTTTAGTCCAAGTTATTTTAAAAGGATTTCCTAATGTCAAGTTCTTTCCTAGTCTAACATCGAAACTTTTGTGAAAGTAGAAGAGCAGAATTTGTGGCAAATAATTGGTTACTTTTATAGGCATCAACTTTCTTTGAGAAAAATATGATGCCAACTTTTCCTGGCAAGTCATAAAGAAAGATGATGAGTAATTTTCAATTTCTAGAACTTCTAATTGATGGATGTTGCTTAACAGCAAACCAAAGATAATTGCTTAAAAAAGGGGAGATGTGACTCGATATAAAATTAAACTTTTAATTATTCATTTCTTTGTACATTGTGGTTTTACAAGGGAGAACAATTATTATAAAACAAGCAAAAAATTAATTTTATTGTACAATTTGTCATACCACATCTGATACCTCTCACCAATTCAAATAGTTATGGGTATAAAAAACAAACTATATGTAAAAAGACTAGTTGATTTTGAGCAATGTCCTTCTACTAGCAAAATAAAAATGTTAGCAGCAGCTAAAACATGCATAAGCAAATTACAAAGCTGAGAACAGTATTAATTAAGAAGCAAACTATGTTTCCTTATTCACTTTTTTCAAAATACCTATGAAGAAAAGGTATTATAAAAAGCACAAATAACATGTTATGCTTCCTGACTCAGAGTAACCAAATTCTCAATATAGTAAGACTTCATCAGAGAACAGAAATGTTACTGAACAATTTTAGAAATGTAAAAGAAAAGACAGAATGTGATTAAACACCTGAGTTTTTATCTGCAGAATCTTCTAGGCTCTCAGCATTTGAAGTGGCTAAATTTTGGTCTAGAGATACAACAGCCCTTTTATCTTCATATGGTCTTGCATCTGGATTATGGTAGGCATCTATATTTTGTCTGTGCATCTTATTCAAATCAGCTGAGAGGGGAAAAATAAGCCATTTATTTCAATAAATACATTTTTATAATTAGTATGCTTAATACATTTTCTCAAAGCAGGGAATGTGAAACAACAACAACAACAGGACAGAACTGGAATAATTCAATGATACCTGGTGCCCTGAAAACTTAAAAAATAATGTTACAAAACAAACTCAAAATCTTTGACAACCCATAAAAACCATATTTATCTCTTGTTACTTCAGAACCTGGATTCTCTTTAATACAGAAAATACAGCAACAATTCAAATAAGTCATCGTGAATTTTACCCAAGATCATTAGCATTCCTAATGGAAAAATATAATCTGTGTAGTTTTAAAACATATCCACAAATCCTTTGACAATTCTCCCTTCAAGATGGAGCTCAATTCCCTCCCCTCAAGTGTGGGCCATTGTTCATAACTCACTCTTATAAACAGGATATTGCAGAATGAAGGTATATGACTTCTGAGGCTCCTTCATAAAAAGACATAATGGTTTCCACGTTGTTTGATCTACTGCCTCACTCACTCTGAAGAACGCCAGCTATTATATCACCAGGACACTGAAGGAGCCATAGGGAGAGGCCCATGCGACCTGAAACTGAGGCCTCCGGAGCCATGTGAGGAGCCAGATTGGAAACAGACTTTCCAGACCAGTCAAGCCTTCAGACAACGACAGCCCCACCTTCTGACATCTTGGACTGCAATTTGTGAGGAACCCTGAGACAGAACCATCCAGCTAACCCACTCACAAATTACTGATCCACAGAACTACAAGATAATAAATGTTTGT
Source organism: Myotis lucifugus (assembly GCF_000147115.1). Lineage (NCBI taxonomy): Eukaryota > Metazoa > Chordata > Mammalia > Chiroptera > Vespertilionidae > Myotis > Myotis lucifugus. Next base: position 1,699,633 of record NW_005871125.1, read on the forward strand.
TACTTTAAAACGCTACATGTTGGGGTGATTTGTTACACAGGAACAGGTAGCATGGCAAAAATCTGACAATGTAGGACTTGTTCAAACAACCAGAAAACAGATCTGAATGACTGAAGAACTCAAAAGCTTTAACAAATAAAAAGTAGTTCTCCACACACAATTTGAACAGTACTGCAGCAATGAAAGCAAACTGAAAACTGGATGTAAAAAGTATTTAGCAGGAGGCCTGTTATGTTCAAGGACGTGTTTTGAACATGAATCTCAATTAGAATACCATACAGAACATGGTAAATAACATGTGAATGTTATTACCAAAGAGAAGGAGAGTTCGGAATCAGGAAAGTTCAGATCCTGTTCAACATTTAGGACAGGATGGACTGAGAGTTCCTTAAGTAAAGGTGGGTGGGAAAGTCTAATAGAAAAAGAACAGTGTGAGAAACAGTTCCAAGGCGGTAAACATGAAGTATTCCAACAACATTAAAGTAGTCCAACTTGACTAGAGCACCAAACACATGTAAAAGAGCAATGACAATAGGAAAATACAGGCTGATGCCTATTCTGAAGTACTCTGAAACACAAACTGACGATTCTCAATTCTGTTCTGCAGAAGCACATGCGAGGAGAGACAGTTTTGGTGGTTATAAAAGTAGTACTAATAATAATGGCAGCTAACATTTAATAATCACTATTTTTATATTCTATATAACTTATATGACCTGGTACTATTACTTTCACCCCAGTATTACAAATGAGAAAACTAAATTAACGTGCCCAAAGATCACAAAGCCAGTAAATAGCACAGCAAGAATACAAACTCAGCCAGTGAGATTCCAGAATCCTCAGTGGTTTTTGAGTATAGAGTAATATGATTGGGTATACTTTTGATACATATAGCTTGGATGTGAAAAACAAAGTAGAATGAAGTAGTTGCGAAGAAATGGAAAAGCCCAAGCAAGACATTATAAAGTTCAATTATGGTGGTAACATGAATAAAAACAAAGAGAATTCAAAGAACACTGAAGAGGCAGAACTTATAGATTAGTATGGACTGGATATGAGGAGTCAAAAAAGACCCAACTCAGCATTTTTCAGTTTGAATGATGAAAATTATGATGTATTTACAGGAAAAGGCAACAATGAGCTGGATTTACAAAGTGAAGTTTGGTTTTGCATACCAGGTGTACATAATTCACCAAGCCTCAGGTGCAAAGATTCAGAAGACAGGTCGAAAGTGAAGAAGAGAATTTTAGAAGTGGTCAGGGGCAAAGAAAGAGCTACATGAGGATCATTCACGGAGTAGACGTAAAGAGAAACATCGGAGCAAAAGAGATGAGGTGGGAGAGAACGGATGGAGAAAGAACATATCTAACTCAAGAAAAACACAGTATCAGAAGACAGTCCTAGAACAAAGATCATGTTCACAGACCTACAAGCATTTAACCTGTTCATAAAATGCATCTAAATGAATACGTCAACTGAACAGAGGACAGCATCTGGGAGGGTGCACAGGATGTAAAGTAAGGAAAGAAGGAACTGTCAACACAGTTCAAAGAGAAGGAGGACCAATAATGGTTAAAACCATCAATTGGAAATCAGGACCAGTTAATTGTGAAATGTAGCATCAGTAGAGCTGTGGGAGCTAGAAGTCATAATATGGAATATGAACCAGTAACAGGCAAGACTGGCAACAACAAGCACAGACTACTTTTTGAAAGTGCTTTATATAAGGGAAGTATAACAAGGTCAAGAGTTTTGTGTTTAAGAATACAAGTAACCTAAGTATGTTTAGAAGTGGAAGGGAAGAAATGAGTGAAATAACTGAAAATGTAAGGAGGAACTGGGTGAAAGCACAGAGAAAAGCTGATCACCAGAAAATTACCACGTGCCAAGGACTGGTAAAACAAGAATTAGCTAGGTGCTCCTGAAATCGCCATCAAATCCTTAGCTCTATCTGGATATGGAGGAAAATGAAAATAGAAAGATGACGGGAAAATTGAGTTCCCCCAAAAAAGTCACCAAAATGGTATAAATTTAAATGGGAAATCAAATCTCATTGTCATCCAATTCACTAGAACAGCATAAGACCAATTTACATAAATGAGAAGTCACAATCAATAATAATACACGTAGTATTCTATTTTCTATTACAAGATTCAGTATATCAGGCTCACTCCTTCCAGATAATACTCACAGCCATGTCTGTTACCTACTAGTGAGTGCTTAGGGACTGTAACTTCATTTTGACATTCACCCACACAAACCACAAATTAAGAAATAACCTATAAGTAACAAACACTAAGTTAAGTTTCAAAATCAGTAACATGTTATAATTTACTGATGTGATTACACATGATCCTCTCAATCAGAATAATCAATGTATTTATATAAAAATAAAATTAGTTTCAGCAGAGTACAAAATTAGTTCTTAAAGATTTAAAACTATCAGATTTAGCAATCAAAACAAATCTATATTTTTACTGGAAAAAAAATGATTAGTCAATCAATTGTCACTCCTTGTCTATCCTTCTGTGAGATAATGAAAGTTTTGAATTCAGCTAAAAAATGAAAATGAAAAAGGCACATCTATCAAGAGTGTAATTTGCTAACAGCAAAGATGTCATTGAAAAGGGGCCTCTATTTCAAATGTAAATCTTATCATTTAACATAAAATTGCTAGCATTACAAGAATAATTCTGCAACAAACAGAATAACAAAAGAAAATGTCACAGATTCACAGTGGAAAACAATTCTACTCCCTGAACAATTTCTTAGACCATGGCTAAAGTATGTGATACCTACAGGTAAATAATATATAAATAGTACTTAAATTTTTCATTCCTTATTTTTTATATGATTTAAACACAGCATCCCTTGCACCCTATTCCAGATCACTTATTTTAAAGATATCTTACTAGTTTGTTGTTTTTTAAAAAACAACAACAACAACCTTGTAATAAGGGTTTTATTACTTATACTAGGAAATTTTTTTAAATTCTAACTAGGTAAGTATTTGCCAACTAACATGAGTAACATGAGCTTTTCTCTGCAACTGAGTTATTATCATCAGAGACAATTTATAATAGAAATAAATGAATAGTACTCTGAAGAAGAAAGGCTTTCCAAGGAGTTGTTATACAGATATTATCAAAATACCTTTTTTGCATTAAGCTGCATAAAAAGAGACCTTGCCTTGCAGGCTATGACTGCCACTACTGTCTGCTCATCAATCTTTTCAAAAGTTAAAAATAATTGTTTCTAATACCATAAAACCAAAACCAATCAAAACTTTTAATTTATATCATCCAATTGTCCGATAGTAAAGCTGTTCTAACTTACAATTCCATAAAAATGAGTGCCTTGAAAAAATGAAATGGCATTAAATGGAATCTCTGCCAATGATATGGGTCACAAATTTTCTTAGATAATTTCAATTGATGTAATTGGTACTGCTTTGCTCATGAGGCTGAGACATGTTTATTCTCTTATGAATTATCTCAATATATATATTTGCCCATTTTCTATTGGTCTTTATATCTTATTATTTAACAGCATTAAATCAATATATATTGAAAGTATTATTTTTTTGTCTGTCAATACTGAAAGTGGTTTTTTCTTAGATGGTTTTTAATTTTAATTGTGTTTAAGGTAATTATTTTTAATACAGAAGCTTTAAAACCTAAAAAAATAAATGTTTCTTTTAAAAACAACAAATCAATTGAAACAACATACTTATCAGGTTTCCCTCTGTGTCCCTGAGAGGAGCACCACCTCCACCTTTCCCCCAGGGGTTGTAACTTCTCATTTCAGCCTCTAGCTTAGCTTCATAGTCTTCCTTTTCTTCACGTTCTTTCTTCCTTCTCTGTTCTCTTTCCCGAATCTTGACAACATAAGAAATATTCACAGTAAGTGCTTACAAGTACTCTGATACAAAAAGTTAGTTATAAAAACACATCTTTCTTACTAGAGAAAAATTGGAGATTTGTTTCAGTATGCTTCACTATAAAATTTAAAATCACAAGTATAGATAATAACCAATTTTAAAACTTTGCTGGTTGGAATACACAGCTGATGCTGCCTCACATCATGCCACTAGAGTCCTTTCCAACCACCGATGCCATGTGGGCTAAGCCAACTCCTCCATCCCACCCGCAAAGTCTACCTGAGCCATTCCCCGCCCCTGTCCAATAGGGCCTCCCTACTTCCTTTTTCATCCACCCTTTCATGGAACCTGGCCAGCCAGAAACTACTCCCTCCACTTCACCAGATCCACTCTACCCTGGCAAACTCCATTCCAGAATTCAAAAAGGTTGAAAGTTCAAAGCTTTTTGGGGAATACAGTCTTATCATCATCAAGCATAATGACAGTCTTGTTCTCTGGAGAGATATGGACAGGCAATCAACAAGTAATCTACATTTTGGAAACTTACTTTTAAAATTATAACCACATGCATGGAAAATGTAAGCAACCACTCCAGTAAGGCCAGTGAAGTCAGCACATACATAAAATAAAATTCTAGAGTTTGAAAATCTAGTTTTGTCGATGGTGTTTTTAATATGCTCATTTGAAAACAGAAGATAAATTCAGTTTTTTATTTTGTAGAATCCTAACATACGGAAAATAATGTTGGTAATTCTGTATTTTTTAAGGAGATTGCTCTTGTAAAAACTGAACGAAAGGAGCTTTAGAAGAAAGCCAAGTGGAACTTTACAGAAAAGTACCTTAGGTTGACATATGCCTACCAAGAGACCCAGGGCCCACTCAGAGATAAAGGGTATTCCCCCCAAAACCCCATACATTTTGATACTCTTCAGTTAACTCTGTTCAAACATTACAAGCTGCAATATGAAACCTTGATCTTTCTCCCTATAGGTGCCTACCTCTTTTTCCAT
>NW_005871125.1:1704622-1749924 GCF_000147115.1 Myotis lucifugus
CTACCTCAATAATTGACTAAAAGGTTTCTCTGCCACACCTCTTCACAATCATCCACATCACAACCAGGTCTCTTTCTAAAAGCCAATTCTGCTCTCATCAACTACTCCTTTTACTCCGTGGCTTAAAACATCCTGCCTTTTGCTATCCTTAACAGAAAAAAATTGGAAACCCCGTATAGCTAGTCCTTCACAATCCAGTACAACCTAACACTCCAGCCCTTTCTCCCAAATCCATTCCATTCCCTTAAATATACCAGAAACTTCAAATCTATTCAATGTATAAATGCAGCTCAAGTATCAACAACCTTGCGAGGCCCTCCTAACTGCCCAGGCAATACCTTTCCTTATCCTATGCTTCCAACAGCACTCCTGGCTACCTACATCTAAACTCACCGTGGTGAATTATAAATAACTGTCATCTTTTTTTCTCCTCTGCCACACTCTGAATTCCAAGGGGCCATTGTGCTAACACATAAAATGTTCAACATTAAATGAATGAATGAATCAACAGATGAATACCTGCTGCTGCAAAGCTTCTTGGTAAGACTGAAGTGTCTGCTTTGGAGGCTTTGGCTTATCTTCAAAAATTAATCCTGAATTAATTGTACTATCACTTGCGATTTTCAATTCGCTCTGTCCAACTGTGTTCCTACATCAAATACACAATTAATCATTTGAATCTACTTATGACCAAGCAAGAAAATGCAACACTACTTTGAAACAGCATGGTAGTACATTTAAAAATAGGTCAAAGAGAAATCCTTAAGTAAATGACCCCTTCCTAAGCAATTCCCCAGTCTCCGCTTTCACAAGTCATGAAACTTTCAAATTTACTGGACTTATTTCTTGACCTAGGGATAGTTACATGGGGGTGAAAACACTGTGATAACTCATCAAGCAGTATGCATATGGCTTATGCACTTTGCTGGATGCATAATAATAATAATAATAATAATAATAATAATAATGATAGCTGAAACCGGTTTGGCTCAGTGGATAGCGTCAGCCTGCGGACTGAGGGGTCCCAGGTTCGATTCCGCTCAAGGGCATGTACCTGGGTTGCGGGCACATCCCCAGTGGGAGATGTGCAGGAGGCAGATGATCGATGTTTCTCTCCCATCAATGTTTCTAACTCTCTATCTCTCTCCCTTCCTCTCTGTAAAAAAATCAATAAAATATATTTAAAAGGAAATAATAATAATAATAATAATAATAATACTACAGTGGAAGTCCATCAAATTTTATATCTAATAATTTACTTAATATATGCCAATATAAAATAACTTCCTAGACACTTCAAGAATAAAACAATACAATTACAGTAAAAAGTCTGACTGTCCCAAATAAAATAAAAAATTTTAAAAGGCATCAAAAAGGAAAAATTTAAGACATGACACTTTTATAAATCTCAAGCAATATAGTGCTACTGCCTTAAATACAACACATGTTAAAGTACAGGAATGCAGCCACTTTCAAGAAAACTATACATTTTAAAAATCTGAATTATAAAAGGTAAATTAATTTTAGAATGTTTCCATAACCAAAAATATCCCTCATACCATATGCAACCAATCCCTGCACCCACCCCCGTCACAGGCAATCACTAAGAGTGGCCTGCTCTCTGTCTCTATACGTTTGTTCTTTCTGGACATTTCTTATAAGTGGAAACATACAATACACATGGATTCTTTCACTTATAATATGTTTGAGTTATGCTGTAGCACACATCAGTAGTTCATTCCTTTGTATTGCTGAATAGTATTTCACTGTATGGATATAACACCTTTTGTTTACCATTTACTAGTGAATGAATATCTGAATTGTTTATACTTTTTGGTCATCATGAATAATACTGTTATGAACATTCATACAAGTCTTTGTGTGTATATTTTCATTTCTCTTAAATATGTGCCTAGCAGTGGAATTACAGTGCTGCATATGTTAAACTATAAAAAAACAACTATTTCCTGCAACTGCTTTTTACATATTGATTTTGTATTCAACGATTCTGCTACAACTCCTATTAATTCTAATATTTTAACTCCACATCCTTTTGCCAATGACATCAGTTCTCTCTCTTCCTTTCTAATCCTTGTACCTTCATTCCTTTCACACTCTCTCTCTCTTTCTCTCTCTTTTAATTTTGCCTTTTTTTAATTCTTGACCTTGCTGCAATTATTGGGCCCCAAAAGAAAGTGGTGATAAGAATAGTAGTCATACTGTCAATCTCAAAAAGAATGTTTTAAGCATATCACCAAAAGTAAAATATATGATGTAGGTTTTTCATGTTTACACTTTCTCAGGTTAAGTAGGTTTCCCTCTAATTTATTCTAAGTTTTTAATCACTTAAGGCGCTAAATTGCATAATGTTGTCTCTGTACTATTGAGATAATCATATAGCTTTCTTCATTATTTTGTTAATATGGTATATTACAGTAATTAATTTTATAATGATATTGATATATAACACCAATTAGCATTTAGTATATTTCAGACACTGTTACATATTTTAACTCCTTCAATACTCAGAATAACCCTGTGAGTAGATACCATTAATATCCTAATTAACAAATAGGTACAGAAGTTAAGAATTATGCTTCAAGCTTAGTAAAACTAGGATTCAAACCAAGGCACTCTGCCTGCAAAGTCCATAATCTTTTTTTCTTAATATATATTTAGTGATTTCAGAGAGGAAGGGGGCGGGGAGAGAGAGAGAGAGAGAGAGAAACATCAATGATGAGAGAGAATCACTGATCAGCTGCTACAACCCAGGTATGTGCCCTGACCGGGAATAAAATTGTGACCTCTGGGTTCATAGGCCGACACTCAACCACTGAGCCACACCAGCTGGGCAAACTTTTAGTCTTTATAAAGGGAATTTTTTTTTAATGTCTGGGTTTTGTTTTTTTTGTTTAAAGTATTACATGTCTCCTTCTCCCACCCCCATTGACTACCCTGCCCGCCCCCCCCACCACTCCCACCCCCAAAGGCAAGCCCCCACCGCCCCAGTGTCTGTGTCCATTGGTTCTGCTAATATGCATTCATACAAGTCCTTTGGTTGATCTCTAACCCCCCACTTCCCTGCTTTCTCTCTGAGGTTGGACAGTCTATTCAGTGCTACCTTGTCTCTAGATCTGTTTTTGTTCCTCAGTTTATGTTGATCATTATATCCCACATATGAGTGAGATCATGTGATATTTATCTTTTTCTGGCTTATTTCGCTTAGCAAAATGCTCTCCAGGTCCATCCATGCTGTTGCAAATGGTAAAAGTTCTTTCTTTTTTATAGCACCGTAGTATTCCATTGTGCAGATGTACCACAGTTTTTTAATCCACTCATCTGCTGATGGGCACTTAGGCTGTTTCCAGATCTTAGCTATTATAAATTATGCTGCTATGAAAATAGGGGTGCATATGTCGTTTCTGATTGGTGTTTCTGATTTCTTGGGATATATTCCTAGAAGTGGGATTACAGGGTGAAATGGGAGTTCCATTTTTAACTTTTTGAGGAAACGCCATACTGTTTTCCACAGTGGCTGCACCAGTCTGCATTCCCACCAACAGTGAATGAGGGTTCCTTTTTCTCCACAACCTCACCAGCATTTGTCGTTTGTTGATGATAGCTATTCTGACAGGTGTGAGATGGACCTCGTTGTTGTGTTGATGTGCATCTCTCAGATGATTAGTGACTTTGAGCATGTTTTCATATGTCTCTCAGCCTTCTATATGTCCTTTTTCAAAAAGTGTCTATTTAGGTCCTTTGCCCGTTTTTTGACTGGATTGTTTATCTTCCTTTTGTTAAGTTATATGAGTTCCCTGTAAATTTTGGAGATTAAACCATTATCTGAAATAGCATTGGCAAATATATTCTCCCATGCAGTGGGCTTTCTTGTTGTTTTGTTGATGGTTTCTGGGAATCAAAGCTTATGACTGAAAAATCCACTTTATCTGATATTAATATAGCTAATCAAACTTAATTTTAATTCATATTCTCCTAGTATATCTGTACCCTTTTACTTTCATTTTTCTATATCACTATATATATATATATATATAGTGATATATATATATATGATGTACCCAGATTTTGTTTTTGAATCCAGTATGACAATATTTCTCTTTGAAATAGATACTTAACCATTTACTAATATCAAATTCAAATTTGCCATTTAATTTTGTCTTATATTAATGTTAAATAGGCTCCTTAAACTTTTCTATTTCTTTTTGTCCTCCTTTTTTATTTTTTTCCCTCTAGTACATTAGTAAAAGTTGTACTTTTGTCCATGTACTTTTAGTGGTTACCCTAACACCCATACTTATCCAAGACTACAGATAATCAAAATCTTTACCATCCTCCCAAATGAAAGATTTTAAGCACATTAACTACTCCATTTAAATTATATGCTATTCCTATTATTCTTAATTTTACTTATTTTTAAACCCAAAATTTTACATAAATAATATTTAATTCCATCCATGCATTTACCATGGTTCTTCCTTCCTATAGCTAGCTCTGTGCAACTTAGACCTTCCATCTATGACATCCTTCCATCTGCATTTAGAATTTTATTTATTTAGGGTCTGCTAATGGCAAATTCAGTTGTTTCTCTTGAAATATTTTTATTTCAATCGCATTCATGAAAAATAACTGCTAAATATAAAATTATCTCAACACATTGACAATATCTTTGGTCATCTTTTGAATTCTTTCCTAGTGTTCCTTTAAAATTAATGGATGAATGGATAATGGATGAATGGAAAATGCGTTATATCCATACATCAGGATATTATTTAGCCTTTAAAAAGAAGGAAATTAAGGTAAATACAGTACTCGCATCCTCCCACAACTACATCAAAATTAAAAGTAAACTACAGAACAACCATCATTCAGAACCACCTGAAAACTAGGTGAATACAAATAAGGATATAAAGCAGCCTCATTAAGATTGGTAGGAGGGGCAGTGATGAAGAATGGGATGGTCACACCTCACACGTGGTGAATAAAAATCAAGAGGAATGTCTTGGCCCTAACCAGTTTGGCTCAGTGGATAGAGCATCAGCCTGTGGACTGAAAGGCCCCAGGTTCAATTCCGATCAAGGGCATGTACCTTGGTTGCGGGCACATCCCCAGTGTAGAGGTGGGGGGACAGGAGGCAGCTGATCGATGTTTCTCTCTCATCGATGTTTCTAACTCTCTATCCCTCTCCCTTCCTCTCTGTAAAAAGTCAATAATATATTTTTAAAAAAAAGAGGAATGTCTTGGCTGTAGAGATTCCCCAAAGGAGTGAAGGTCCCCAGCCTCATACTAGGCCCCCAGCCCAGGATCCCACAGCTAGGAAATGAAGTCCCTCTAACTCGTGGCTGTAAAAACCAGCAGGGATTGTGGCAAAGTGAGACAGAGGGCTTCTGGAATCCCAAGCAGTTCCTCTAAAAGGGACCAGGAAAAACTTACTCAGACTCACTAGCTCTGAGTTCCAGTGCTAGGATAACAAAGACATATTGAGGAAGGGTTAACGTGAAACACAGGCAGATAGGGCAGGGGTCCAGTGGAGAACAAAGGCAGGGGCAGAAATGGCAGTTTGAGCAAGCCTAATCACAGAAACCAACCAAGCAGAAATAATAAAATGTTTCTGGACTCAAAGTGGGAGGCATGGGAAAACAAGGGAGGGCCTGCAGCAACAAGGTGTACGAACGCATAGAAACAGAAAGTTCAGGTCCACTGCTAGGCAAGAACAACTGAGGTGACAACAAGGACAGAAACGGGCTTGTGGCAAATATATAGCCCTTGACTAGGGAAGCCCATTACTGCACCCCCCTCCCCATGCGGGGAGTCTGAATCTGCTTGTAATAGATTTTCCACGCTTTTGCTCAAATCTTGTTGGCAGAGCACATTCTTCAACGGCATGAGACAGGACCCAGGGAAGAAACCTCAGCTCCCCATTCCGGTTATCAATACGGGGGGGGGGGGGGGGGGATTGAATTGCTTGGCATCAGAAAGAGGGCTGGAAAGACAGCTTTCTCCCAGACAGAAGTGCTGGCAGAGGCCATTGTTCCTCTGCTGAACTCTCTCAATCCCACCTCCCACCCCCCCTCAAAGCCAGCAGGTGGGCACCATATCTTAGTCTCCATCAACCTGGCTAATATTGTTTGACCCACTCTGGTGACTCCTTGAGACTGGCCCCTCCCAATCTGTGGGTTCACCCAAGCCATTTCCAGTGGCTTTTCCATATAAACACCATGCTGCAGACTTTCCTAAAATCCCTCAGTTTCACAAGCCCCAAACAAGCAGCCTCTGCCGCAGCCTCTGCCTCAGCATGTCCCGTGCCTCTCACTAAGTGGCCCCGAGCCTGGCTCTGGTGGCAACTGGCCTCGGTGCACAGCGTGGCCTCTACCAGGCACCTTCAAGCCCAGCATAAGTAGTAGCCATCTGCAAATTGCTATATAGCTCATGCTATGTGGCCCCAGAGCAGGGCACAGGGTGGCTGACGTAGGCCTGAACCTTCTGCAAGGCCCCAGAGCCAGAACAACTGGTAGACAGCTTCAGACCATACCAAGGCACCACCCAGCCACCTCCAAAAGAGACACATTCAAGGGGTGAACTTGGTTGGCACCAGAGCCATGTTGAAGTGAGTCCAGCTTCATGGGGTTGGCCCCTTCACAGTAGATGTTCACTGTTGTTGTGGCCAGTCCTGGCAGCTCACTGCCCTGGGGGTAAATCTCCTCCTCCCACTGACATGCCAACAGCAATCAAGGCTCAACTACAACAGGAGAATACACACAGCCCACAGGAGGGACACACTTGGAGCATCCAGCGTGGGTGACAAGTGAGGCTGTGCCACTGGGCCCTACAGGACACCAACTACATAAGGTCACTCTACCAAAATCGGTAGCAGCTCTACATAATTCATAGAAACAAATACAGGGAGGCAGCCAAAACGGGAGAAAGAAACATGTCCCAAAGTTTTGAACAAATCTCAAAAAAAAAAAAAATAAACAACATAGAAACAAGCAATCTACCAGATACAGAGTTCAAAACACTAGTTATATGGATGCTCAATGAACTTAGGGGAAAAGCAGATCAACTTAGAAGTCCAATAAAGAGATAGGAAACATTAAATGGATATAGGAAATATGAAAAAGAACTACTCAGAAATGAAGGATACACTAACTAAAATGAAGAATACATTACAGGGAATCAACAGTAGAGTACATGAAGCTGAGAATCAAATCAGCAATTTGGAAGATAGAGAAGCAGAAAACACCCAATTAGAGCAGCGAAAAGAAAAAGGAATTTAAAAAAAAAATGAGGATAGTGTAAGAAGCCTCTGGGACAACTTCAAACATATCAACATTCGCATCATGGGGCTGCCAGAAAGAGAAGGGAAAGAGCAAGAAACTGAACACCTGTTTGAAGAAATAATAATGAAAACTTCCCTAACTTGATGAAAGAAACAGACATACAGGTCCAGAAAGTGCAGAGTCCCAAATAAGATGAACCCAAAGAAACATCATAATTAAAATGCCAAAAGTTCAAGACAGAAAATCTTAAAAGCAGCAAGAGAAAAGCAGTTATTACCTACAAGGAAGTGCCCATACAACTGTCAGCTGATTTCTCAATAGAAACTTTGCGGGTGAGATGGGATTGCCATGAATTATTCAAAGTGATGAAAAGCAAAGACCTACACACCAACATTACTCTAACAGGCAAAGCTATAATTTAGAATCAAAAGATAGATAAAGAGCTTCCCAGACAAGAAAAAGCTAAAGGAGTTAACCACCACCAAACCAGTATCACAAGAAATGTTAAGCCCTGACAGGTTTGGCTCAGTGGATAGAGCATCGGCCTGTGGACTGAAGGGTCCCAGGTTCAATTCCAGTCAAGGGCATGTACCTTGGTTGCTGGCACATCCCAGCAGGGGGTGTGCAGGAGGCAGCTGGTCCATGTTTCTCTCTCATCAATGTTTCTAACTCTCTATCCCTCTCCCTTCCTCTCTGTAAAAAATCAATAAGAAATATATATAAAAGAAATGTTAAAGGGTTTTATTTCAAAAGAAGAAAAGAAATATGACTAATAAAATAGCAATAAATACATATCTATCGACAATTACTTTAAATACAATGGATTAAATGTTCCAATCGAAAGACATAGTGGTTGAATGGATAACAAAACAAGACTCTTACATATGCTTCTATAAGAGACCCACCTGAAATTGAAAGATACACAACAACTGAAAGTAATGGAAAAAGGTATTTCATGAAGATGGAAATTTTAAAAAAAATCACTTCTCAGCCTTCTGGCTAAGATCAAGTGTTGAAAAAAAAAGCTGAGGTAGTAATACTTATTTATCAATCATATGCATGCATGACTTTTATAATGAGAGAAGTGGAGTTATTCTTAATTATAAAATGTGCTTTCTATGAAACACTGATGTACAAGCAATACTTCGAACATACTGATTATACAATAATTAGAAATTAAAGTAAGTTTTATCTGTTCTGAAGGAAAAAAAAGAATAAGTTAAATAGTACAGGTTTTATGGAAGAAAAATTAATCCTGAAATTATTGTTTGGACAATGACTTACCCAATGGGCTGTGCTGGCCAGTGGGCAAAAGGAGCAGTAACATGAACTGCAGGCTGCGCTCCCATCATTCCTGAGCCATCTTAAAAAAACACAAAAACACATTTATTCCAGAGTACCTGTTTAATAATACTTTATCTCTGAAAGAAAAGTCACATACTGAAAATGTTACCTAAGAAAAAAAATCCGTATTTCCTTCTGGGTTAGGAATTATCAAAGCACAATGCAAGAAAACACAATATAGTAATTTCTGAAATCTAGATAAAAGGAAAATAACTATAAATCAATATATATTTTATTTGCATTAAGTAAAGCTGTGCTTTTCTCATTTACATATTTTTGCTTGCACAAAAATCAATTTTCCTGACTGATCCAGTGGAGAAAAATGTTTAGACTATAGATAACTTACAATAAGCAAGATTAGGATCCATAGTATTCCTGGCTCCATAAAAATAGTACGCTTCATCATAAGGAGTTCTATAGTTAGTAGCCAAAGGTGGTAGTAGGGGAGGTGGAGGCAGAGGTGCAATCCTGTATCAAAAGAAAATTGGAAAATTCTTCTCATATTACATTGTAATATTTTTTAAATCAAGATTATCATTGATTTGCAAAACTGTTACTGAAAATCTGATTGCTGCTTTAGAAAAAGCTTCAAAGTTATGTAAGACAAAAACTTCAGATTTTATTCACACAATATCTAATTAGTCACTATATGCCAGTATTGAAAAAACATGTTCCCTGTCCCTCAGAAAGGAACAGACAATTACAGCAAAGTGTAGTAAATGAAGCCATACAAGCAGACGAGGGTGCTACAGGAACATGGTGCAGAGACATTGAAATCATCTAGGCAACAGTAGGCAAGCATGAGGAAGGCTCTCTAGAAAAGGCAATGCTTCAGCCAGGCTGCTAGAGTGAGCGAGTCAGAGAGAGGAAGAAAAGGCAGAGGCACGAAAAGAGATTAAAAATGGTACCATTAGACTGGAGGAAGAGGTGCATTTTTAACTATAAAAATGTCTTGTTCTCAAAAGAAGTTAACAATAATGTATAACAGACTCCACTTATATATCAACTGTCAAGTCTTGACACAATTTTTAGTATTTCATAAAGTTAAAACTTCTACATCAGCACTTCACTCTTGACTAGGAAATATGGCTGTATTTCCCCCAGGGCAATCTTTCCCAGTAGTAAAAATGGAAAAGGCAAACCCCTTTACATGAACAGAAAGAGAAGGGGGACTTCCTAGAATGTCTGCATTTTAAGTTTTTCCTAATATGTTCTCCTTACTGTATACTGCAAAATAATTCTGAAGAGCTAGCAAGGCATTTACAGTTCTCTTCAGGCATGCATGTTTTTCACATTTACTAGTCACTCTGTGGGTCTAACCTTACTATCCTCAAGTCCATAGCTGCATCAACAAAACAGTTGAAAAACTGCAATGAAAACCTGTCAGCATCATTCAATCTTACATTTTTATAGAAATTTATTTCAGATTTATTCCTCACAACTCTGTATTTGTAGACAAGGAAAAAAAATACTATTGCACTTTTGCAAATGAGAACACTGAAGTTCAATAAACATGTGGTTTGCCCAAAATGCATACAGTGAAGCTGACACTGTAACCCGTCACCCAATGCTGAGACCATCATGCCATGCTCTGCAATTCCAACCCCACCTAGTCTGTTCAGAAAGGAAGGCAGCAGATGAAACAAACACCTGATAAATACAGTAAACACAGACCTACAACTTGTTAGTATTAAATAAAAGTCCACTGAAAGAAAGTACAGCCCAGAAAATATTACCGTTAACGAAGAAAAACACCTGATTAAACACATTACTATAATACATTAATAATAAGCAAGAAACCAGTTCAAGTCCTCCTAAGAGAAGAAAGTATAGCCCAGAAAATATCAATGTGAACGGAATTTTCTGTACGTACAGTCTAGTATAGCATGATGCCTTTTACCAACATAAATCATATTTTTCCATAATACCTAAATTACAGGTTTTATAATCTCAACAGTTTTCATTTCAGGTATTTGAGTTGCAAAGCCCATAAGTAATCACAGAGAAAAAGTTGAGTGAAATAGAAGTTAAAATAAAGTAATCTATATATGTTACATTAGAAGTCACTTTTCTGTATAAACTGAAGGAAGTATTCAATATTTGCCAAATGGAATTACAAAACTGAAGAAAATGTATGTTTATGTTTAAAGATATTTAAAATATTCTAAAATATGATCTAAAACTAAATACTAAATGCACTTATGCATTCTAAAAATTCTAAAGCATCTTTCAACAATAAAAGAATGTTATAAGAATTTTCCTTGTTTTTATCATAACAGAGGAAAGTCCAACAATGAAAACATTTCAAGAGAAATTATTTGACAAAAGTTGTTAATGACACAAAAATCTCTAATGGTTAATGTTATCTGCTTCAGAAAACCCTTCTGAATATAAAATATGACACCTGCCCCAATTCCCAAACATAAAACATTTTAAACAAGCACCTGGGAGGCACCATTTCACCAAGGGTGCTGCCGAGTCCACTGTACAGATCTTCACTCTGTGGTGGGATGGAGTGGGCTGGTGGGCAGGAGGGGGCATGGGGGGCAGATAAAGGAGGGAGAGGGGTCTGGAAAGCTACTCTGGGTCTTTCAGGTGGGATCGTCTCTTCATAGTATCTTGGTGCCACACTAAACTGCTTTAGTCTATCGGGCTAAAATAAAGAAAAGATATCGGTTTGTTATATACAATCCTTACTTGAAAGGTGGAAGAGACATCAAAAGACCCTCTATCCCAGACTGCCAGCCGACACTCAGTTACTCAGAGAATAACACAATTTTACAGCTAAAAGATTTTGCAGATCTAATCCCTATTTTATAAATGGGGTAACTGAGATCCCCCTGAAAGTACACAAACACCTAATGCCTCACTGTTAATAAATAACCAAGCAAAGACCAGAGCCAGATATTAATTCTAAATACAAAACTCTATTATACCACATTATACTGCTTCTCTACCAGATTACCATTTCTGACATCAAAGTATTCTCCAGTCAGCAAACATTTTCTGTGAAGAGCCAGATAGTGTGTGTGTGTGTGTGTGTGTGTGTGTGTGTGTGTGTGTAGTGTCTATTCATCCCAAAACAGTATCCTTTTTTCCCTCCATGTTTATCTTCCCTAGGAATGATTTGTCAGATTAATCTAAAAGTTTTATTCTAGCCCAGACCAGTTTGGCTCAGTGGATAGAGCATCGGCCTGTGGACTGAAGGGTCCCAGGTTTGATTCCGGTCAAGGGCATGTACCTTGGTTGTGGGCACATCCCCAGTAGGGAGTGCAAGAGGCAGCTGAATCGATGTTTCTCTCTCATTGATGTTTCTAACTATCACTCTCCTTCTCCCTTCCTCTCTGTAAAAAATCAATAAAATATATTTTAAAAAAGTTTTATTCTATGAGCAGTCAAAAAGTACACTGGGAATGAATGGTGCTGATGAGATAATAACTTTTTTAAACAGATAAACCCCCCAGGATCTACATAATTAGCATAAGTAAAAAAGTAAATCAAGCCCTAACCGGTTTGGCTCAATGGATAGAGCGTCGGCCTGCGGACTCAAGGGTCCCAGGTTCAATTCCGGTCAAGGGCATGTACCTTGGTTGCGGGCACATACCCATTAGGGAATGTGCAGGAGGCAGCTGATTGATGTTTCTCTCTCATCAATGTTTCTAACTCTCTATCCCTCTCCCTTCCTCTCTGTAAAAAATCAATAAAATATATTTTTTTTAAAAAGTAAATCAAAAGTTGCCTACAGCTGAATAATTTTAAGTTGCTGTATTCTTTAAGAATGAACTTTTTAGTAAAATTAAAGTTTCTTAATTATAATCAATGATGAAACTAAAACTTGCCTTCGCAAGTAAATTCTACCTATCCAACTACAGAAAAAGTATACTGTGAGAAGAACAATACATTATTACCTTCTTAACTGCAATGATGTAATTCATTCCACTTAATGATGAGAATTACAAGATTAAAGTAAAAATAAAGTCATTTCTCTAGTTTTACATTAAGTAAAAATTACTAAAATGCTTACAGTCTACAATTAAAGATTTCAGTTTCTTTGGAAATCACTCGAATGTAAGAAGAGTGATCAAGATATCCTCAAGAACAATATTAACATCTATTGTAAATTAAACTGAAATAACTCTCCCATGGAACAGTACAGGTAAACAAAATACAAAGGACCAATTTGAAACAAACTGAAAGAAGAAGGCATATATGAAAAAGTAAAAATTAGCTTAGTGAAATAAACAAGTTTAGTTTATTAGTATTCAACTTGATCTACCCTGACACTTCCCCAATATCTTCTGTCTATCTCCACCTGCTGGCACATTTGAAGCTTATTTGGCTGAACGATTAAACATTAAAAGATGCCAGGAATCCTCACCGATTTCTCGGGGTCTTGGGCTCCAGAAGCTGCAACTCTGAGTTCCAAATCTTTTTCTCTAAACAAAATTATAGTTTTATATATTAAAAAATTATAGTAAACACAAACAAAATTATAATCATTACTGAAACAAACATATATACAAAGTCCATGCAACAACATCTCCAAATACAAATAATTCATTTAACTGACGATAAGTCCTTAACTGACGCTGAAAACTAAATTTTTCTTATTTGGTGTAAAGTAAACTAGGATTCACATGTAAACTGAGTTGAACAAGTATCTCTAAACCAGTGCCTTGGGTACTTTAAAACCTAAGCAATTTACACAGAATAAAGTACAGAAGTAAAACAAAATATTTACTTCTTTTAGGGTCCATGTATATTTTCAGTTCACACAAAAAAGGGTAAAAAATTAAAAATTTATACCATACTTTCTAATAAGAAGGTTTTTAAAAAATGTTTACAATGGTTAATATCAGACAGTAGATACTGGCTTCCTCTAAGATAGGAGACAAATGACGAAACTAAAAAATAACAGATCTCGCCCTGGCTGGTGTGGCTCAGTTGGTTGGGCATTGTCCCGTGCACTAAAAGGTTGCCAGTTCAATTCCTGGTCAGGGCACACGCCTTGGGTGCAGGCTCAATCCCCAGTGCAGGGAGCAGCCAATAGAACCATCACATCGATGTTTCTCTCTCTCTCTCTCTCTCTCTCTCTCTCTCAAAATCAATAAAATTAATTTTTTAAATATAAGAAGTCTCATTCTCTAGAACTAACATATCTAGTCCAAATTTTAAACTGTAATTAATATTTCACATGTGCTTCTATAAGAAAAATTACAAACACTGAAACTTGTACACAATATAAAAATCTGTTGATTTATCAATGATTTTTTGGGGGGTTTTTTTTGCATTTCACCTTTTATTTATTTTTCAATGATTGTTTTTATACTATATATATTTACATTGTTAGAAGATAAAATACTTTTCTTTTATATTTCTTATATATGGAGAATATAAGTGGGCATGCAGATAACATTAAATGCTATCCTAAATCAATAATTGAAGAAATTAATTCAGGTATGTAAAAGGCCTGTTATACTATATACATAGTCTCATTTGTTACCTATGACAAAGAAAATAAACACTGAGAGCATGTATTACCTTGCTGATTTACAATGTGCAGACTGAAATTAAAGTGATTTACAAATACAGCAGGAAAAGTATCCTCCTATTTTACCATGTAATAGTTATTTACCACCATCTCATTTTACACAAATGCATTTTAGATTCAAATCCTCTCTTTTAAATGCAAACCTTTCATTACCGTCTCTTGTTCTCCTTTTGTTCAGCCATTTGTTCCAACAGTTCTTGTCTATATTTTTCTTTTCTCTTCTGAATAAGTTCTCGATCTTCACCTCCTAGAAAGCGTTAAGAAAAAAATGCAATCTTAACTCTTGAGCACATATGCAACTCGAAATCTGAATTTTTAAAAACCTCCATTTTTAATTACTGGATCAAGAAGTAATCACTATACAAGCTGGAAAGTAAAATATTTATCATACGAAGTTCTCATATGATCAATAATTAATTTCATAATGAATATCTACTATGTATCAAAGACACATTAACCCTTCCTTTTTGTTGAAAACCGTCTCAGATAAGAGAATACTCTAATTCCCATCCTCATTTTTCCACTAATTGGGAATAATAACTCCACTAATATTTTCCACAAGCCCCTTAAATTTAACAAGTGTGTCCAAACTGAACACCTCAAAAGCAACTGCCCCTCTTTGTTTTCTGTTAATGGCCTGAAAACCAAACCCCAAAACTACATTGTAACTTTGTTCATCCTTTCTTATTCACTCCATATAAGGACCTTCTTTTCTATTCTCATATGAGATCCCATTAATCTTAGATAGGACCTCTCCACATTTCACCTGGATTGAAGCAATAATCTCCTAACCCCGTGGCCAGCAAACTGCGACTCGCGAGCCACATGCGACTCTTTGGCCCCTTGAGTGTGGCTCTTCCTAAGCCTTAGGAGTACCCTAATTAAGTTAATAACAATGTACCTACCTATATAGTTTAAGTTTAAAAAATTTGGCTCTCAAAAGAAATTTCAATCGTTGTACTGTTGATATTTGGCTCTGTTGACTAATGAGTTTGCCGATCACTGTCCTAACCAGTCTCCCAAACTCCCCCTCTCCCTGCTTCAGTCCATCCAGCACACTTATGTAAGATCAATTATCTTAAAATAAAACACTAATCACACTGGCGCCCTGCTAAAAAAACATCAATGGTTACCTTGATTCTACAGAAGAAAACTGTAAGCCTCACCCTGCTATCACTTATGCAAAAATCCAGTTGTGCAAACATTTTGGACCCACCAAGGATTATTATCACTGCATATGTTAATGACACAAAATCACGTCTTAATCAAGATATGCATGACAAGAGCACAACAAAAATCACAGGACATCAAAAGCGCAACTGAACCAGCAAGTCCTCCACTACCTTAATTATTAACCTTCCAATTAATAATTAAGTGGACATACAGCATCTGATTCTGTCCATTAAGCACAGATGTCAGCAACAGTAGAGCTCCCACAGGGGAAACATAAATTATGTTAAGGTTAATAATAGTGTGTTATAATCAAATATCCATTCTGCTTCTGATCATGATGACAAGCACAGAACTTAACCTTCTACCATAAAACTAGGCAAAACATATGACACTGAACACCAGGCAGCACAGGACTGTAATACCTGAGGGGAGAAAAATAAATGAGGTGAGCCTTTAAGCACCCCTGTTTCTGCCTAAATGCAAGTTCCAGGCTGCAGGTACGGGAGACAGAACAAAGCACGCTGGAAACTGAGCTGAATTAAACAGATAAAGATCAAAATTCAGGAAAGCTATCATGGCTGAAAGTTTAGGGCAGAGATCCAAAAAGAAGCATAAAGAGCTTCAGAAATCCTTCCAACTTTCTGTGCACTAGCTGTGCGTGCACAGAGTGAAATCCCATTAGGCTGGGCAAAGAAACTATGGAAGACACAGTAACTGAACAATTCTCAGACCTCGAAGTAAAGAGAAATTCAAGCTCTAGCCGGCTAGAGTGAAGTCCTTGGGGAATCCCCTGCATCTTCAGGGAAGAACCCAGAAAGGTCACCCTGTAGTAGTACGGCTGAACTCCCCCTGGAAAAAAGGCTACCCTAAAAGTCCCTAGCTACGCTGAAAATGAGGCCTCGCCCTAGCCGGTTTGGCTGAGTGGATAGAGCGTTGGCCTAGAGACCAAAGGGTCCCGGGTTCAATTCCAGTCAAGGGCACGTACCTCGGTTGCAGGCTCCTCCCCCTCCCCCGCCCCAGGCCTTGGTCAGGGCTCGTGGAGGAGGCAACCAATCAATGTGTTTCACATAGATATTTCTCTCTTTCCCACTCTCTTCCACTCTCTCTAAAAATCAATAGAAAAATATTCTCGGGTGAGGATTAAAAAAATTAAAATAAGGCCTCAAAAAGATGGTCCTCAAGTAACAGGAAAACATGACTATGGTAGGCAAAATTCTAAGACAGATCCTATGTTCCCTGCCTTCAGGTGATGACTCCCTGTATAAACCACTCCCCTTAAGTGGGGACACGACTTCCTTTTAGCCAATAACATGTAGCAAAAGTGAAAGGAATTGGTAGGTGTAATTAAAGTAGCAAATCCTCCTATATAATAAAGAGCTAATATGCAAATGACCATCACGCCCTCACACCATCATGCCATAATGGCTCAGACACTCAACACTGGGGAGAGAGGAATGGGGACCAGCCAGGCACAAATGAGCTCGCGAGAGAGGAATGGGGACCAGCCAGGCTGTGGCCCGGGAGAGGGACAAGCAGCCCGCCCCGCGGTCCCAGGCACCTGTGGCTGTGGCCCAGGCGAAGCCACACGCCCACGGTTCCCTGTGGCTGCAGCCATCCTGGGCCAAGCCAGCCCGGGCCGTGGGTGCCTGTGGCCGGCCAGAGGGAGGGAAGGAAACCCGGGTCCCGGGTGCCTTCGACCAGCCGGAGGAGGGAATCCTGGGTCCCAGGTGCAGGGCGAGGCAGAAGCAGTTAGGGGCGATCAGGCCAGCAGGGGAGCAATTAGGGGTGATCAGGCCGGTAGGTGAGCAGTTAGGGGTGATCAGGCAGGCAGGCAGAGGTGGTTAGGAGCGATCAGGCAGGCAGGCAAGTGATTAGGAGCCAGCAGTCCTGGATTGCAAGAGGCAGTCGGACATCCCCCGAGGGGTCCCGGATTGGAGAGGGTGCAGGCCGGGCTGGAGACCCCCCCCCCCCCACCCCTGTGCACGAATTTCGTGCACCAGGCCTCTAGTCAATTCTGAATTTATCAAAAGGGAGATTTACCTTGGGTGGGCCAGAGCTAATCAGGTAAAATCCCTCCCTGAGTTTAGAAAGCTCCTTGCTTGCATGATAAAGTGAACAGCCAGGGTGAGGAAGGAAGCCCATGTTGCAAGAAACAGTGGAAGTCGCTAGGAACTGTGGGTGATCTCCAGCTGACATCCAGTAGGAAGCCAGGCCCCTTAGTGATACAGCCACAAGGAAATTAACTCTGCCAGCATTCCAATTGGGCTTGGAACCTGGCTGAAACCTGGATTTTAGCCTTGTAAGACCCTGAGCAGAGGACCCAACTAAATTCCTAACACACAGAAACTGCAAGATAATGTGGCATGTTTTGAGCCACTAAATTTATGCTAATCTGTGATGTAGCAATAGAAAATTAATAGTGACCCATAACCATTAGAAAAGTTAGTCAACAGAAAAAAGCACATAAACAAAGATGATGGAACAATAAATAAGGAAGTTAAAATAACTCCTATAACTATACCCAAGTATTTAAGTGAAAACAGTAACACTATGAGGAGGAAATGGAAGATATTATAAAGAACTAAAGGAAGAGTTCTGCTTCTATTTAGAAAGTAAAAGGCCACAACATTGCTCAGACCCCACAATGCGAAAAGCTCAATCATCTACAAACTCAGAAATTTTTAAAAAGCCCATCAGAGAGCTGTTGTTAGAAGCAGTTAAACTGAATTTCAAAGGGTATAAAAACCAGTCCAGACATGGAACAATCTAAGTGTTTTACATTTACCAGAATATGGAGAAATAGGAGGCGGCCTTACAAACAGGTAAGAAAAAAAATAGCTGAACTATTAATGAATTCTTAAAGGCGCTGTATGGGCTGCAAGACAATGTAGATTCCTGGAAGCTCACTCAGAAGAGGACTCTGCACCCAGTACTCCTCTCCCACAGAATGATCACAAGAGAGACTGGACATGGGGCAACACAGGAGTTCTGAAGACACCCTTTCAAATAAAAATAAATAAAAAAATAAAAAACACAAACCAACCACTGCATTTTCCAGACTCTTCGCAATCTACTGGGGGAAGGGCAGAAAACCTGCTCAGACCCAGCATTCTCCACATACAAAACGAAGACCTACTGCAGTGAGGGGAAGGGCAGAAAATTCTCATGCAAGACCCTCCAAGACATCAAGGAGAGTTTGGCTGGCTACCACGGTGGGGAGGGGCAAACAACTCATTTCTGAGAATCACACGCATGGGGACAGCCTTCCACCAAGGAACAAGCCACAAGAATCTAAGTTGAGAAAGGAGAGAGAAGTATGGAGAGAGAAAGCGTCTCTGTCAAGGGCATTAAGGCCTAGCTGAAAACTGATGAAGGTGAAGGAACACAGAAAATCCCTTCAGCACGCCAGGCCTCAAACAAAGAGTAAGGCAGTCAGGTAAGAATTTAAGGATGTGTAAGACATGAACATTACTATAAACCACTACTCTCAACAAACACACATTGTACATTCTTTTAAGAATACACTAAACATGCACCAAGGTCGACTATATCCTGAGCCATTAAAAAATGTATTAAGCCAAAACCGGTTTGGCTCAGTGGATAGAGCGTCGGCCTGCGGACTGAAGGGTCCCAGGTTCGATTCCGGTCAAGGGCATGTACCTGGGTTGTGGGCACATCCCCAGTAGGAGATGTGCAGGAGGCAGCTGATCGATGTTTCTCTCTCATGGATGTTTCTAGCTCTCTATCTCTCTCCCTTCCTCTCTGTAAAAAATCAATAAAATATATTTTTAAAAAAAAATGTATTAATATACAATTTGTATAATTTCAAATTTGAATTTATATAAATTATTTTCTCAGACTACAGGGGAATTAAACAAGCAGTCAATAACAAAAAGACAGCAGGAAAAACCCCAAATATTTGCAAATGTAAAAACATACTTCTAAATAACCCATGATTCTGTTGTAAACCCCACAATATATTATTTTTGCTCTAAGCAGTCAATTGCCTTATTTTTAAAATAAAACAAAGGGCTCTAAATGAAGTCACTGGGGCAAAATTACAGGAAGACAAATTTCAATTCAATGGAAATGAGAATATTATAACAATCAGAGCCACCTAAAGATGGAATGTGCTGCCTTGGAAGAGAGTAAATTCCCTGTGGGTATATACACATATAAGCTGGAAATATACACTGAGTGGCCAGATTATTACGACCACCTGACATTTGTAGGCGAATTAGCTATAATCTCGCGCTGAAGTTGCTAGAGGGCCAGACCATTATAAGTAGGGAAGCAGGTTTTTTACCACGACAGTAGAAGTGATTTTTTCCTGAAGATATAGGTAAACAACGCGATTTAACAGCCTTTGAACGTGGAATACACACACACACACACACAGTGGCCAGATTATTATGACCACTCCATCAGTACTTCATTGGGCCACCTTTTGCCTTCAATACTGTGGCGATTCTTCTTGGCATTGACTCCACAAGATGTTGAAATGTGATGAGAGGAATCTGACACCATGCCTGATGAATAGCACTGTCCAGTTCTGTGAGATTTGATAGTTGTGGAACCAGCTGCCTGATAGCTCTTTTAACTTTGTCCCACAAATGCTCAATTGGATTGAGATTTGGTGATTGTGGGGGCCACCTAAGCAAGGTAAAGTCTCCCTCATGTTCTTGAAACCACTCCTGCACAATACAAGCATGGTGCATTGTCTTGTTGGAAGAAGCCATCTCCATTGGGATACGCCATCAACATGATAGGATGAACTTAATCAGCAACGATACTTAGGTATGTTGTGCTATTCAGACGTTGTTCCACACAAATTCAAGGGCCCAAATCATGCCAGGAAAACATGCCCCAAACCATAACACTGTCCCCACCAGCTTGAAGGGTTGTACTCATGCATGTGGGGTGCATGCTTTCATGCTGTTTCCACCAAATTCTCACTCTGCCATCTGCATGATGCAACTGGAAACATGATTCATCGGACCACATGACTTTTTCCAAAGCTTAACTGTCCAATCCTTGTGTTCCTTTGCGAATTGGAGACGTTTTATCTTGGTAACTGCAGACAGCAAAGGTGTTCGAACAGGCCTTCGGTTTCCATATCCCATACGATGCAGTGTACAGCTAATTTGCCTACAAACGTCAGGTGGTCATAATAATCTGGCCACTTAGTGTGTGTGTGTGTGTGTGTGTGTATATATCCATCCCACGTTCAAAAGCTGTGAAATCGCGTTGTTTACCCATATCTTCAGAAAAAAATCACTTCTACTGTCGTGGTAAACAACCTGCTTCCCTATTTATAATGGTCTGGCCCTCTAGCAACTTCAGCACGAAATTATAGCTAATTTGCCTACAAACGTCAGGTGGTCATAATAATCTGGCCACTCAGTGTATATATGAAGCCATGAGATAAATCATTGGATTAAATGACTTGAATGGTTTGTTGCAAACATTAGAGTCTATTATCTCACTGAATATTAATCCATGATTCTTAGATTGCATTAAAGATAAGTTCATGCCATTCATCTTTAAAATTTCCAAATAATGATTCCATTATTTGTCAGTGGGCCAAAGACAGTCATTGTTCCAATTTTTATCATGTTACAACATACATCATAAGAATAAAGCCTTCTTATCTATCTATATAGTAAAACTGGTCAATTTCACTTAACATTACAGTAGAATAAAACATTGCAGTAGAATAAAACTTCAGGTGCTATGCGATTTTTCTCATTTCAAAGAAATATTATGCAATTACATTATCTCTAAACCAAGATTTAAATTACTGATGGTTCTCAGATGAACTTAAACTGTTGATCCTATTTTTTCATATACTGAAACCAAATTTCAAGTAATTTTTCTAGTAATTTTTACAAAGAACAGAGTTCATTTCTAGTTAAAGTTACACACAGGAGCCCAGTTGTGTGGCTCAGGGTTTAGCATCGACCTATGAACCAGGAGGTCACAGTTCGATTCCCAGTCAGGGTACATGCCCGGGTTGCAGGCTCGATCCCCAGTAGGGTGCGTCCAGGAGGCAGCCAATCAATGATTCTCTATCATCATTGATGTTTCTATCTCTCTCTCCTCTCCCTTCCTCTTTGAAATCAATTAAAAAAATATTTAAAATTTTAAAAAATAAAATAAAAAATAAACTTACACACAGGAGACCTGGTCAATTTGTTCAGTGGTTGGAGCTTTGGCCCACGGCCCAAAGGGTTGCAGGTTCGATTTTCAGTCAAAGCACATACCTGGGTTGCAGTTTCAATCCCTGGCCCTGGTCAGGCTCAATCACAACCAACTGATGTGTCTCTAACATCAATGTTTCTCTCTTCCCCTCTCTCATTCTCTCATTCATTCTCATTCTCTCTCTCTCTCTCTCTCTCTCTCTCTCTCTCTCTCCCTCCCCCTCTCTCTCTCTCTCCCCCCCTCTCTCCCCCTCTCTCTCTCTCTTTCTCTCTCTCCCTCCCTCTTTCCCTCCCTCCTTCCTTTCCTCTCTTCCACTTGCTCTAAAATCAATGGAAAAAATATCCTTGGTTGAGGATTAAAAAACAAAAAAATAAAGTTGCAGGCAGGAAATAAGGCTCTTTTTATCGTGACAAGTTAACATAGCAAATCAACATACTTATGTTAAGCTATGTCCTTCATGTCTATAAAGAGAAAGTGTGGATTATGATCATGACTAGAACAAAGCACCTTCCCAGAAATTACATGGAAAGAACATGGGGAAGGGTGTCTATCAAAAAAAAATAAAAAGAGCTTTTATGAAACACTCTACAAATCTAATCAACTGAAGTTTGCACATACCAAAGAGCATCCCCGCAAAAGGACTACAGATTTCTCGGGTAGATTTGGATGCTTCATTGTCTCGAGCACTAAAACAAAAACAAAAAGAATTAAAACCTAAGTAATTTTCAGGAAACAAAAGTTAGAGTAAAAAGTAGTTATGTGTTATTATTAGCCTTTAAAATACTATAGATGCTATGATAGTTACATATTTTTAAAGCTAGTATAAAATCATGGTATTTATTTCTTTATATAGTGGGACCCCAATGTATTTGGGCTCCTTTTTCTTCAGCCTTCTTCACTGGCTCTATAGATTCCTAATAAAACCTTTTTTTTTTTTAAATAAGAAGTTACCCCAGTAAAGAAAATGAATATAAGTAGACATAAATCATTTTTTAAAAGGAAAACGGTGATACCTCTACACATACTTGGAAATGATCATCCCTAAATGACTCCTTCCTAGAAAGTTAATTCCCTCCCAGAACCTTCATTAACTAGACCCAAACAACAAAATCTCTTCTCTTAAGCACTTTTTAAAATATATTTTTTTTATTAATTTCAGAGAGGAAGGGGGAGAGAGAAACATCAATGATGAGAAAATACCACTGATTGGCTGCCTCCTGCATGCTCCCTACAGGGAATTGAGGGAACTGTGACTTGCTGGTTCATAGATCAACACTCAACCACTGAGCCACACCGGCCAGACTATCCCTAGCACTTTTATGAATTACTTTGTTTTAAAGAAAATAGACACTGTTCCTGATACATGACAATATTATCTTCATTATACACTAAAGATTCAGAAGCACTTATCCTTATTTATGATACAAGAAAGCCAACAAAATGATAAACTATAAATAGAAAGAGAACATGAATATAAAATGCATATCATTTCCTTTCTTTTCAAACATGACATAATTATATATGAACACTCATTTTACAATGTAAGCATAAAATTATCTACTCAATAAGCTGAAAGTAAATAACAAAGTTTTGAAAGGAAAACTCATTGTGGAATATTTTCAATTTATTTCCAGTTAAGTTATACCACCCACTTAACTCCAAGATATTTTAAATTGATTTTTAGTCCTTGTAGTGTATGTTTATTTCTCCTTTCTTTACTTAAAATATATACACTTTAAAGTGACAGGGACTTTTTAAGAACACCTTGGCACACTCTATCATCAAAACTTGCCCTTCAAAAGAATGCTGTAAAGTACTCTAATTTTTCATTTAACACAACTCTCCCCTTCCGAACCTTTCTTCCAATTCCTTCCTAATAAGGAAGGCTGTTAAAATACTATCTTTCCACTTTTCAATAAGCCGATTTTAGCAGGTGCTGTTTCACAGTGTATGTAATGACTGAAAGGCAGAATTTACATTACATACTATACCTTTTATTTCCAGCAGATGAAATTCGTATGTTTGACTGTCCTGTGACATTGCCACCATACTCCACAGAAGGCACATTCCCTCGTCTGTTCCCGTATATCCTTAAAAACACATTAGCTTATAGAGCTTGTCCCACATACAGTGGACCTATGTCTTGGTGTTTGTGCATTTGATGTTGGAAATATTAAAGGAAACAAAGTGTTATAGTGAAATTTTACTGTAAACATGTTTTAAAATTAATGTGAATAGATTTGATTCAAATATGATTGGCTGGTTAGTAAGAGATACTAAGAGTTTGGATTTCATCGTCTTTAAAACAAAAGAAGGTCATTATAAATTATTTCATTATAACATCTATAAATGTTTAACTTGAAAACTATGCATATACTATACTTTTACTCACTCCTCTATTCAAATAGTATTTGAGCATCTACTAAATGCCAAGTTCAATTCTAGGCACAGGGTATATGGACATGGTCCTTGCCCTCAGGAAGATCACAATCAAATTTCAAAATGAGATCATTTTCTTAATGAAAATTCACAGATTCTGGGAATTATTTCGCTGCATATACAAACCTTTATAACTTAAAAGCATAGCCGTAGATTTACCATTTAATCAAATCAAATGTAACAAGCCACAACATTTGTTAACAGTGTAAATCACATGAAAGAATAAATATTACCAATAGGTGCATAGAAAACATCATAAACGGACTGATGCATGGCTAGAAAATGATTAGTTTACTTACTAGGTCATAACAATAAGAAAAGATTAAAAAATAATGTTTAATGCTTTTCAATTTATGGTTTTTTCCATTTGGCAAACATTGATTTCTTTAGTTTAATTTCTCATACCAGAAAAACATGATTATTTACATCAACATTTACAGGCATCCATGAAAATCACTATTTCCTAAGTCACAGTTCTTTACATGGCAGTTAAACTACATTGTCTCTCAAGAGGACTAGAAAAAAAAAATATGGCTGTTAAAGTATTTTTCAATATTTTAGGTGAATTTCATTATCACATTAAGAAAAATGGCAATTTTCAGAAGAAAAGGAACTTCTCATTCTCCACAGAGTCAGCATATAAAATTCTTCATTTGTTTCCATCACATGAGCCATTGTCAATATCACCTGTGGGAAAAAGACTCTACAGGATTATAACCTTACTAATGTATGACCTGGCATGACATAAATGTCTCCCATTTTTTATCCATACCTAAAGCAACAGAACCCTCCGCAGGCCCTTTCAAAAAAAATTTCAAATTTATTTCAATTCATCAAACACGGATGGTCTTATATCTAAAGTCTAGGTACTTGAATCTTTTAAAATGACACATAAGTTTAGTGTTATTCTGTACTTCTACTGCTTAAAGAACAGGTAAGTATAAACTCAAATTCAAATTTGCAATTAAAACAATGCCAAGCAACCAGATTTAGTTATACTGGATCTATATAACACACATGTGCAGAAAAGGGGTTAACAGAGGCCTGAGCTGCCTATCCTTAGAAAGGTCTAGTAGCAAGGCTGGCCCTTGGCTGGCACCTGGAACATAGATTTAGGGAGGGGTCTCACCATTCCTAGAACTGAAAAGAATGGCTCACTGTGCCTACACCAGCAGTGGGGAACCTTTTTTCTGCCAAGGGCCATTTGGATATTTTTAACATCATTCGAGGGCCAAACAAAATTATCAACCTAAAAATTAGCCTGCTACATTTAGTCAAACATTTAATTAACTCACCCTAATGCCTTGGGTGGGCCAGACCAACTGATTTCTCGGGCCTTATATGGCCCATGGGCCAAAAGTGCCCCACCCCTGGCCTAAACTGTTTGTACAAACAATATAGTTTATATTACATCTGCTTTCCTCCAGAAAGTCTGGGATTTTGGTACAAATAGGAAAAGGATACCTATGTAACCAGCCCCCAATAAAAACATTGGGACTGAGTCTATAATGAGCTTTCATGGCAGACAACATTTCACCCATGTTGTCACAACTGGATGCTGGAAGAATTAAACGTGTTGTGTGCGACTCCACTGGGAGAAAACTCTTGGAAGCTTGGCCTGGTTGCCTCTGGACTTTGTCCCATGCACCTTTTTCCTTTCCTGATTTTACTTTATATCCTTTCAACTATAATAACTCATAGCCAGGAATCTAACTGTATACACGAAGTCCTGTGAGTCCTCCTTAGGAATCCCTGAACCTGGGGGTGGTCTTGCAAACCCTCAATACAACAGACAAAAGTAAACTTATTGATGTGGTAGAGAGGTGCCTAGACCACATTTTCAGATATAGAAAAATTTAAAGTTATGAATTTTTAAAAACATCACTTGGGATTAAATCAAAATTAACCAGAACTGAAGGCTACTTATACATACAAAAATTCTTTCTAAAATCTATCAAAGAGTTGTGGTTTCCTGCACTTTCAGCTAAGTTTGAAATTGCATGTCTAGCTTATTTTTATAAGCTATACCCAAGTACAATATCTAAAGCACCTACACAAAACATGTTCAATAAGTTCTTTGGTATATATAGACACCTTAATAAAGCAAACACTATAAATTACAGAAAGTTAAGTGATTTTATTTATGTGTAAGGTCAAGATCTCTGCTAAATTCTACAGTAAAATTACAAAGATTTCCTAATGGACAGGGCATATAAAAGATAGTTGAAGGTGGGCTCCTTCAAAAGTCCCCCTGCCTCTGATAATTATAATAAAGTCAAAACTGAAGAAATATTTAAGAATCCAAAAATGAGCAGAGATATGTATTTCACTAAAAAGGACAAA
The DNA here is from genome assembly GCF_000147115.1 of Myotis lucifugus. Lineage (NCBI taxonomy): Eukaryota > Metazoa > Chordata > Mammalia > Chiroptera > Vespertilionidae > Myotis > Myotis lucifugus. The sequence continues at coordinate 1,730,972 of NW_005871125.1, forward strand.
ATAAAATCTTAAGGTATCCTATTCAATTTTATGAAATGATTGGCATAAATTATAAGTTATTAATATAAGACATAAAATAAGAAAACTAGAAAGGAACCTAACATGCTGTGAAGGCAAATTATAGTTTGAAAAGTTAGTCATCTTACTATCTATTAAAATCCTATATAATAAAAGGGTAATATGCAAATCGACCAAACAGTGGAACAACCGGTTGCTATGATGCGCACTGACCACCAGGGGGCAGACGCTTAAAACAGGAGCTGCCTGCTGGTGGTCAGTGCGCTCCCACAGGGGGAGCGCCACTCAGCCACAAGCCAGGCTGACTAAGGATGTCTGACTGCAGCTTAGGCAGGCCGGGCTGAGGGACTCTCCTACCCACCCCACCCCCCCTCACCCCCAGGGCACAAATGTTGTGCACCAGGCCTCTGGTATCTGTATAACTGTAATGGAATTTCCTTCATTTATTAAAGTTTCTTTTATATTTTTAATAAAATTAACATTTAATCACTCCTAATTATCCCTGTTAGCTCACTTTAACAGCTTTTATGGTGGTCTTACAATTTATTTTAGAAACTTTTACAGAAGGAAATGAAGTCCTCTCTGCAGAGAAAGAAGTTTGATCACTGCTTTCTCTCTTCAATCCTTTCAACACTGAGGATGAATGACACATGGTGATCTCCAGAAGCAATGAACTTAATAGCTAAGAACAGCCTGATTCTAGTTAGAGTACAAGAGTTCAGTTTAGGTCCAATTTGTCCCTGAGAATTCCTTTCAGTTTAGCTATGGCTTTAGAGCCAGTACCAGAATAAAATGATCCCTGTGACCCAGAACTACCTAACTAGCCTATGATTTTAAATCGACAGGTTCATTTATCACACCTCAACCCATTCGGTTTTGTCAGCAAGGGACAGACCTCACAAAAGAAAAAAGTTTGCTTACTTTGACATAGAAAATCAGATTTGCGTGAGGGGATAAATGTAAAATAGTTTCACCATCCTACTATCAAAAAAAAAGACACAAAAAGTTAAAGGTTATGTTAAATGGAAAAAGTTGTGTTCTCTATTTCCTTGAATTAGGGTCAAATCTCAATGCCCAAAGAAACCAGGTACTATAGGTACTTGAATCTTTTAGAGGCCAAGATTAGTCTAAAAATTAACACGTTGATCTTATTTTTAAAAATTAGTCTCTTACAAAAGAAAAGTGAATTGTTTGAAACCCAGGTATTTTCAGCTAACTTACATGTAAATGAACAACTCCTAAATGATAATGAATAACTTAAACTACTGCAGAAATAAATTTACAATGTTTTTTGCTATGGAGAATAACACATCATAGAAATAAAATATTTACCATCTGTTGGTCCTACATTAATACAGTTGATAGGGAGGAAGAATCGAATGTCTCCTTACTTAAAAGAAATCACCTAATTCATAATAATGGTTACATCACCTTGTTTCATATCAAGAATTTCTCTAATGTGAATGAATTCTACTACTAAGGGTGCACAAAAGTTAAAAAAATATATGAAGCTATAACTATATTTTTCTCATTGTTTTCAGTTGTTTCCTAGTTTTTACATTTACTTTAATTCCATAACAGTGTTTTTCAAATATCAATCCCATCTTTAAAGTGGGGAAAATAATTAAAATGTTCCTTCCAAAGATAAATGAAAATAAATTACTATAAGAAAAAAAGTAATACCAAATTAAGTAACTCATATTCTAATAAGCCATTCCTCCTCATTTATGTCTTCGTATTAAGCATGCACACTTCTTAGAATGTTCTACACTAAAAACATATGTGGTTAACACACAGATTCTAATTTCGGATGGAATATTACCTCAGAATTTTATTAAATGACTTAAAATTACAAACTATCAAATATTAAGAGTTAAACTGAAATGCAAACTACATTGATCATACAAAAACTAAAAAACAACAACCCAGCAGCATTTTTAATGCTAAAAATGTCCTTTACTCATTAACTCTGGTTATAGAGTAAAACATAAGATGGCAATATATTAACTTCTATAACTCAAGTTAATAAATAAGAAGACTAGGATGACTATATTTTACAAGTACCTATAAATTTCTAAGTATTATAAGACACTACTACATTCAAATTTAGAAAGCTCTAAAAACATAAATTTTAATTAAATTGGTAAATATGTATGAATAAATAATACACACACTCAGAATTCAACTGTCAAGCAAAGTTAACCACCTTGTTAACTATTAAACACTGCCAGTAATTATTAGTTTAGAAAAGTAAAATCATTTCTGGGCTCTAGTTTTCTTTTCCATATTTAACATGGGGAAATAGATCATTAATAAATACATGTAGTATATGAAAAGTTTATAGGGAAATTAGAAGAGAACTAAGACCACCCAGCCAGTGTGGGTCAGTGGTTGAGCGTCGACCCATGCATCAAGAGGTCACCAGTCCTATTCCCAGTCAAGGAACATGCCCTGATTGTAGGCTCAATCCCCAGTGGGGGCTGTGTAGGAGGCAGCCCATTGAAGTTGCTCTCTCATCAATGTTTCTATCTCTTTCTCCCTTCCTATTACTCTAAAAACCAATAAAAAACATTTTTTTAAAGAAAAGAACACAACTAAGACCAAAAATATAAATTAAAAAGTATTAAAAATCTTAACTAGAACTTATCACATGCTGTCTTTTGGAAGAAAAAAGAGAAGGGAAACTTAGAACGAAGGAAAATTAATTTTGTATTTCTCACAATCAGTTATAATTTTTTTTTTTTTGTCAAGAACTTCTGGTTAAGATTATAGTAGAGGCCTGGTGCACAAATTCATGCATGAGTGGGTCCCTCAGCCTGGCCGGAGATTGGAGCCAATCAGCCCGATCAGGGGGCCGGCTGGCCGGGAGGAGGGACTGCAGGAGGTTGGCCGGCTGGCCATTGGGAGGGACTGCGGGAGGTTGGCTGGCCGGCCATGGGGAGGGACTGCGGGAGGTTGGCTGGCCGGCCCTCCACATCAGGGCCAATGGGGGGCGGGGGGGCAGCCAGCCAGGAGGAGGGACCGTGGGAGGTTGGCCAGTTGCAGGAGGTTGGCTGTGGGAGTGCACTGACCACCAGGGGGCAGCTCCTGAGTTGAGCATCTGCCCCCTGGTGGTCAGTGCACGTCATAGCGACCAGTCAACTGGTCGTTCGGTTGTCCAGTCGCTTAGGCTTTTATATAAAGAATAAATGGTTAGAACAAGAGACCAAATGCAGTTACACATTCCTTTAGTTTCAAAAATTTCACTAACAAAGTCATTTTCCTGTCTACCACTTTGCCTGTTAAATAAAACCTACTGAATGATCAATGTGATATATATTTTTTTTTGCTGGAAATAAGAAATCCACAAATCTGAAATACAGAAATTCAATTTTAACCTCAATTGCCATGCCGACATATGTGACAAACCTTACACTAGAAATATATGCATTAACAAACCAGAAGTAACATATAATAATAACTACATTTTGAAGAAATACTTTTAGAAACTTTGAAATGTGTAACAGGAATTATTCTCACTCATTCTCATTTAAACTAATCCGAAAATACTACTTGAAAAAGATAATACAGGAAAAGTTCATTTATGGGATACATAAGAAAAAAAGATAGTGCTCAAATAATTAGTTTGAAATTCATTTGTTAGCTCATGTATAAAATCATTACAGGGTATAATTACAAATAGAATAGATTAAAATATATAAAAAACAAAGCAACAACCTTATAGTAAGTTTCTTGAAATCCCAAACTTAAAAGGTATGCATTACATTACATTCCAAAGGTAAACAAACACGATAAGGAAAAAAGTTCTCATGTATAAAGATGGTAGCACCATGAGTCCAAGATTACCTGCAGTTCCCCAGTTGATAATTTTTTTAGATTAGGCTGCCTTTGAATACCTTCTGATATAAACATTTTCAAATATAAATATAACAATTATAGGTTTGGGGCATTTTCTAAAGTACAAACAATTGGATTCAAATGAGAGATCACTAGAGTTGGCATTACAACATTCTAGTCCTTCATTCAAATTACTTAAATTGAGGGGAATATTAAAAAGATTGAATGAGCAGAACATAATAGCTACAGAATAAAGAGAAGACCCAACACTGTAAAGGCTTTGTATTATTAATTAGAATACTGAATATTCAGCATTATGTCTCGGAAAATTTCCTAAGATACTAAAAAAAGTAATCTTAGTGGTTCTCAACCTTCCTAATGCCGCAACCCTTTAATACAGTTCCTCATGTTGTGGTGACCCCCAACCATAAAATTATTTTCGTTGCTACTTCATAACTGTAATTTTGCTACTGTTATGAATCGTAATGTAAATATCTGATATGCAGGATGTATTTTCATTGTTACAAATTGAACATAATTAAAGAATAGTGATTAATCACAAAAACAATATGTAATTATATATGTGTTTTCCGATGGTCAAAGGGGTTGCGACCCACAGGTTGAGAACCGCTGAGTAATCTATTTGGACAAATAAATTAAACAGGTCCCTTTAAATGCTCCAAATTTAGATTTAACCCTTTCACGTTAACAAGTCAATGACAAATATGGGGCCCTGCCATATTTCTATCTCTAATTTAAAAGTTAGGTTGAAGTATAGCAAGTTTTAAGTATTAAGACAAATGACTAAAAAATAAGAAATTACAAATAGCATTACAAAAACAATCATCCAAAGAAACTGAAAAGCATGTGAAAATCTGATTTTAAAAAATTACTGCCATTTCACTTAAAGAAATGTTCAATAAGTAACTTAAAAAACAAAGAAATATACTGATGAAAGGATTTAGAACATAGGAACATTAAAGGAATAAGCTATATTTCATCTATTGTAAGGTGTTCTTTTTCCCACATTCTAATATCTGAAATTAGCCATCAATCTAGTTTTATGTCAAGTTCTTGCAGAGAGGAGTTAATGTCCTGCCAGTCACCTAGGGGCACTGTGAACTTGAGACAACTCTCTATCTCCCCTCCAGGTTTTTTTTTTGGACAATACGGGCAGCATGAATTCAGACTGCAAACCTAAGTCAGTACTGGCTGAGCATTCAATTCTCAAGAAAGTTGCTTTTTACTCCCTCTACTCAGTGCCAAGTTTGAGGCATGGAAGTTTTTCTGTCCATTTCTGTGGGAAAGTTTATTTCCCATTTAATTTTACATAAAGGTTGTAACTTTTCAGTGTTCCAGCATTATGACAGGGTCCTTTTCCCCCCGTCTTGGGTGTTTTCTTTGTTACCTCAGTAGCACATAAAATAATGGTGTAACTTAAAGCTGACAGCATCTTAGAATTAAATATGTAAATCAAATGAAACTGATTCTACCTAATATGATGATAAAAAGTAACATCAATAATGAGCAAGTAAAGAAAATAAAAATGAAGTTGTAAATACCTGTCATTTGTATACACTCTCAAAGGTCTTCTATCAAAATCACTTTCATATCTAAACCTCTCGTCCATTTCTTCACTTACTTCAGGATCTTGGTCTGGTATATAATACTGTTTGTCCAAGGCACGATCTTCATTAAACCTGCTAAATCTTCTATCTGGAATGTCAACCTTGCTGGCAAACCTTTGATGTTTTTTATTGGAAATGTCCACTTCTTCATTCGTTTTTTTAATGATTCTTCTATTCCTTAATTCAATTTCATCATCTAGTTGTCGATATCTGTCCTCCTCTAGTCGTCTTTGGTTTAGAAGTTCTTCATATGCCTCTGAAGGAGTTAAGACATCTCTCCTGGGGCTCTCTGAATTTTGGCAAGATGTTTTTATTTGTGAAAGTAAATCAGGTTTAACTTGACCAATAGGTTTATTTCTTTGACTTTTATGCTGATCAATTTTAAAAAAAAAAGAAAGAAAAGCTTTTAATGAGATGCTGTTTCTTATAAGGTAATTAAACTCTCAAATGATGCTTAGTCTATTAATCATCTCAACTCTAAAGATTAATCACCCATAGAAGATACCTTATCTTTAGGAAAAAACTTCAGAAAATATATCATTTAATAATACTTAATAAGTGTCAAATATACAGATAACAGTAATATGGATAAAGTGTATATAAAAAGAAAAGATAAACAAAATGCAAATTCCTATCCCAGAAGATATTAATCATACTTTGGCAGGTAAATATTGCTTCAAAATATTTTGAATTAAATTCTTTCTTAACACAAAGAATACAGGTAGTAAATATTTTGGCTCTCGTTACATCAACCACCCTTAAATTTGAGGGAAAAAAAACGTGTCCCATCCATCAAAAGGTCACCGGTTTGATTCCCGGTCAGGGCACATGCCCAGATTATGGGCTTGTTCCCCAGAGTACGGGGCATGCAAGAGGCAGCTGATCAATGTTTCTCTCTCACATTGATGTTTCTCTCTCTCCTTCTACCTTCCTTTCTCTATCTCTCAAAAAAAATCAACAAAAACATATTTTAAAAATAAATACAAAAAAATCACATACAACCAAATCTCTAAAATTAATGAAATTAAAAAGTAGGTTAAGTTATTCACCTAAAAGTAGGTTAAGTCAGTTTTATGAGATAAAACCATTTGCAAATGTTTTGGTTTGATCTGGCTTTTTTTAAAACATTACATCAACAAACCAGGTGACACCGGGGGCTTGCCCGAGGTGGGAATGGCTGGGGGCGTGGGCGTCAATTGGGGAAAAAGGAGACATATGTAAAACTTTAGACAATAAAAGAAAAAAAAGTGAAATGTCTAACATAAAAATATTTCAAGTGCAAAATATTTATCTGTAGCATTAAAGATTTACTTTAAAAGCAACACCTACCTCAGTACTCTTTTCTACTTGTCTGAACTTTTCAGTGGATTCTTCCTTACCCTTGAGAAATTGATTGTATTCTTTGTTGCGTTCAAGTTTCAACCTTTCCTTAAAATAGACACCAAAAGGCAATGTTAACTTCTGCTTCAGAAAAAAAAAGTACCTTAATGTTAAATCAGACACACAAATCAGTGATCTTGGCCAGAATTAAGTTTTACTAATTTCAAGGACAGTAGTTGCAAGGCACAGGAGAAGCAGGAGGTTACAGACCGTTAGTGCAGCTCCCCTTTTTATCATGTTAAAATACCTACGCATTACAACATGCTTAAGCCATGCCCCATGAATCCATGGACTCTAGGTTTATCAACAGCAATCCTAGATAATCCAGGTGCACTATGTCAAAATCATCATAAATAAATCTTTCCCACTAGTAAATGCACAATGTGTTTGCCAGGAAGTCTGTCATTAGCATGTTCCCAAGGAGATCCAACCACATTACTTTCCTTCTTTCCTTTCCTGGGCTATCTCCTGCTCCAACTCCCACCCCCTCCCAAAAGGCCTGCTGCTAAACATTTTAAATATAGAAAAGTTAAATTATCATAGACAACAAAATATTATAATGTAAATGTTCTGTTGAAACTTCTAGCAGTGGTTCTCAACCTTCCTAATGCCACAACCCTTTAATACAGTTCCTCATGTTGTGGTGACCCCCAACCATAAAATTATTTTCGTTGCTACTTCATAACTGTAATTTTGCTACTGTTATGAATCGTAATGTAAATATCTGATATGCAGGATGTATTTTCATAGTTCACGACCCACAGGTTGAGAACCGCTGCGAGTCTAAAGAGTATGTACATGTATTTATGGCGTGACTGAAATTGACATTTAAATCGCCCCACACCCTCACCCTACATAAAAGCTCAGTATATTCTGCCATCCATTCATTTCACTGTGTTACAGAGCATAGACTTTACAGCTCAGGAACCAATGCTGGAAAATGTAAATTATGAATATTCAATTGGTCAACATATTAAAGAAATATGTCACATTACATAGTTATAAATGTAATGTTCAAAAAAATTTTTTAAACAGCACAACTAAAGACTCTTCAGACTTTTGGAAAAATACATATATTCAAGTACAGAAAATGATGGAATCTGTTTGCATTTAAATCCAGAATGTTTTTTCATGATTTTCATCCCTCATAAAACTGCTACCCACCACCTACCATCCACCTACCTTGGCAGATAACCTGTCACCAATAGGAAGAGAAACTCCCAGAGTAGATGGATCTGTTTCACTCGTGGATAGAAAATTTTTCTGTGCATATACACATAAAAAAATATGTTATCTAGTTGGCTTTATAAAAGATTTCATAAATGTGTCTTTAAGTTAGATATTCTAAGCTATTACATTATGCAGAGCAAAAGAATGAAATGGAGATGAAGACAGAAACTACAAATCTATAGAAATCATAATTAGGAAAAAGAGAATTTTCTTCCAATCGACAACTCCTTGAAGAGGAGTCAAATCTTAATTTTCCTTTGCTTTACATATATAGCTATTGATTCAGAGTGATTTTATAAAGCATGAGAAAAGAAGAAACTGTTTCTTAATTCATATTCCTCTTCACTCTCGATGCCCTACTATTCTTTTAAGGAAAATTACACTTCCTCACAAATATCCTATGCATGCTGCAATAATGTTATTTTTCCTGCAATTATGAGTGGCTATCTACTAAAATGTCAAAAGATATAAACTATGAAGACTGTTTCTTTATGTGTCCTTCCATTTTTGTTCAGTAAACATTTAGGTAATGCAGTATAGTAGACAGAGCATTAGACTAGGAGTCAAAAGTGCTAGGTTCTAGAAGTAGCCCCAACACTTTTCCGTTGTGCTACACTAAGCAAATCACTTTACCTCCCTGACTTATACTTTCTTCTTCTATCAAATGAGAATGGTTTCTGCTCTAACTACCAAAGCTGGTATTTGGGATCAAGGAAGATAAAAAATGTAATATCTCTTTGAATACTATAAAGCAAACACAAGAGACTAGTAAAAAATTTATACAATCCCCAATTTGCTGAAACTGCTGCTTAGTAGTATATAATCTGGACTTTTTTAACCTCTCTGCCTCAGTTTCTTTGTCTGTAAAACAGGGGTGTCATCTATATGAGTAGGTTATGAGGATTAAATAATCAGTAGTTATTAACCTGTCCAGCTCCATGCCTCTGATTTATTCATTAAACAAGCAATTATTTTTTTTATTTTTTTAAAATATATTTTATTGATTTTTTACAGAGAAGGGAGACGGATAGAGAGTTAGAAACATAGATGAGAGAGATTGATCAGCTGCCTCCTGCACGCCCCCCACTGGGGATGTGCCCGCAACCAAGGTACATGCCCTTGACCGGAATTGAACCTGGGACCCTGAGTCCGCAGCTGACGCTCTATCCACTGAGCCAAACCGGTTCGGCAAACAAGCAATTATTGATCATGTAATATTTTTCAGTTACTTTTTTTAGGTGGTTGGGAGACAAAAATAAGCGTATGTTCCCTATAATCAAGAGGTTTACAATTCAGTTGGGTAAACAAACACGTAAACAAAAAACTACAATACAATGTACTAACTACTACAATAGAGTTGTATTCAAAATATGATGGGAACAGACTAATAAAACTAAAATATTAATAAGCTTCATTAAATCTAAATTTATTAATAATTTAATATGTGCTACAAAAGCTAATCTGAAAGTTGGTAGAACTCTAAATTTATTTGTCAAGGGAAATAATCTGACTCATGAGTCACATTATTCAACCCCCTGTATATCAAGGCAAACAATAAACATAATCATTTGTAGAGTTATACATGTACAATAGAACACACTCCTGTTCCAATCCTGGGAAGAGAGAGATAAAGCACCTTACTCCTTCACAGAGCAATTCCCCACTCCCAATCCAGGTCTGGGATGATATGTGAAATTTAATATAATGAAAAAAATAAACAATAAGGCCAATACAATGAGTATTGCAAAAAAAAACAGAATTTTAATCATTCACTCGTTCATTCAATAAATATTGAGTGCCTACTATGTTCCAAACTGTTTGATACATTTGAGACTCATCAGTGAAGAGAACAGACACCCTGCCTTCCTAAAGCTTACATTCAACAGGGGAAACTGACAAAAAAGAATAAACATAATGTATATTAGAAGGTGATTAAGTGCTAAGACAAAATAAATATATAAAAAGAACTGCCTACAGGTAGCCCAAGTTTCTAGGAAATAGGATTGGGAAAAACAGAAATCTGGAATTCCCTTTTAGACATGTTCAACATAAGATACTCATTAGATTTCAACTGAAAATGTCAAACAGGCAGCCAAATACAAAAATCTGAGGTTCAGGAGAGAGGCCTGGGCTAAAATTATAAATTTACTGATTCAATTTAACAACTGTTCTTCTGAGAATATGCTGTCCTTCCTGCACTGTCAGATGATCAAGTGTCTTTTATTCTAAAAACAGGAAAGAAGATGGTAGAGATAGTAACTGTTTAATGGTTCTCATTAACAAAGTTTAAAGATTTGATTTTTGTTAAAGATTCATGCTGTCTACAAGCCTGGCTTCCCAAAGTCACAAGAAATACAGACAGAATGGGACTTGGAAAAGTGTACATAATCCAAGGGTCAAGGAAGCCACTGCAACTACATCCTCATATCCTATGTCATTTCCTTTTTCCTTTGCTTTCCTTTCTACTCTCACTTTCTCAGATATCACCCAAAACTGTATTTTTCATGTTAAGGAACTACTGTTCCTCTACCACAACTACATTCTTGATGATCCAACATCAAAAACTTCACAGTCCTTTGAATTTAAACATTTGTACTCCTTGATCTCTTTCCCTTTACTAAAGGCAATTTCTTCTTATGCCTCCCACCATAATTTGTCTTTGTTTAAAATCATGTATCTATGAAATAATATAAAATCCACAAGTGAAAATGATAGCGATCAGAGGAAACCCCACCCAGTAAAGGGGGTTTGCGGAGGATAATGAGGTGCAAGGCCCGGGAGGCAGGCTGGATCGTGAAGGACCTCACATGCCATCCTACAGGATTCAAATTTTTATCCTGAAGACAGTGAGTGAAAAGACACTAAAGTATTTAAATCGGTAAAAGGCAGGATCATTCCGGAAAGCAGCATGGAGAATGGTCTAAGAATTAATGGAAGGAGAGCAGTTAAAAATCTGTGGTATTAATTTAGGACAATAATAAGAGTCTCTAACATGTACAACTGTCCTAAAACAGTTACAAAGCTCCTCATAGGCTGCTTAAGCAGGTACAATATATCACCACTGCCTATTATACACCAAGTTAAAAATTTACTGCCTTCTGCCCTGACCGGTCTGGCTCAGTGGATAGAGCGTCAGCCTGAGGACCCAAGGGCTCCCGGGTTTGATTCCGGTCAAGGGCATGTACTTTGGTTGCGGGCACATCCCCAGTAGGATGTGCAGGAGGCAGCTGATCGATGTTTCTAACTCTCTATCCCTCTCCCTTCCTCTCTGTAAAAAATCAATAAAATATATTTTTAAAAAATTTACTGCCTTCTAACCAGAACCTAACCTCTCTAGCTACATGATTACTTCTTACTACTCTCAAAAAGAATCTAACTCAGCCAGGCTGGTAAACCTAATCTGCCTCATTCATATAAAGCTAAAGTCTACCCCTCAAGCCCTCCTTTATTCTAAACTCTCCATCTGAAAAGCTTCCCCTCCTCCTTGGATTGCCCTCTAGAACATCCAAATTCTATCTTATCATGCCTTACAAAATAACACTGAGGCCTTTCCTAACCATACTATCCTTCTCATTTAGAGTTACCACTTTTGTATGAATATTATCTCTACAGCTAGATTCTAAACCCATTGAAGACAGGACTCATACCTGATTCATCTTCATGGTAAGTGTTTAAAAAGTGTTGGTTGAATGATAAATGGATGTAAGAGATTATTTTTAAAAATAGTTCTATAAGACTGTTTGTCTTTGTTTTCCAATATACATTTACAAATGCAATCTACATGTTTGGATGCAAAAATATCTAGTCATCCAAATCTTGACAATACACAGTTCAAAAACATTTTAGAGTATCTTGAATATCCTATTTTATTAATCTTTATGTGGTAACATAATTTGAAGAACAAAACTAGTATGATGAAAACAAATGAACTTATAGATGCAGAATATTTCTAAAGGATGCATAAGAAAACAACAAAAACAAATGCAAACTTTGTAATACTTTTAGCGAAAAAAAAAAGAAAAAAAAAACAAAAACAAAAAAAACAAATGCAAAGCAGAAATCAAAAATAATGCTTAACTGAATTAATGGAAAATTATAATGTCATCTTGCTAAAAGCAAAATTATAAAATGGTGCCATTCAAAAGTCTCAAAACCACAAATGAAGCTATTTTTCCCATGAGAGAGCAGCAACATCATAGATGCCAATGATTGCAAGCTACTAGATCTAAAAAAAAAAAATCTAAAGGAGAACATTCCGCAGGCAACCCTACCTTTCTCTTTGCTTCTGTAATACCCTAAAGTCAAGGGAAACAAACCATTGATGAAATGTATTCAAAGTCCTTTCTCTCCATGTGCAAATCAGAATAAGAGAGCATTTATAAATTTGGAACAACAGTTATAAAGTAGTTAAAAAACTAAGACTATCTTAGGATGATTACAAACATCACGCTTGTTTAAAATAACCTTATAACCTAAAAAGCAAATTGGATCTTAAAACTTAAAGTTTGGCCAGTGTGCCTCAATAGTTGAGTGTCGATCTATGAACCAAGAGGTCACTGGTTCGATTCCTGTTAACTGCACATGCTGGAGTTGCAGGCTCAATGACTTCTGAAGCCTAAGACTCAACTAATTAACAGAACTCTTTACCTGAGTAAGATAGCGTCTGTAATCTTGCCGCAATTCTTCTTTTAGTTTATGTTTCTTCCGTTCATAGTCTTCCCCAAGTGGTAAACTCAATCCATAATCAAGTCCTAGAAAGAAAACAACTTCTTAAAATAATGTAGCTTATTTTCAAACCAATCTTAATTTCAATACAATCTCCTGTAACAAAGCACAGTATAGGAAGAAACATAGTCATGCTGATTCTGAGACTAGGATCAGGATAATAAAATTTTTATTTAAAATGTTTTAATAGGTAATAATCCATATGTTGGAAAATATCACTCCTACCCATGAACCCCAGCCGCCACCCAGCTTTCTTGCCCAGAACTAACATTACTGTTTCTTCTGACTCCTTCCAGAAACTTTTTATGCATCTATAAACAGCTACTATATGTTATCATGTGTGCATGTGTGTTATATTTACTAATTCCCCCTTTATATAATGGTTTTGCATTGTTTGGCATTGATTTTTCAAGGACAAAAAAATTAAAGCAAAGAAAACCTTTACTTCTTCAGTTAATTCCATTGAAATTTCTATAAAAATACTTACAACATGCTAATCTCTGTTTTCAACTTGAAAATTAATAACAAGATTGTTAACCTATAATATCCTTGCTATGACATGTTTGAGAAAAATTAGGTCCATGTGTTGCTCAGACTGAAATTTCCAAAACTTTTAAAGTTTAGCTACCAATTCTGATTACACATAAATGAATATTAATTTTTATTGTGCAAAAATATATATATTATAAAATTTACCATTTTAACAATTCAGTGCCATTAAGTCCATTCAAAATGTGCAACCATCACCACTATCAAAAATTTTTCATCATCCCAAACCAAAACTCAGTAAAAGGATAATTTTTAAAGAAAAATTTCAATTTTGAAAAGGGTTTTTATTTTCAAAGAGTTCAAAAATAAAATTACATTTTGGGTAATGACAATATTAATGGCTGCACAACTTATAAATACAATAAAAACCACTAAACTATACAATTTAAAGGGTAAACTTTATGCTATGTCAATAATGCCTCAATAAAGCTGTTATCACATTAAATACTTTTTAAATATTTTAAATACTAAAACACTATGTCAAGACGTACAGATATCAGATAAGGATTTGATTTTTAAAGCCCCCTACCTTTTTTAGTCCTATTACGTAATACTATAGTATAAAAAAATGATCATTTCTAAAAAAATAAAGTTTCCTTAGAATCAGCGACACCAATATAGATGAAGTAAATGATTGCTGTATGAACTGATGATCACCATTTGAGTGCCTTATTCTTCACAATGCAGCTAAATGATGGGAACTTATCATGAAAGTGTCATATCACTGCTTTATTACATCATTGAGCTATTTCAGGGGCAAACAGGCCAAAGTAGTAATAAATATAAATGAGTATCTCTTGATTTTTCTGCGATACTAAATTCCACTTTCCACTATAAACACTGTGGCATTCTCTTTATAAACATTTCTGGCCTATTTAACTCCTGATGAATGAAGGTATAGATTCCTTAGGACACCTCGCACTCAGGCTCCCAGGTCTCTTTCCAAAAGAATCTAAAGCATTCCATATGCCTGGAATTTTAACTCATCCTCGAAAGGCATTCTTCCTCACAAAGGAATCTAAACCTTATTTTTAAAGATACAGAATATAAGCCTAGAGAGAGAAAGTTTGAATTCTTACAATAAGAATGGAGTAGCACAAAAGAAACTAAACTATAAACTGGCTGGTTTGGCTCAGTGGGTGGGGCGTCAGCCTACGGACTGAAGGGTCCTGGGTTTGATTCCAATCAGGAGTGCATGCCGCGGTTGTGGGCTTGGTCCACGGTGGGAGGTGGCCAATCGATGGTTCTCTCTCATCATTGAGTTTCTATCTCTCTCTCCCTCTCCCTTCCTCTGAAATCAATAAAAATATATTTTTTAAATCCATTAAAGCCAAGTCCATGCTTTATTCAATTTTATAATACCTGACACACAACTTGTACCCCAGAAATGTTCACTGAATTAAGGTGTGAATGAATAAATAAATGAATGTCTGAGTATAAGGAAAGAGAAAGGAAGGACACACTATTCTTAATATTTCCTTTTTGCTTTTCATCTGATTGCATAGAGAGAGGAAGCATAATTACTGGTAACCAGAGTTACCCATCTGTAGTTACGTAGTCACAAAGGATGCTCTACTGTGTCAAAGAGAGAAAGACAACAGGCAGCAAGAATGATGCCTCCCAACATGCTGAGCTTTCCTCTCAGGGAACAAGTAAGGTACAGCTTTCTGAAAAGTCATGTGTTTAATGTGGCTTTTACTACTGTTTTTCAATTTTTTTAAATGTTTTTACTGATTTTAGGAAGGGAGAAGGATAGAGAGAAATGACATCGATGAGAGAGAAACACTGATCAGCTGCCTCCTATATGCCCCCTACTGGGAATCAAGCCTGCAACCCAGGCACTTGGAATCAATGGGTCGATGCTCAACCACTGAGACACCCCTCCTGAGCTGTTTTTCAATTTTGCTTGGTGACTTATGTGATAGAAAAAAAATGTGATTCATTTTCATTTCTAAAATACTGTTCATACTGTTTACTTTTATTTATCAAGAGTATTTGCTTTTTACCATTGATGCAAATAATATAATATTGTCTTTTAAAAAGTAATATATGTCTTCTGAATTATTTAAAATTTTATTAATTTAACATTTAGTCAACAGAAATTACTAACTTTTTAATCCTTATTTTTGTCATCTAGCACTATCATTTTATGGCATTAAAGGTAGGTCATAGAAATAAAATTAAGAATTATATAGAACAATTTAAATATTCACCTAAAGCTATGCATTAACAATGGCATCTCAGTGGACTTAATGAGCTAAGAAACATGGTGAGACTTACTTATTCAGAGAGCTATCTTCTGGTGGTTCTGGTGGCAAGTAAGGCCTTAGTGTCATCTTAGAGTAATGTGAAGTGATGTCACTTCACCAAGTACAACAGAAATGACTCTAAGATAGTTAACATTATGCTTCAAAACTACACCAATTACAAGTATTTGGTTTCTACAGTATTTGTGAGTTATATATAATATTTAAAACTAAAGTATATAATCTTTTTAAAAATCAATATACCTTCAAGATAGCACTCATAATAAACACTTTATAAAACAATTACCATGAACACTTAGTTTCCTCTTTTCATTATTATATTACCATGAGAAAGCATTATGTATGAATAATAACAGGCCTTTCCCTAAGCAGGTGACATATCAGAGATATGAATATATCAACTGAGTAGAACATTGTACTCAAACTTCAAGTATAAAGATATTATTACAGCCGAACCGGTTTGGCTCAGTGGATAGAGCGTCGGCCTGCGGACTGGGGGGTCCCGGGTTCGATTCCGGTCAGGGGCATGTACCTTGGTTGCGGGCACATCCCCAGTGGGGGCCGTGCAGGAGGCAGCTAATCGATGTTTCTCTCTCATCTATGGTTCTAACTCTCTGTCCCTCTCCCTTCCCCTCTGTAAAAAATCAATAAAATATATATATATTTTAAAAAGATATTATTACAAATCACCCACTTGTACAAATTGAACAAAAGAGGTAGAATGTCTGGGATTTAGTTTATAATAAGGGAAACTGCCCTGGCCAGTGTGGCTCAGTGATTAGTGTCAGCCCTCACACCAAAGAATCTCGAGTTTCATTTCCAGTCAAGGGCACATACCTGGATTTCAGGTTTGCTCCCCACCCCCGGTCTGGGTGCTTGCGGAAAGCAACCAGTCAATGTATAACTCACATCAATGTTTCTCTCTCTCCCTCTCTCTCCTCCCCTCCCTCCCTCGCTTCCACCCTCTAAAAACAATGGAAAAAATATCCTCAGATGAGGATTAACAAAAAAGAGAGAGAGACCTAAGATTACATATGCTGCCGAAACCGGTTTGGCTCAGTGGATAGAGCATCGGCCCGCGGACTGAAAGGTCCCAGGTTCGATTCCGGTCAAGGGCATGTACCTTGGTTGCAGGCACATTCCCAGTGGGAGATGTGCAGGAGGCAGCTGATCAATGTTTCTCTCTCATCGATGTTTCTAACTCTCTATCTCTCTCCCTTCCTCTCTGTAAAAAAATCAATAAAATACATTTAAAAAAAAGATTACATATGCTAAAAAAAAAAGGTAATTAAAAAGTGCAAATAAAAATTAGTAAACAAAATCAACTATTTCCTTTTGTCTACTTTCAAAAGTCTCCACATTTTTTAGCTTAGTCTAAACTCTAGAACTTTTCTGCAATGTAAAATTCTGCTATTGCATGCTTTCTGATATTTTTTAATATATTTTTATTGATTTCAGAGAGGAAGGGAGAGGGAGAGATAGAAACATCAACAATGAGAGAATCACTGATCAGTTGCCTCCTGCACGCCCCCTACTGGGGAGCATCGGAAACCCGGGCATGTGCACTGACCAGGAATCAAACCATGACCTCCGTTCATAGTTTGATGCTCAACCACAACCTCCTGGTTCATAGTTTGATGCTCAACCACTGAGCACACCAGCCGAGCTCTGATGTTATTTTTAAATTACAGTGTAATTTTTTCTTCTTTATAATTCTTTCCAAATTTCCTTGAACTTAACTGTATTTAAAATGAATTTTTAAAAATCATGTCAAATAATTTCTAGTAATAGAGTAAAATCTCTTATCTTATTTTAGTAATCTGTAATCTTTTTGCAAATTTCCAAAATGACTTCACAGCATGACAGACAAAATAAATCGAGTGCATTTTGGAGCCTGAAATGCTGAACAATGGCATTCTGATATAAAAGTGAGAAATACTGCCCAGAAACAGTGAAAAAAACGCCTAGGGACTGCAGACACTGAAAACAAATTCTCGGAGTACCCAAAGTTTAGAGGTGAGAGCGCTAAAAAGGAACCAGAAAAGACTGAAAAGGAGTGTTAGGAGTCCTCAAAAACCACCCCCAGGTTTGGGGATTCACAAGAAAGACTCAAAGTATGCAGAAGTCATTATACTCTCATTTCCAGATTATTACAGTGAAAGGGTCCAAAGCAAAATTAACCAAGGAAAAAGGTACATGGGGCAAAGCCCAGAGGAAACTAAATGCAAACTTCCAAGAGTTCTTCCCTGTGGAATCATCTAGGACACTCTTAATTCCTCCAACAAGTTCTGACCGCCCATGTGAAGTGTTGCCTTCCAGGGAAGCTCATTACAGACTTAGTGCCCTAAGCGTCTACTGTGAGATGGTCATATAGCACCTTCTTGACTAGCACTACCAGACTCCCCAAAAGGAAAGCAGCCGTTTCTGCATAAATCACATGGCCTATACAAACAGTTTAGGGACAATGAACTACTCTTATCAGTTAGGGAAAGTTTTGTATCAGTATAGAAAACGGTTTACTAGCTAAGTTCCAGACATTAGCCTTACAGACAGGCCTAATAGGCAAGCTCTGTTAAGAAGCATAAGTGCTTGCCCAAAGGCACAGAATCTAGACCAGAAACAAGGAGGCTAATAATTTCAATATAACACAGTGCTATTTGACACCTTCCATAATCACTCCAAGTACCAATCAGTTTGGTACATAATTAATTTTCCTTTCACTGTTAATAAGGTGGATTATTAACAGTTTTACACCAGACTAGGCTGATTTTTTTTAACTCAAATTTCAGATTCTGTTTTGGGGGAAAAGACCACAGGTTTTTCTTTGTTTACAACATTATTTCTGAGTTGCCAAAAATTCTCTCTCCATGTTTCATTCCTCTGTTACCATTTTTCCTCCTGTATTCCCCCATTCAATCTTGTCTGCCACAATCAGACAGACAGAAAGGGCAAGGACACTTTTTTCTTGCATCTGTACTGGAAACCTTTGCAGCAGACAGTAACTGCTCCAGGTTTGTCAATAGATGCATTAGGTTGCTTCTTATTTTTTTTTTTTTATTAAATCTTTATTGTTCAGATTATTACATTTGTTCCTCTTTTTTTCCCCCCATAACTCCCCTCCTTCCAGCTCCCACCCCACCCTCCGCCCTCACTCCCCACCCACTGTCCTCATCCATAGGTGCACGATTTTTGTCCAGTCTCTTCCCGCATCTCCCACACCCCTTTTCCCCCCAAGAATAGTCAGTCCATTCCCTTTCTATGTCCCTGATTCTATTATAATCACCAGTTCATTCTGTACATCAGGTTATCTATTCACTTG